>NC_050070.1:90637415-90976584 GCF_009764565.3 Dermochelys coriacea | reverse complement strand
TTTTTAGCTTGCTGCTGCTTCTGGCCCAAAGGGTGGAAATAGGGCGTGGCAAGCCAAGCAAGCAGCTGAGTCCAGAGGCAGGAGCTGAGGCAGATGGTATACAGCCAGTGGGGGTGGTGGAGGGGGCAGTGGTGGTGGTAGTAGTGGTGGGGGTTGGGGGGACACACAGATGGATGGGGGGGCAGCTCCACGCCACACCCTGTGTCCCTGTAAACACAGTCAAAACCCCCACCCCAAGAGCACAGTTTGAAAATTACTCAGTCTTAGGGCCCCTCCACGGTGGTCTGCAACGTCTCTAGGTGCTGCCCTACTGGCAGATGATCCTCTTCTTCTCCTCCTCGGGCTTCAGCAGCTCCAGCCAGCGGCCTCTGCAGCAGCAGCAGCTCCAGGAACTCCAGGTGGTAGTCCAGGCAGGCAGAAAGGACCCCTCTCAGGTGGTGGTGGTGGTGTCCACAACAGCAGTGGCTGGGGGTCCCTCACTCCTCCTCTCTGGGGAGTGGGCTAGCAGCCCTCTCTCCACCCCAGGGCTGCAGTTGCAGCAGTAGCAGCACCCGAGAGTGGGGGGTCCAGCAGCCAAGTAGCAGAGAAGAGGGGGGTGTTTGGCCCAGCCAGGGGAGCAGCTGGAGCAGCAGGGAGAGCTTAGGGCCTAGAAGCAGGAGTAGCAGCTTCCCACCTCCCTCCAAGCTAGAAGGCTATGGGAGAGTAGTAGTCTTATTGGGATCCGGGAAGTGGGCGGGCGAGGCCCGTCCACAGCTAAAGGATCCCCCCCAGCCTAAAAGGGGGATCCACAGGACCTAGATGCCCAAAAAATTCCGGGGGACAACTAATAAAATAACAGGGACAGGTGTGCGGTCAAAGGGTCAAAAGAAGGGAACCAGACGGGGACACCGAGCAGAGAACCCCGGACAGCGCCCACTTCTCCTCAAAGGCGTCGATGGAGTCAGAGGATGCCGCCCAGAGGAACTCTGCCCGGATACGTGAAAGGACCGAGGATCGGAAATAGGCCCTACAGTCACAGGAGACTCCATCGGCCAACCTCCTCACTCTGGTTTTATAGATGGCCATTTTAGCTAAGGCCAGGAGGAGGTTGACCAGGAGGTCCCGTGACTTTGTGGGGCCACGGATAGGGAGTGCATAAATAAGAAGGTGAGGGGAGAAGTGCAACCAAAAACATAATAAAATATTGGTGAGGAGCCGGAATAGGGGCTGCAGCCTGGCACACTCCAAGTATATATGTGCCAGGGTATCCCTCACGCCGCAAAAGGGGCAGGTGTCTGGGATTGAGGTGAACCACGCCAAGTACACACCTGTGCTCACGGCTCCGTGAAGGAGCCGCCAACTGACATCCCCAGTGGGCCTTGGAACTAAGGTGGAATATAGACTGGCCCAACGGGGCTCCTCACTCTCCAAAGGTGGCAGGAGGTCCCACCGTTTTGTATCGGGGCGGGACACGAGGTTGAGGGCGTGAAGGGTGTGGAACACGAGCGTGTATAGGTGTTTTCTTGGCGCGGTTTGAAAGCAGACCGGCTGCATCTCATGCAGCCGGCTTCTAGTGAAGGGGTGACGGGGTCAGTTTGGTCCACGGGGCAGAGGTCCAATTAAAAGGTCCAGCGGGCCTGGGGTAGCAGGTGGGCGGGGCGTGCCCTCATGCAGGACCCGATCGAGTTAAACCCGAGCAGTGGGCGGCAAAGGGGCCTTCACCTCCTGAAGTATGCGCCAGGGAGTACAGGGTCTGGAAAGCCCCATGCGCTGAGCGAGCGTCAGGGGATCCAGCCAGTCTCCCCGGTCATAGTCCAGGAGGTCTCCGACTCTTGTGACCTCTGCCAGGACCAACCTCTTGCTCACCGAGCGGGACTCCGCCACCTGCACACGGAGCTGGGGGTTGTGTAGCAGGGGCTCCGCGAGGAGATCTGCCCCCTCGGTGTCTGCCATGGACCTGGTCATTGTAAAGAGTTTCCAGGTCCAGAGGAGGTCCTGGTAGAAGACCGGCAGCCCAGAGAGGTCTCGCGGAAGACCTCTCGGGTGGAGATAAAGGAGCTGCCGGTCGTATCGGAGCCCTCGGTAGCGGCGCAGGAAGGCTTGCGCCAGTATGCTCCACTCCGGACTACCTGCACCATAAAGGAGCCTCTGCAGGGTCTGGAGGCGGAAGACATGGATCTGGGTAAGCAGACATTTTAGGCCCTGCCCTCCCTCGTCCAGAGCTAGATGGAGAACCCCTGCAGGGACCCAGTGCAGTCCTGACCAAAAGAACTCCAGAATCGATGTCCGCAGGTTGGTCAGGAAAGCCGGGGCCGGGACCAGGGTGTTGAGCCGGTACCAAAGCATGGACAGGACTAGTTGATTAAGCACTAACGCTCTCCCTCGAAGGGAGAGGCACCGGAGTAGTCCTGTCCATTTCCGGAGCCGCTCTATCACCCCGCCCTCTAAATTCTGCCAGTTCTCCGGCGGAGAGGGATGCGTGGCAGAAAGGTAAACGCCCAGATAGAGCAGCGGACCCGTGCTCCACCGGATGGCTTGAAGCGCGGGTGGGCGGGGGCTCGCCTGCCGCCAGTCCCCTACCACCAAGCCAGAGCTCTTGACCCAGTTGACCCGTGCGGAGGAGGCTCCGAATAGATGGCCTGGCAAGCCTCCACCCGCGCCAAGTCGCCAAGGTCCTGGACCACGAGGAGCACGTCATCAGTGTACGCCGACAGGACCAGCCGCAGCTCCGGCTCTTGCAGCGCCAACCCTGTCAACCTCCTACGGAGGAGACAGAGGAAGGGCTCGATCGCCAGACCGTACAGCTGGCCCGAGAGGGGGCACCCCTGCCGTACTCCTTGCGCGAAGCTGACCGGTTCGGTCAGGGTCCAGTTGAGCCTGACCAAACACTCTGCGGAGGCGTACAGCACCCGGAGAAAGCTCACAAACGTGGGTCCGAAGCCAAATGCTTGTAGAGTGCTCAGGAGATACCCATGATCCACCCTGTCGAACGCCTTCTCCTGATCTAAGGACAGGAGGGCGAACGACAGACCATCCCTACACCCAAGTTCCAATAGGTCCCGGACCAGATATAGGTTGTCGAAGATGCTGCGGCCCGGGACAGTGTAGGTCTGGTCTGGGTGGACCACGTCTGCCAGCACGGACCCTAGCCGCAGCGAGATGGCTTTTGCCACGACTTTGTAGTCCGTGCTAAGGAGCGAGACGGGATGCCAATTTCGTAAATCACGGAGGTCCCCCTTCTTCGGCAATAAGACCAGCACGGCTCGCCTGCACGAAAGAGGGAGGACCCCGCTCTGCAAAGACTCGGCCCAGACGGTGACTAGGTCTGGGCCCAGGACGTCCCAGAACACGCGGTAGAACTCCACGGTCAGCCCGTCCATGCCCGGAGATTTATTGGTGGGTATGAGACAGAGGGCTTCTGAAACTTGGCCAGAGTGAGAGGCAGCTCTAGCCGGTCTCGGTCGCCTGTGCTGACCATCGGGAGCTCCTCCCACAGCACTCTGCAAGCGTTAGGATCTGTCGGATCTGGGAAGAAAAGGCTTGCGTAGAAGGCTCTCGCCCTCCCGCACATCTCCACTGGATCCGTGAGGGGGGTGCCATCTTCTGCCAGTAGGCAGATGACATGTTTCTTAGCCCCCCTCTTTTTCTCCAGGGCGTAGAAGAAGCGGGAGCCGCGATCCATCTCCCGAAGGAGACGGATGCGGGATCGAACAAAGGCACCCCGGGCCCGATGGTCCTCGAGGCTCCGGAGCTCCTCCCGCTTCTCCCGGCACGCTCCGCAGAGGGGTGGATCCTCGGGGCTGGCGGCCAGACGCCTCTCCAGCTCTAAGACCTCCCGTTCCAACTGCTCTATCGCTGCATCCCTCCGTCGGCTCGTGCCCCGGGTGTAGTCACGGCAGAAGAGCCGGGCGCGCACCTTCCCTACGTCCCACCACCGCCGTGCCGAGGGAAAGGCACGCCGCTGCCCTCGCCAGGCCAGCCAGAACTCCCGGAAGGACGCCACGAAGCCCGCATCCTCCAGTAAGCTGTTATTAAAATGCCAATAGGCCGGCCCCGGCCTCTCCGTGCAGAGGGAGGCTGTCACGGTGGCTATGTGATGGTCAGAAAATGGGGCCGGCCGGATGCTGGAGGAGTGGGCTCGTGTAAGATGAAAGCGTGATAAATAAATGCGGTCCAACCGGGAGTGGCGCGACCGATGGGCCTCCACCCGGACAAAGGTGAACGTGGAAGTGTCATCCGGGTGGTGGTCGCGCCAGACGTCCACCAGGGAGTGGTGTTCGACTATCTCCTGGAGGACGGCCACGGCGGCCGGGCTCTGCTCGGTTCCCGAGCGGTCCCGTTCCTCAAGGGTGATGTTAAAGTCCCCTCCCAGGACCAGGCACTCCTGAGGATCCAAGGTGCCGAGGAAGGCGGATGCCTGCTGATAGAATTGCAGCCGCTCCGGGCTCGCTGCTGGGGCATAGATGTTGACGAGGTTGACTACGAGCCCCTCCATTTGGACCCGGAGGTGCAGCAGGCGACCCGGCACAGCCTCGGCGACCCCCAGCACCTCGGGCCGTAGGTCGGGGGAGAACAGGGTCGCCACTCCACCCGTATGAACTGTGAGGTGGCTAAAGTAGACCCTGTCCCCCCAATCCAGCCGCCAGCTGTCTTCGGCGGTCGGATCCGTATGGGTCTCCTGCAGGAAAACCACAGAGTACCTCCCCTCTCGAAGGAAGGAGAGCACCTGGGACCTGCGGAGACCCATCTTACAGCCACGGGTGTTCAATGTTGCGATGGTAAAGGGTGCCATGAGGAGGGCTGGGGGGGATCCTCGCCGGCAGGAATGCTCGTGGCTCCCGGCGGGCCGCGTAGCAGTCCGTGACCCACCCCGTAGGTGAGTAAGGAGTCACGGAAGTGGCGGACCCGCTGGTAGGCCGCGGCGCCCTGTCTCCCGGTCCTTTTCCCCTCCCCCATGAGGGCCCTTGCGGCCCGGAGGATTTGATTAAAGTCCCCCCATCGCTGGAGGGCAAGCTGGACTTTGTTGCGGGAGCCACGGACGTCTTCTAGGAACTCCCGCAACTCCTCTCGCAGCGCATGGGGGGCTGGGGTTATGGTCTGGTTGCTTCCCGATGGGGCCCTTGGTACAGCCCCCTGGCCCAGCGGGACGGGCAGACAGGGTGCGGACCCCCGACGGGGCTCTTGATGGGTTGACCTGAATGCTGGGGCGATAGGGGGCGGCGGAGGGAGGATAGCAGCCCCTGGTGGGTCGGGACGGGCAAACACAAAGGCCATTCCCTGGGAGTCATCTGTTGGAAAGGGGAAGGAGACTGTCCCAGGGGTGGCAATAATATCTCGGGAGGTGGGCGGGAGAAGGGCAGGGGCAGGGGTAGAGGTGAGATTCTGGGTCGGGAGAGGGCTCTCACCGATGCCGGGCGCAAGCTGTCTGGTGGATTTGGCAGCCACGGCATCAGGAGGTGGACTTTCTTCTGTAGGGTCCTCTCCCGGAAAGGAGGTCGAATGCTCCTCACCAGCGAGGGATGCCCCTGGTGGCTCAGGTTCCAGCCGCGTGGCACTGGCCGTCGCCTCAACTGGCTCGGTGGCTCTCAGCAGGGTGCCTTCTGCAGCCGGGTTGATGGAGGAGTCCAGGGGCTCCTCGGAGGTGGGAGCAGAAGCAACGGTTACGGGGAGGGAGTATGGGGAAAAGGGGGCTGGAAAGAAGTCGCCCAGATCGAGGCCCGCTGGCATAGGATCGTCCTCCCCTTGGGTGACCGGGGTCAGACCCAGGGCCTCGATCTCCTCATATATAGAGGGGAAATTGTTTTCCGCTACCCCGGGATTCTCCCCGCCGGCACCTGACGCGATGGTTACTTCGGGGCACACTGGGGTTTCAGATGGTGCCTCGGGGGTCTTGGAGGGGAGGGACTCCCGTGGAGGGGAGATACCGTCTTCCAGTGCTGCCACGTCTTCCCCAGCCGGCTCTGGTGGGTGGAACACACCCGTGGGTAGAGCGGAAGGCTCGGCATCGGTGCCCCCCTTCCTGGTCTTCCGGGGGGCCTCCGCATCAGATGGGAGGAGCGGAGCTCGAGCCTTCCGCTTGCCCCGCTTCCCCTGGACTAGGGCCCAGCCCTCCATGGCATCATCCGGGGGCTGGCTAGCAGGGGTTGTGTCAGGGGGTAAAGGCGATGGCTCAGGGACTCGAGGGGGTAACGGTGGGGCAGCACAAGGGAGGGAAGATTCCCCTTGGGGCGGGCCCTCTCCCATACTTGGCGGTGTCCTTGTCGCACCCTCCTCCACAGGCTCCGCCAGATTGCAAACAGCGGGGGCGGGGTTCTCCCGCTTGTTGGGGCATAGTGGGGGAGGTACCCCTTGGGCCCAAGCGGGAGCAATGGTGGACTGGGAAGGAGGAGGGGCGGTTTTGGGTGCCGGGCAGCCAGGGGCGTCGGCGATGACGGGGCCGGTGCCCTGCCGGGGCTCGGGGGTTCTGAGTGCCCCTTCTTCCCGGGCCAGGGGGCAGTCCCTCCGGACGTGCCCCATCGCCCGGCAGAGGTAGCACCGGGCCTCCCCCGTGGAATAATGCACCCTGTAAGGGGTCCCCTGGTAGGGGACTAGGAAGGACCCCTCCAGTGCCTCTCTGTCGCGCGCCGCCGGCGGCAGTTGAAGCTGCACTTGCCGGCGGAAGGAGAGGACGTGACGGAGGGCGGGGTCTTTGCAGCCCAACGGGAGAGGGCTGATGACAGAGATGGGCTTTCCCAAGGTAGAAAGGGCGGGTAACAGGGCGGCATTGGGGAGAAAGGGAGGGACGGAGGTCAGGACCAGGCGGACGCCCAGGTCCTCTAGCGGCTCTAAGGGGACGAACACGCCCCCCACCGCCAGGCCCTTCTCCACCGCCTCCTGGGCGGCGGCCTCCGATGCTAGGAAGAAGACGACCTTGCCATACATTTTGGAGGCCGCCACAATGGCCGTGGGCCCCACCACCCTCGCCAACGCCCGCACATAGGTCTCCACGTGGGGCGAGGCGGGCACCAGGAGGCAACAGACGCCGTGCTTCCTGGTCATGGTGGGAAAGGGGCCCCGGCCGCTATAGATGGTAGCGGAGGTGGTGGGCTGGAGAAATGACATAGCGGCAGGCGGGGGGGCTGCCGCCACCTGGGCGTATGGTCTGGGGGCCGGAGGAGGGTCACCTGCAGAGCTGGTGGAGGGAACAGCGGGGAGGGGCGCCCCAGCTGGAGATGGGGCCGGGGCATCGGGGACAGCCCCTGCCATGGAGGGCTTGGTCTTTTTAGCGGGGCCCTTCCCCTTCTTCTTCCCCTGACCCTTCCCGCCGGCTGGGGGGACTCCCCCCAAATCTGAGTGGGGGAGAGATGTGGCAGCAGTGGAGGTCACCCCGGTCCCCTTTGCTGCTGGTGCCCCAGCGGGGGCGATGGCAGATGGTTTGGCAGCGGAGGTAGAAGCTTGAGGGGGTGACGGAGGGGTAGGCGGGGGAGGGGGAGCTTGGGCTGCTGGAGGGGTCTCACCCGTCTCATCCCCCGCCATCATGAACAAGGAGGGAAGGGGGGACACCAAAAGGAGGAGGGGAGAGGGGAAGCAGGTCGACCACTCCTCCCCGCTAGGCTGCAGGCAGGGGAGGAGGGCGCCAAAAGGGGTGGGCTGGACGGGGGGCAATCAGGGGTTAGGGGTCAGTCACCGACACAAGGTGGAAATTCCGGCTCCTCTTGGTGCACTACGCGGGGGGGGGGATTCAACAACATTGAGGGTGCAGTGAAGAGGGTTGCAACTAAAATGGGGAGTTGCACAAGCGCATGGGAGGGGGCATGGGCACACGGAGCGAGGGGCTAAGCGGTCTGGGGGTAGAACAGGGAAACCAAGGGGCTAGCTTCAGAGGCTGGGGCGGGGCAAACAAACAAAGGCTGTAGAAGGAAATGGGCGGGGCAGGCAAACAAACTTAAGCTAGTAAGGGGGGCTGGAGCAAAAGAGGAGGCAAAGCAAGTGGCAAATGGGGCAGGTAGTAAAGGGCAAAGCTGGGGGGTAGGCAGTCCGGGGGGGCACATGTGCCCATGTGCACTTGCACAAGTCTTTTTTTAGCTGGCTGCTGCTTCTGGCCCAAAGGGTGGAAATAGGGCGTGGCAAGCCAATCAAGCAGCTGAGTCCAGAGGCAGGAGCTGAGGCAGATGGTATACAGCCAGTGGGGGTGGTGGAGGGGGCAGCGGTGGTAGTAATAGTGGTGGGGTTTGGGGGGGACACACAGATGGATCGGGGGGCAGCTCCACGCCACACCCCCGGTGTCCCTACAAACACAGTCAAAATCCCCACCACAAGAGCACAGTTTGAAAATTACTCAGTCTTAGGGCCCCCTCCACGGTGGTTTGCAAAGTCTCTAGGTGCTCCCCCACTGGTAGATGATCCTCTTCTTCTCCTCCTTGGGCTTCAGTAGCTCCAGGTAGCAGACTCCACAGTAGCAGCAGCAGCTCCAGGAGCTCCAGGTGGTGGTCCAGGCAGGCAGAAAGGACCCCTCTCAGGTGGTGGTGGTGGTGGTGTCCACAACAGCAGTGGCTGGGGTCCCTCACTCCTCCTCTCTGGGGAGTGGGCTAGCAGCCCCCCCCCCGGGGCTGCAGTTGCAGCAGTAGCAGCACCCAAGTGTGGGGGGTCCAGCAACCAGGTAGCAGAGAATGGGGGGTGGGTGTCTGGCCCAGCCAGGGGAGCAGCTGGAGCAGCAGGGAGAGCTTAGGGCCTAGCAGCAGCAGGAGTAGCAGCTTCCCACCTCCCTCCAAGCTAGAAGGCTATTGGACAGCAGTCTTATTGGGATCCGGGAAGTGGGCGGGCGAAGCCCGTCCACTGCTAAAGGGTCCCCCCCAGCCTAAAAGGGGGATCCACAGGACCTAGATACCCAAAAAATTCCGGGGGACAACTAATAAAATAACAGGGACAGGAGTGCGGTCAAAGGGTCAAAAGAAGGGAACCGGACGGGGACACCGAGCAGAGAACCCCGGACAGAGCCCACTGCTCCTCAAAGGCGTCAAGGGAGTCAGAGGACGCCGCCCAGAGGAACTCTGCCCGGATACGTGAACGGACCGAGGATCGGAAATAGGCCCCACAGTCACAGGAGACTCCATCGGCCAACCTCCTCACTCTGGTTTTGTAGATGGCCATTTTAGCTAGGGCCAGGAGGAGGTTGACCAGGAGATCCCGGGACTTTGTGGGGCCACGGATAGGGAGTGCATAAATGAGAAGGTGAGGGGAGAAGTGCAACCAAAAACGTAATAAGATATTGGTGAGGAGCCGGACTAGGGGCTGCAGCCTGGCACACTCCAGGTAGACATGTGCCAGGGTATCCCTCACGCCGCAAAAGGGGCAGGTGTCTGGGATTGTGGTGAACCGCGCCAAGTACACGCCCGTGCTCACGGCTCCGTGAAGGAGCCGCCAACTGACCGCCAACAGGCAGTCCGGGGGGGGCACATGTGCCCATGTGCACTTGCACAAGTCTTTTTTAGCTTGCTGCTGCTTCTGGCCCAAATGGTGGAAATAGGGCGTGGCAAGCCAAGCAAGCAGCTGAGTCCAGAGGCAGGAGCTGAGGCAGATGGTATACAGCCAGTGGGGGTGGTGGAGGGGGCAGTGGTGGTGGTAGTAGTGGTGGGGGTTGGGGGGACACACAGATGGATTGGAGGGCAGCTCCACGCCACACCCCGTGTCCCTGGAAACACAGTCAAGACCCCCACCACAAGAGCACAGTTTGAAAATTACTCAGTCTTAGGCCCCCTCCACGGTGGTCTGCAAAGTCTCTAGGTGCTCCCCCACTGGTAGATGGTCCTCTTCTTCTCCTCCTTGGGCTTCAGTAGCTCCAGGTAGCAGACTCCACAGTAGCAGCAGCAGCTCTAGGAGCTCCAGGTGGTGGTCCAGGCAGGCAGAATGGACCCCTCTCAGGTGGTGGTGGTGGTGTCCACAACAGCAGTGGCTGGGGTCCCTCACTCCTCCTCTCTGGGGAGTGGGCTAGCAGCCCCCCCTCCGGGGCTGCAGTTGGAGCAGTAGCAGCACCCGAGAGAGGGGGGTCCAGCAGCCAAGTAGCAGAGAATGGGGGGGGGGGTATCTGGCCTAGCCAGGGAAGCAGTTGGAGCAGCAGGGAGAGCTCAGGGCCCAGCAGCAGATAGCAGCTTCCCACCTCCCTCCAAGCTAGAAGGCTATTGGACAGCAGTCTTATTGGGATCCGGGAAGTGGGCGGGCGAAGCCCGTCCACTGCTAAAGGGTCCCCCCCAGCCTAAAAGGGGGATCCACAGGACCTAGATACCCAAAAAATTCCGGGGGACAACTAATAAAATAACAGGGACAGGAGTGCGGTCAAAGGGTCAAAAGAAGGGAACCGGACGGGGACACCGAGCAGAGAACCCCGGACAGAGCCCACTGCTCCTCAAAGGCGTCAAGGGAGTCAGAGGACGCCGCCCAGAGGAACTCTGCCCGGATACGTGAACGGACCGAGGATCGGAAATAGGCCCCACAGTCACAGGAGACTCCATCGGCCAACCTCCTCACTCTGGTTTTGTAGATGGCCATTTTAGCTAGGGCCAGGAGGAGGTTGACCAGGAGATCCCGGGACTTTGTGGGGCCACGGATAGGGAGTGCATAAATGAGAAGGTGAGGGGAGAAGTGCAACCAAAAACGTAATAAGATATTGGTGAGGAGCCGGACTAGGGGCTGCAGCCTGGCACACTCCAGGTAGACATGTGCCAGGGTATCCCTCACGCCGCAAAAGGGGCAGGTGTCTGGGATTGTGGTGAACCGCGCCAAGTACACGCCCGTGCTCACGGCTCCGTGAAGGAGCCGCCAACTGACCGCCAACAGGCAGTCCGGGGGGGGCACATGTGCCCATGTGCACTTGCACAAGTCTTTTTTAGCTTGCTGCTGCTTCTGGCCCAAATGGTGGAAATAGGGCGTGGCAAGCCAAGCAAGCAGCTGAGTCCAGAGGCAGGAGCTGAGGCAGATGGTATACAGCCAGTGGGGGTGGTGGAGGGGGCAGTGGTGGTGGTAGTAGTGGTGGGGGTTGGGGGGACACACAGATGGATTGGAGGGCAGCTCCACGCCACACCCCGTGTCCCTGGAAACACAGTCAAGACCCCCACCACAAGAGCACAGTTTGAAAATTACTCAGTCTTAGGCCCCCTCCACGGTGGTCTGCAAAGTCTCTAGGTGCTCCCCCACTGGTAGATGGTCCTCTTCTTCTCCTCCTTGGGCTTCAGTAGCTCCAGGTAGCAGACTCCACAGTAGCAGCAGCAGCTCTAGGAGCTCCAGGTGGTGGTCCAGGCAGGCAGAATGGACCCCTCTCAGGTGGTGGTGGTGGTGTCCACAACAGCAGTGGCTGGGGTCCCTCACTCCTCCTCTCTGGGGAGTGGGCTAGCAGCCCCCCCTCCGGGGCTGCAGTTGGAGCAGTAGCAGCACCCGAGAGAGGGGGGTCCAGCAGCCAAGTAGCAGAGAATGGGGGGGCGGGTATCTGGCCTAGCCAGGGAAGCAGTTGGAGCAGCAGGGAGAGCTCAGGGCCCAGCAGCAGATAGCAGCTTCCCACCTCCCTCCAAGCTAGAAGGCTATTGGACAGCAGTCTTATTGGGATCCGGGAAGTGGGCGGGCGAAGCCCGTCCACTGCTAAAGGGTCCCCCCCAGCCTAAAAGGGGGATCCACAGGACCTAGATACCCAAATAATTCCGGGGGACAACTAATAAAAGAACAGGGACAGGAGTGCGGTCAAAGGGTCAAAAGAAGGGAACCGGACGGGGACACCGAGCAGAGAACCCCGGACAGAGCCCACTGCTCCTCAAAGGCGTCAAGGGAGTCAGAGGACGCCGCCCAGAGGAACTCTGCCCGGATACGTGAACGGACCGAGGATCGGAAATAGGCCCCACAGTCACAGGAGACTCCATCGGCCAACCTCCTCACTCTGGTTTTGTAGATGGCCATTTTAGCTAGGGCCAGGAGGAGGTTGACCAGGAGATCCCGGGGCTTTGTGGGGCCACGGATAGGGAGTGTATAAATGAGAAGGTGAGGGGAGAAGTGCAACCAAAAACGTAATAAGATATTGGTGAGGAGCCGGACTAGGGGCTGCAGCCTGGCACACTCCAGGTAGACATGTGCCAGGGTATCCCTCACGCCGCAAAAGGGGCAGGTGTCTGGGATTGTGGTGAACCGCGCCAAGTACACGCCCGTGCTCACGGCTCCGTGAAGGAGCCGCCAACTGACCGCCAACAGGCAGTCCGGGGGGGCACATGTGCCCATGTGCACTTGCACAAGTCTTTTTTAGCTTGCTGCTGCTTCTGGCCCAAATGGTGGAAATAGGGCGTGGCAAGCCAAGCAAGCAGCTGAGTCCAGAGGCAGGAGCTGAGGCAGATGGTATACAGCCAGTGGGGGTGGTGGAGGGGGCAGTGGTGGTGGTAGTAGTGGTGGGGGTTGGGGGGACACACAGATGGATTGGAGGGCAGCTCCACGCCACACCCCGTGTCCCTGGAAACACAGTCAAGACCCCCACCACAAGAGCACAGTTTGAAAATTACTCAGTCTTAGGCCCCCTCCACGGTGGTCTGCAAAGTCTCTAGGTGCTCCCCCACTGGTAGATGGTCCTCTTCTTCTCCTCCTTGGGCTTCAGTAGCTCCAGGTAGCAGACTCCACAGTAGCAGCAGCAGCTCTAGGAGCTCCAGGTGGTGGTCCAGGCAGGCAGAATGGACCCCTCTCAGGTGGTGGTGGTGGTGTCCACAACAGCAGTGGCTGGGGTCCCTCACTCCTCCTCTCTGGGGAGTGGGCTAGCAGCCCCCCCTCCGGGGCTGCAGTTGGAGCAGTAGCAGCACCCGAGAGAGGGGGGTCCAGCAGCCAAGTAGCAGAGAATGGGGGGGCGGGTATCTGGCCTAGCCAGGGAAGCAGTTGGAGCAGCAGGGAGAGCTCAGGGCCCAGCAGCAGATAGCAGCTTCCCACCTCCCTCCAAGCTAGAAGGCTATTGGACAGCAGTGGGAGGGAGAGAGAGAGATTCGCTCCAGGCTAAACAAATCCTGGGATCAGGTTAAGTGAAATGGAAGCTTCTCCAGGTCAATTAAGACACCTGGGGCCAATTAAGAACTTTCAAGAAGGCAGGGAGAAGGCTATGTTGATTGGGACACCTGAAGCCAATGAGGGGCTGGCTGAAACTAGTTAAAAGCCTCCCAGTCAGTCAGGTGGGTGTGCATGTCAGGAGGTGTGGGAGGAAGATGTGCTGTTGGAGAGGCTGAGTAGTACACACCATATCAGGTACAAGGAAGGAGGCCCTGAGGTAACGGTGAAGTGGAGCTTGAGGAAGTGAGGACTGCTGTGGGGGAAGTAGCCCAGGGAATTGGACATGTCATGTTTTTAGAAGGTCAGCTACCATAGCTGATACTATTAGGATCATAGAATCATAGAATCATAGAATATCAGGGTTGGAAGGGACCCCAGAAGGTCATCTAGTCCAACCCCCTGCTCAAAGCAGGACCAAGTCCCAGTTAAATCATCCTAGCCAGGGCTTTGTCAAGCCTGACCTTAAAAACCTCCAAGGAAGGAGATTCTACCACCTCCCTAGGCAACGCATTCCAGTGTTTCACCACCCTCTTAGTGAAAAAGTTTTTCCTAATATCCAATCTAAACCTCCCCCATTGCAACTTGAGACCATTACTCCTCGTTCTGTCATCTGCTACCATTGAGAACAGTCTAGAGCCATCCTCTTTGAAACCCCCTTTCAGGTAGTTGAAAGCAGCTATCAAATCCCCCCTCATTCTTCTCTTCTGCAGACTAAACAATCCCAGCTCCCTCAGCCTCTCCTCGTAAGTCATGTGCTCTAGACCCCTAATCATTTTTGTTGCCCTTCGCTGTACTCTTTCCAATTTATCCACATCCTTCTTGTAGTGTGGGGCCCAAAACTGGACACAGTACTCCAGATGAGGCCTCACCAGTGTCGAATAGAGGGGAACGATCACGTCCCTCGATCTGCTCGCTATGCCCCTACTTATACATCCCAAAATGCCATTGGCCTTCTTGGCAACAAGGGCACACTGCTGACTCATATCCAGATCCCTCGGCTGGAGCCCAGAGTAGAGGGTGGGTTCGGGCTCCCCACCCACCTTTGCCCCTGATTAATCACTGGGACTGGGAGACAGAGACTATGCAAGGAAGGATAACTTCTCCTCCTCTCCCTTACTGGCTTATGATGAAAATGGCTCAGTAGACTGTGATCCTTGTCTCTAGAGAAAGAAGGGTTACGTGGAGGATCACAGTGAGCCTCTGAGGCTAGCAAAATCCACCAGGAAACGCGGGACTCATGGAAGCAAGGACAGAGCTTTATCACAACTGGTGTCAAAAGTGGGATTTTGTTCACAGCGTGGTGGAAGAAAGAGGTTTTTATTTAAAAAAAAAAGTGCACTGGGGGATTTTTTTTGTTTTGGTTTTTGTTTGTTTGCTTTATACCACAATGGAGGAGGTGGTAAGAGCTCTGGTACAAGCCACAGCAGCCCAGCAGGAGGCCACCCGGATTCAGGCAATGGCACAACAGGAATCTATGCAGCTACAGCAGGAAACCAATCAATTATTGATGAACCAGGCAACCCAAGATCATGCCCTCCTGCGAGAGGTGGTGGACCAGCTGAAGATCCTCACCACCCAGGCCCAGGGGTCCGATGGGACACGAACCCTGAGGGCCACTGGTTGTCTGCCAAAGATGACGTAAGGAGATGACGTAGAGGCATATCTCTTCTCATTCGAAAAGACTGCTTAGGGTGAGGCGTGGCCCCAGGAGCAGTGGGCCAGCATTCTTACCCCTTTTTTGTGTGGAGAGGCCCAGAAGGCCTACTTTGACTTGCCTGCCACGGATGCCACTGACTATACCAGTCTGAAGGCAAAGATCCTAGCACAATCAGGGGTAATGGCAGCAGTAAGGGCCCAGAGGTTCCATGAGTGGAAATACCAGGAGAACAAACCCCCAAGGTCCCAGCTATTCGACCTCATACACCTCGCACGGAAGTGGTTACAGCCCGAGGTGTGCAGGCCGGAGGAGCTTTTGGAGGCCCTGGTCATAGACCATTACATGCAGGGACTGCCGCCAGATCTCCACAAATGGGTAGGCCAGAACGATCCGTCCACGTACGACAAGATGATCACACTGGTAGAAAGATGGATGACAGCCAGGGAACTGACCCGACTACCCAAGGAAGGCCCCTTTCGAAGCAAGCACCCGACCCAAACCCTGGAAGGTTGGGCAGCCAAACCCCCAGGGAGTCCTAGGTGGAAGAAGGGAGGGCCGAAAACTAGCGGGGACCCCAGAAGGAAGGGATTGGCCTGAGTGGGGGGAACCCTGGGACTAAACCGCCTAACCCCCAGGATAGGGGAGTGATTAAAAGCAATTATAGATGTTATGTGAGATGAGAGATCGGATAGCCCGAGTTACGCTCATTGTACGGGAACATTTGGAGAGAGCACAGGAGACCCAACAAACGCATTATAACCACCAAGCAAAGCTTCAACAGTTCCAACCAGGGGATCGGGTGATGGGGAGTGGGGACACATAGCAGTACAGTGTCCTAGCACCGAGGAGCCTATACAATGTAACTTGAGGGATTGGGTGATCCCATGCTCCCTTATCCACCTCGCAGAGGTTGCATTAGCCCCGCATAATTACACCAGGCCAGTGAGGATAAATGGAGCAGAGACTACAGCGCTTGTGGACTCTGGGAGTGCTGTCACCCTCATATCAGATAAGCTGGTAAAAAATAGTCAGCTGCTACAAGCCAAACGCGTAGCAGTGATGTGCATGCATGGGGCTGTGAGCCATTACCCCACCATCCCAGTGGAGCTAGAGGTTCAGGGAAACCCCATTGAGGTGACCGTGGGCAAAGTTCCTAAACTCCCATATCCTGTAGTCATTGGGAGGGACTATCCAGGGTTTGATAATTTTCTCCCTCCGGAGAGGCTGGAGGGAGGTGGGGACCCTGAGGACAGCGACTCGTCACCCAGGGAATGTCAACCCCTGATGTTTGCTGAGATTTCTCAGAATCTGTTCTCAGCCCCCCCAAAAGACCTGGAAGACAAAAAAGGAGAGGAAGGCCGCGAAGGCCTTGGGAACCCGGATCCTGACCCAGGGCCAGAAGATCTCCCTACTAGGCAGATGGACGCGAGCAGCCAACAGAGAAACTTCCACCACAGAAGGTGAGCCAGAAACTGCCCCCAGCCATAACTGTGGTGAGCTGTTGGAAGAAGCAGAAACCGGCCCCTGGGAGCTTGGGCAGGTTAGTCCCGGGAGAGAGACTTTTGGGCGGGACCAGGTGGAGGATCCCAGATATGATAACACCAGGAAAGAGGTGGCCGAGGTCGATGGGATACCTGTGGATGGGAAGGTCTGGGGTCCCGGACCTTACTTTATCGTGAAGAAAGGTCTCCTGTACCATGTGGTGCAAATGCAGGAGCAAGAGGTACAACAACTTCTGGTGCCACGAAAACATCAAAAAGCCATATTGAGTCTCACCCACAGTCACCTGTTTGGAGGACACCTAGGGGTAGAGAAAACCCATGCATGGATCCTGCGGAGGTTCTTCTGGCCAGGAGTATATGAAGATGTCCGGCGATACTGCACCTCTTGTCCGGAGTGTCAGTTACATAGCCCTTGCCCGCACTTGCGGGCTCCTTTGATACCTCTTGCAATAATAGAGGTTCCTTTTGAATGGATAGCCATGGATCTGGTAGGGCCCCTAGAGAAGACAGCTCGGGGCCACCAACATGTGCTTGTTGTACTGGACTACGAAACCCGGTACCTGGAAGCTGTTCCCCTGCGCAACACAGCTTCCAAGACAATAGCTAAGGAGCTAGTACAGATCTTTGTCCAGGTTGGGCTACCAAGGAGATATTGACTGATTAAGGGACACCTTTCATGTCCAAGTTGATGAAAGATCTCTGTTCATTGCTCCATGTACAAGCCCTACGGACTTCTGTATACCACCCGCAAACAGATGGTCTTGTGGAAAGGTTCAATAGGACCCTCAAGGCCATGATCAGGAAAGTGGTGAGCCGGGATGGGAAAGATTGGAATACCCTATTGCCTTACCTCATGTTCGCCATCCCGGAGGTTCCGCAAGCCTCCACAGGTTTCTCTCCATTTGAACTACTATATGGGTGCCACCTTCAGGGCATATTGGATATAGCCAGAGAAGCCTGGGAAGAGGAGCCAAGGAAGGAAAATAGTTGAACATATACTGCAGATGAGAGATCGGATAGCCCTAGTTACGCTCATTGTACGGGAACGTTCGGAGAGAGCACAGGAGACCCAACAAACCCATTATAACCACCAAGCAAAGCTTCAACAGTTCCAGCCAGGGGATCAGGTGATGGTACTGGTGCCCACAGCAGAAAGTAAACTGTTGGCCCAGTGGCAGGGACCCTACAAAATAATCAAAGCCATGCCACCGGAAATCGGAGCAAATTTACCACATCAATCTTCTAAAACCTTGGCACGATCGAGAGACATACTTAGTCATGCAGGAGACCCTTCCCCAGGAGGATAACTTACACGAGCAAGTGAGGATATCATCCGACTTGACGCCGATCCAAAAGATCGAGGTACCCGACATGATTAATCGCAACAGAGACGTGTTCTCTACAAAACCAGGGTGGATGACTGAGACCTATCACCATATCTGCACGATCCCCGGAGCCAAGGTAACATTGAGACCCTACCGAATCCCAGCAGCCAAAAGAGAGGAAATCAAGGCCAAAGTAAAGAAAATGTTAGAATTAGGGGTTATTGAAGAATCTTAGTCAGTGGTCCAGTCCAATTGTTCTAGCACCTAAACCTGACGGTATCATGAGATTCTGTAATGACTTTCGCTGACTGAATGAAATATCCCAGTTAGATGCATACCCCATACCATGCATCGATGAACTGGTTGACCGACTGGGTAGTGCCTGATTCTTGACTACACTGGATCTGACAAAAGGGGACTGGCAGATTCCTCTGACCAAAGAAGCTAAAGAAAAGACAGCATTCTCCACCTCGGATGGGCTATTCCAGTACACCATCCTCCCTTTTGGGCTGCATGGGGCCCCAGCCACATTCCAGTGCTTCCTGGATAAGCTGCTGCGCCCCCTTACTAGTTATGCAGCTGCATACCTAAATGATATCATCATCCATACGCCAGACTGGGAAACCCACTTGGAGAAAGTTGAGGCAGTACTGCGCACCTTAAGGCGGCTGGCCTCACTGCTAATCCCGCTAAATGTGCCATAGGGCTAGCAGAGGCTAGGTACCTGGGATATATTGTGGGAAGGGGCATAGTGAAGCCCCAAAGGAATAAGCTAGAGGCAATTCAAAACTGGCCCCGGTCGACCCGAAAGAAGAAGGTCTGTGCGTTCCTAGGTGTGGTAGGCTACTACCGACGGTTTATTCCCCACTTCGCCACTAGGGCAAGTCCCCTAACAGACCTGGTGAAGGCCTGAGGTCCAGACATGGTAAAGTGGACTGACGCAGCAGCGGGGGCATTTACAGACCTTCAGACGGCCCTCTGTAATGACCCCCGTACTCATAGCCCCAGACTTTAACAGGGAATTTATTTTACAAACAGATGCTTCCGAGGTGGGGTTGGGAGCAGTTCTGTTGCAAATGGTGGGAGAAGAGGAACACCCGATCCTCTACCTAAGCAGAAAGCTTCTCCCAAGAGAACAGAAATACGCAGTAGTCAAGAGAGAATGCCTTGCTGTAAAATGGGCTATGGAGCTACTGCGTTATTACCTCTTAGGCCGGTGATTTACTCTTGTGACGGACCATGCACCCCTCCAGTGGATGCAGCGGAATAAGGAAAAGAATGCAAGGGTCACCAGGTGGTTCTTATCCCTCCAACCATTCCAGTTCCGCATACGGCACAGGGCTGGATGCCACCATGGCAACGCTGATGGTCTGTCATGAGCATACTGCCTGGCGTCCCAAGTTGCCCAACTCTATGGTGTTGAGCAGAGGTGGGGGATATGTGACGGGGCAAGGCCAGATGGCTATAGAAAAGTAGTGGGAGATAGATATATTAGCTCCAGGCTAAACAAATCCCTGGTACCAGGTTAAGTGAAATGGAAGCTGCTCCAGGTCAATTAAGACACCTGGGGCCAATTAAGAACTTTCCAGAAGGCAAGGAGAATGCTATGTTGATTGGGACACCTGAAGCCAATGAGGGGCTGGCTGAAACTAGTTAAAAGCCTCCCAGTCAGTCAGGTGGGTGTGCATGTCAGGAGGTGTGGGAGGAAGATGTGCTGTTGGAGAGGCTGAGTAGTACACACCATATCAGGTACAAGGAAGGAGGTCCTGAGGTAACGGTGAAGTGGAGCTTGAGGAAGGGAGGACTCCTGTGGGGGAAGTAGCCCAGGGAATTGTACATGTCATGTTTGTAGAAGGTCAGCTACCATAGCTGATACTATTAGGGTCCTGGGCTGGAGCCCAGAGTAGAAGGTGGGCCCGGGCCACCTTTGCCCCTGATTAATCACTGAGGCTGGGAGACAGAGACTGTGCAAGGAAGGATGACTTCTTCTCCCCTCCCTTGCTGGCTTATGATGAAAATGGCTCAGTAGACTGTGACCCTTGTCTCTAGAGAAAGAAGGGTTACGTGGAGGGTCACAGTGAGCCTCCGAGGCTAGCGAAATCTGCCAGGAAACGCGGGACCCACGGAGGCAAGGACAGAGCTTTGTCACACAGTGTAAAACTAGGTTAACACAGTGGCAAATCAGACCCAAGATCTTTGTTCCTTATTTCACGCACTGCTTCTAATCTAGCTGAAGATCATAGTTCTCATCACAATATTTTCCCCAGCAAGAACCTCATTTCCCTTTCTCTCCCCAGTTCCTGTCTTACTCTCCTGGGTTGCTAGGTAAGGTGAGCTCATTTGAACAACGTGTGTTATATCACAGATAAATCCAAAGTTGCAAATCTAGTAATAAAGAATGTAGGTCATTTCTATAAGCTAGGGGACTGTATCCTGGAAATCTGTTACTCTGAAAAGGACTTGGGGGTCATGGCAGATAACCAGTTGAACATAAGCTTCTACTGCAAGGTCCAGTCTTTCCTGCTCCAATGACTCTTTAATTATTTATCCACAGTTAACAGCTTCAACAGGAGAGACTGATGGAGCCCCACATCAAAATATCTCATAGCCCAATGGTTAGGGATGGTTGCAGATCCTTGTTCAAAGCCCTGTTCCTCCTGAGGCAGAGAGGGGACTTGAACAGGGGTCTTCCACATTCCAAGTGAGTACCCTAACCACTGGGCTAAAAGTTATGAGATGGATTCTCCCCGTCCCGGCTGTTTTGTGTGAACTCTCCTGAAGGGCCCAATCCGGTAGGTGTGCTCAGAGGGTGCCTACTGGATTGGGCCCCACATACAATTTATGTGGCCGAACGCCTTTTGTCCCCTTGAATCACTTAAACAGTGATGATAAGGTGCATAGCAGGAAAGCATATATTTCGCAAAAGTTGTCTAGCCTTAGTAATTTTGCATATCATTACAGCACTCAGGAATTCTGTTTTAGCTGGATGTGGTGGTGGACAGTCTTGTGTCTGTGGATGTGTGTGGGCAAGCAAAAGGTGAATTGTGGATTAATGATGTACAAGTTAGGAAAATTGCCCTCTGATTTTCATTTCTGTCTTCTAGCTTGATTTTAAAATTGTCTTTTTAATTGTCAGTTAAGGAAAAAGTGAAATGGCTCTTTCTAGCCAGAAACCAATCTCTAAGAAAGAGATCCATGGAATCTTTCTTGGAAGTTGCACAATGCCTTCAGAATGACATCATACACCAAAATATTACAGGTCAGTTCTCTCTCTTTCTCTTTCCACCATAGGTACTGATACAGCTCCCACTACTGCATTATGCAAGTGCCTCCCAAACACCAGTGTGAGGTAGGAAGGTTGTCTGAGCCAAAGTGCAGAGTTATCAAAAGAGCCTATCAAAAGTGACTTGGGCACTTAGGAGCAGAAGTCTCATTGCAAATCAGTAGAATGAAATCCAAACTCACTTGAGTGCTTTTGAAAATGTTATCTTTGGGAGATTAAGTGGTTTTCCGAAGGTCACCCAAGAGATCTTTGGTGGAACCTTGAACTGAAGTAAGATCTCTTGAATCCAAGTCTTATGACTTATAACTACAAGACCATCACTCCTCCATGCAGCTGCAGTCTCCCCTTTGTAGCAACATGGGTGATCTCAAACTCTTACCGGTTTCACCCAGACATTTGAAATGATTTTAGATACCAATCGTATGTATTGAAGGAGTTCAAGAGGCACCAGGAATCTGTTGAATGAAACTGTGGAAAGAGAGGCAAAAAAGAAATCTGGTGGGTGAGATATACTGCAATGTGGAGGGAGGTTTGCTATGGGTGGCAGGCTTGTTAGGCAGTGGAGGGACTCAGTGAAGAAGGAGGAACCAGGAGAGAGAGAAATCTCACAATGGTCAGGTGTAGGTACAGCTCAACAGCTGAAGATGTTGTGCCATTGCAAATGAAATATCTGAACTTTCTGATGTTCACTGAGCCATAACCAGAAAGGAAGACAGTAGAAGGGAGTGTGCTCTCAGGGATATTGACATATTGGGCCAGTTTCACTCCTGGTTTATTCTGATTTCTGGCAGAAGAATATCCTTTAGGGGTGTGTGTAGATAGAGGGAGAGAAAAATGGCAACAGCCTCCCCTGACTTGGTGGAATGAATGAGGGGGCCTGCACCACCTAGAAATGGTCAGCACTGCTGGGGAAAGAATGTGGCCAGGAGAGCTGGAGAATGTGCTGATTCAGCCCCTCCTGCCTCAGCAGTATATGGCTAAGTTGTCGTCACTGCAGGTTAACCAGCAGCTAAGCAATCATGAGTTAGTCCGTCCACGGTAGCATAACTGTTTAGAGTGGAGCCATATTGTTTATAGCTGCATGCTGCTGTAACACCCGTGTCCACTGGTGCTTTGTCTGGACATGAGACATAAGACAGGTATCTGGGCTCCTATCCTAACAAGGGTGCCAACAGGGCTCCTTGGGATGCTGTCCAGCAGAAGTGAAAGCTGCCTCAGGCTGCAGTAATCTCACATCACATGGTGGTGGTGCAAAGACTGGTAGTTCTCTCTCAGGGGATGAACCCCCACCTTGGAGCAGAGTGAATTGTGCTTTGTGTGGTGAGATGCAAATTGTGTCTTCGGGCCCCAGGTAGGGTGAATTGGTGTCGATTGGGCTGTCTACCCACTAATTTGTCTTTCTAGCTAATCTGTTCATTGATTTTCTGCAGTGCCCACTGTAGTATCAGTTCTAAGGGCCGTTGTGTACAATTGTGCCACTTTCAAGGATTGTAGGAACTATTGTATAGTATGGGAATAAAAACTAGAAATAGGGGAGAGAAATGTTAATATTTTTTCAGGTCATGTAAAGTTTCAGATTGAGAGCTGCTCACCGCATTCTATGACATTATTTTTAAAAAGTAATGAAAAATCTAAATGTGTTTTTCATATTAACCGTGTGTGTTGTTTTGCTGTTTCTAGGGATTTCTGTGAATATTTACCAGCAGGTTGTCTATTTCTCGGAGGGAAATTCTATCTGGGTGAAAGGAGGTGCCAACATGTCTGATATGTCTGACTTAAAGCTCTTTTATGCAGGCCCAAGGAAAATTACATCAATCTCAGTAGATTGGCTTTACCAGCGGATGTACTTTGTCATGAAAGAAAAGGTTGGGCTCCGGAGCTTAATTATTTTCTTAATACTTATGAACTACAAATGTGTGCCCTATTTTATATATAGCAATAAAGAGCTCAGGGATTATGGTAGGGATGTATGGCATACGGTTGACTATTATAATGTTTTTATTTTTAATGTGATCATTTTTTTTGTCAAAGAAATAGAACAAAATAGTAATATCTGCCTCTACTGGGGTCTATAGGCATCTCAGGTCACGTTAAAAGTAAACTGACATCTTAGAATTCCAGCTTCTTAGCTAATTTTTATCCTCTTGAAAGAAAAAGTCATGTAATTTCTGACACTGACTCCACTCATGGCTCATGCCTTCGGTGGCAAGTCATTTAATCTTTAGATCTCAGTTCCTCATCTGTACAGTGCTTTCTTACAGTACCTTGCAGGGGTGTTGTGAGAAGTAGTTAGTTAACAATTAGAATGAAAGTGATACGAGAGATTTAAGTGCTCAATATTTTCTGGTGATGATGAAGGTGATGCAGGATCACAGCTGTTTTGTCCTGAGAGAAAAAATAGATGGCAGCCCTGCATTTAATTCGTCAGTCTTGAAACTTTAATGCCTTTAGTGGTGAGGTCTTGGTTGGATCCTTTGCTCCTCTTACGCATATGAGACAAAGGGTGAGAAAGCTGCCATAAACAGGGATTCCTTTGGCCAGTGCCATGCCACTCCACTCTCCACTTATTGCCCAGGGTGCTTATAGGTACAGGATGAGATGTGACCAGAGATGTCTGCACTCTGGTAGCCCTAGGTTAAAACAATGGCTGTAGGAGTCCATTGCAGCTAAGGTAAGTTAAAAAAATTATGAGGACAAACTGGTCCCAGGCTGCTCACAGGATCAGCACAAAGGTAGTTGTAAACCACCTCTTCCCCACCCCTGTCAGGTCCTGCTCAAAGCATAGCTTGGCTGGACTCCAAAATCTGGTCCTTCATTTTCCTCCAGCTTGGAGACAGCAAGGTAAGTGCACAGCGAATGGACAGTTCCTTCATGGTAAGCATTAACGGATGCATTCAGGCTTGGCACAGTGAGCAAGCCTTGTAATTGAATGACTGGAAATGCAGGTGCTTGGAAGTGCCTTAGGTTAGTGTCTGTCTCTGTGGTTCCCTATCGGATGCTGAGGTCATGTTGCTGCTCATCAGTAATCATCCTACTGATACACAAGAGCTTTTCTCTTTATTCTGATTCCCTAGGTATGTGTCTGTAATTTAGAGAACTGCACTGTAGCTGAAGATATCACTTCTCCTTCCATTACCTCCCCTAAGAAAATTGTAGCTGATCCATATAATGGGTAAGTTTTTTTTCTCCTTTGATGACTTGGCGTCAGATGTGCTGTTGATCTTTTCAGCAATCGTCTTCACTTGGTTAGCTATCCAGTTACTAACCTCTTCAGAAACCGTCTCCCCACCGCCCCCCGCCCCAGTTGTACAGACTGCCAAACTTGCTCCTCTGTTATTCTTCAGCATGCTCACTCCTCACCATGTTTGATTTGTTTCAGTCAGGGTATAAGTCTTTCCAATGTGTGAAGTGTTTGGAGGCATTGTATTTTTTTAAAGACATTGAATTCTTTATCAAAACAATTGTTTGAATTTTAAATGTCTGTGTCTAACATTGGAGCTATTATTTGAGTGCTCTTTTCATTATTCTTATCATTATTATTTGTATAACTGTTATCACTTAGGAGCTCTAGTTGTGGATCAGGATCCCATTGTGCTAGGCACTGTACAACCACAACAAAAGACAGTCCTGTCCCAATGGGCTTATAATTTAAGTATAAGACAAGAGACAATAGATGGTTACCAACAGAAGTGGGTGGGAGCACAAGGAAACAAGAAGGCAATATTGATCAGCATGATAGGCTCAGCACACCAGCTTGACTGTTGTCAGGTTTTACTAAGTTTTTCTTATATAAATCATGGGCCAGACCTTCAGCCAGTGTAAATCAATGTAGTTTTATTTTATATTGGCTGAGAATTGGTTTTCCTGTATTTAATTCTCATAGGATATAAATAAATATGAACCAAAATAATTTCCCTATATTTTTTTAGAAGGACAGGTGTGTCTCTGAGCCAATAGACCACTAAAATATCAGTGACTCATCTACACTGTGTTCTATGGTGTAACTACTATGGGCTGTTTTGTTCCATTGTTAGGTATATCTTTTATCTGCTGGAGGATGGAATTTACAGGGCAAACCTCCCAGTCTATCCTGGTCAGGTCCCTGAAGCTTTGCCAATTGTGAGAATCGACTCTCTGAAAGACTTTGTGATAAACTTCGAGTCCAAAAGACTAATTTACTTCAACAAAATCAATCAATCCTTTGTGTCTGGTTTTCTGGATGGCTCAGAATTTAACATCCTGCGACCTCAAGTTTCATTTAGAGACATAGAGAGCTTTGTTTATGAGAACAATACTTTCGTTGTCACAGACGGCAGGGCAGTTTTCCGGGAGGAGTTGTCTCCAACTGGGATCAAAGCCTTTAATGAATTTGTGGTGGATTGCGATTTTACGCAGGCCGATTATTTTGGATACAACAACTTGCTTTCTTATGGCGTGGCAATGCAGCCTTATCCTTTGCCAACTCATCCCCAGCTTGTCACAGTGCTGTTTGGATCAGACCAAGCTGTGGTCTGTTGGAGACCACCTGAACCTACTATTGGAACCAGTAAGTTCAATTACTCCATCCTACAGGTTGAGTCAAGTGTACTTAATGGAAAGATCTTCCTGATTTTCCATTCCCTAACACTGGTGTAAATCAGAAGTGACTCTACAGAAATCTGTGGAGTTACATCAATATGAAACAGGTGCGAGAGAAAAACCGGGCCCAATAATTTATGATAAAGCTGCCAAAATTTTAAGCAAAGATTTGCTGATAAAATAAAGAACACACCTGGCCAAATTAATGGAGGCTTACTTGAGTGAGTCACTCACAGTCTTTCTGTCTTGTAGCCTTTTTTAAATCCTGCATCTTAAATCATGGGGTGTAATGACTGCAGTGTTGACTGCTGCTATCACAGTACTATCACACATCTACGGAGAGTCACACATGGTGGCTGCTGGCTGGCAAAGTCTGCTATCAGCTCTCCCACACATGCAAGTGTGTTTGTACCGTGGTGCGAGAAGCACAGCTGGTGCTGTGGAGACTGCCTGTCACTCCCGGTTAGGTTGTTGGGAAGGGCCTGATGTTCTACCATGGCACCAGGGACTAAAACTGTACTAGTTTTTAATTTTCTCCCTGGCCGATATCTCTGATATTGGGAGCTTTGAAATGGGTCTCTAAAACTGCAGTTTTCTTGGCTTCTGTTGAAGTAGTTTCTTGTCCAATAATGTGATTGTCTGCACTGTTCAGGTCCTTCCGCCTGGCAGAACTGGATTTACACTGTGAAGGTATCAGCCCAACATGGTGCTGATGAGGATCAGGTTGTCTCCAGTATCAGTGACACTAGGTTTACAGTGAAAGGGCTGACCTACTCCACAACATACGAGGTCTCAGTGAGAGCTCTATCTCCTGCTGGAGAAGGACCCTGGACAGAGTCTTTTAGGGGCACCACCCTAAAAGAAGGTAAGAACTATTTCACTGAGCAGTAAGGAGAAACTTGTCCTGTGCATGCTCTCCACCAGGGGTTCAATCCTCTGCTGTGCCTACTCTCCACATAGTACTTCCTTTGAAGTGACACGAGCAGCTGGGACCTCCTTTAAAGTGCTTGGGGACCAATGCAAAGGGTGGCATCTGAAGACCACCAGTGGCAGGTGGCTGAGCATGGGCGCACCGTCAGAAACAGTTGAGTATCCCCGTCACCAAGTAATGAATGGGAGTGAGTGGCTTGCTGGGGAAATGCGAAAGGCCCTCAGCAAGCATGTGTAGAATGGCTATAACATGTACACTGTTGAAATATTTATTTAAACATAGCTTAGGTAGAATAACACATGTGGAGAGGAAAGGAGGGGCTCCTGGTTAAGAGTGAGGCTCAGGAGGTCTGGGATCAGTTCCTGGCTTCACCACAGATTTTGGGTTTTGGGCAAGGCACTTAATCTCTCTGTGCCTCCATTCCCCATCTAAAAATGGGTGTCACATACTTCTTTTTTCTCAGTCTTTGTCTCTCTTGTGTATTGAGATTTACTGTTCCTAGGGGCAGAGGCTGGTTCTTACTATGTTTTTGTACAGCCCTTAGCACAATGTGCCTCTGATACTGGTTGCTGGAACAGGAGTAATGCATAGTTACAACTTTTTCATTGTTTCTCAGTTGAAGAAGAACCTTATATCTTGGCTGTGGGGGATGACGGACTTTGGAAGCAGCCGTTGGATAGTTTGGGGCCAGGAGTATTCTTCTCTCCTAATATAAGAAATGTCTCAGGTAAATACTGTCCAGGCTGAGTGTTCCTTTAGTGGACCTCTCTGCATTGATCAGAGCTCTCGACAGTGTATGAAAGGGATGGAAAGACGAGAACTTTCATCACATCTGACTAGACTTGAATGTGCAGTGAAACAATTTGAACTGAACTGAGTCTTGAGGCAGAAACTCCTTGCACTCCCTGGGCCAAATTCATCCCTGGTGAAATGCCATGAATATGAGTTACACTAGGGTTGAATTAAGCTCTACAGCTGTGTAACCCCAGTGTTACAAAGTAATGCAGTGGTACTGTAATCAGTGGGGCTGCACTCATGAAAACGAGGTCAGTGTAGTAAGGTAATTGCTGTACGTAAAACAGATCATATGACAATCTCGCTATCAATTGAGTTTTAGAGCTGAGCTGTATCAATCTTTGTACATTGTTCCTGCATTTGTAGCAGGTTTGACCGGTTTCAATCTTGAGGTATACACAATGCCATAAGTGTAGACGGATGACAGACACTGCACGAGCCCTAGCATGGGTATAAATAGCAGTGAGGCACAGCTTGAGTGAGTAAAGACACACCTGTACCTCAGGGTATATACCTTACACAGCTCTCTACCCAAGCAGTGCCTTCCCCATCGACACTGCTATTTTCAGCAGTGTAATGTCCTGCTGCCTACCCACTGCCAAAGCCTTTCCACGCCACAATGGAAGGCTCCGGCAGCAGAGAAAGGCTCTGGCAGGAGGGAGACAGTGCGGAAAGGCTCTGGTAGCTCTCTGCTGCCAGACTTTTCCCCACTGCGTCCCCCTGCCAGAGCCTTTCGCTGCCACATGTAGCTACACACCACACTGTGGATACAGCCTGCCTTTTACAGTGGCATATAGAAACAGGTATCTTGCATGCTGCCACTAATGTAGACAAGGTCTTGGTTGGTTGGATATTTTTAATTGTTCTTGAAAAATTGTAGTTTTATTGACGTATTTGAGAAATAGCTGCTAGTATCCTTTTTCTTGCTTCAAGATATGGACTGGTATAATGACACTCTCTACTGGAGCAACTCAACAGGGGAAGTTCATATGTGGTCACTGACTAGAAGAGCTGGTGCCATTGTGAAGTTTCATATATCTGACATCAGAAAAGCAAGGATATTGGCCTTTGATTGGTTGGGTCAGTATTTGTACTGGGCTGGCAAAGCAAATACGGTATGTAAGAGATAAACTAAAGTAATGAATAACAAAGATCATTCAGTAATATTTGGGAAGGTGTTTATTACCTCCTATAACTTGAGTTGCTATTGAGCCTTTACTTTTATAGTAGATCAACTTGTAGCAATTACATCTTTCTTTCCATTGAGATATTTCCCTTTCCAGTTATGAAAGGGCTTGAGGTGAAATGTAATTATTAATTAAAGCCAGGTTACTGAACTGCAGGTGCAAAATATACAAATAAAATATTCTGACAATAGTTTCATAATCTTAGTGCTCAGCTAAAGATTGCCAACTGAATCTCAGTTCATGAAGAGATGTACATTTATATTTATCCTCGTATTAGATCCTTGTGTAGCAAATTTTAGGTGTTTTGTTAAATATAGGGGTGGATTTTCAGAAGTCATCTCTGATGTAGTACTTTGATATTTTGTGTCCAAAACCTGTAAATGCACTCTATGCACCCACAAATCAGTTGCTTAGGCATTTCAGTTGTATAAAATAGGTCTGCATTAAAAATGTAGTGCTAAGTTATGCAGTGCTATAAAATTGTACCTGTAATTACTTGAGTGCAAAGTTAGAGGCCCTTCTGAAAATGAGAACCAAAGGGTTAGATTACCCACTACCTTGCATCCTAATTTACAGCTGTGCTTAGTGAGTGCAAACTGGATGTGAACTCTTATCCACTCAGAAGGCTGGTGAAACAAGGAATGATAAAAGGGATTAGAAGTTTTAGTTTTTTATTTTGTCACTTAATAGCAGATCCTAAATACTAATTTTGCATAATTCTTTATGTGACACTTTTAAACACATGAGACTGAAATCAATAGCTGTGAAATAGTCACATACATGTATTCAGATGCCTGTGGCTGATAAATAATGTGTGAGGTGTTACACTATTTTCTACCTCCCCTTCCCCCAGATCTACAGAAAATCACTGCTGGTAGGACACACAGATGTTGTGGTGCATGTTGTATTCCTGGTGAAGGATCTTGTGGTTGATGCAATCAATGGCTATCTGTACTGGGCTACAACTTACTCAGTGGAAAGCACCAGACTGAATGGAGAGCACTACTTTATATTACAAGAGCAGCCACAGTTTTCTGGTAAACAGGTGACTGATCTTTTAAAAGGAGTGTTTTAGTGTCTAGCTGCATGGGATACAGTCAGTATTAGTGCTTGTCACATCAAATATAGCAATATGGCTTTCATTTGTTAGTTGGTGTAACTTGTACTTGCACAGTAATGGTTAATTCATACAATTATTACTTTATTGAGTAATCATCATGGAGGTACAAGTTTGAATAACTGTATTTAACAATATTTGTGTTAACTGAGTTTTAAATTTCAGTGGCTGCCAATAGAAAGTGATTTACCTACTGCTATCACGTAGAATGTGTGCTATTTTGCATTTTGACAGAGCTGTGTATCTCAAAATAGCCTTGTACAGCAGCAACTGTTGTCAACTATTGACATTTTAATAATGACCACTGTAGATCCTGAAGATCCTCAACTGGTGTAAATCACCTTGGCTCCATTGAAATCCTGGCCCTGAGTGTTTAAAATGACATTTAGAGCAAAATATTGTATTACTTGTTTCCTGCTAGTCATTTTGCCATCTCTACCCACATTGTATCCACTGTTTGGCTTTTGTGTCACAACCGGGAACTAGGCTATCACTCACATGAATTTTACCTGTCTGTAAGCAAGAAGATGGACAACGTGGTCTCCAAAGTTTCCCCTTTGTTCCCAAAATAGAATTACTCTAGTGGTCGGTTTTGACTCTTGCAAACAAATTAGTCTTATCATAGAAAATTGTTACCTAAAAAGTAGATGAAGATCCCGATTCTCCATTGCATCAAGACAGCTTTCTGCCATTTCCCCAGTAGATGTATCCAGCCATTTGAGGATTCCTTTTGCTTGAAGGGATTGTCAGTTGATACGGAGCCACAGTAGCCATTTCTGTGTCACCTGATCTCTCAGCACTGAGGTAGCTGGGGGAAAGGCATTGTGACCCTATGCCCTGGGAAAACCCTATCTGTAGGAATGGATCCTGGGGGACACTGGCAGTCAGTGCAGCCAGAGAACTGGCCCATGCTTGGTAGCCCCAAGATTAGGGGAGTGCAAATTTGGCTCAAAGCTACCTTTCCAACCTCGTTCTCAGCTGCATTGGGCACTTTTCAGGAGCAGCCGAGGATATGGGGCAAATCTTTAAATGCACTGTTTTTCCCTATGAAAAGGCTTTGTGAACTAGCAGTCACATTTATGTCCAGCACCATGAATATTCATCAGCACTTGGCTGAAAGCTGTCTTCTTTCATGACGTGTGCTGAATCACTCTCTTGGGAAAAAGTCCCTCTTCTCAGAGCTTGGATTAGTCATAGCCAAATTATCATTGAAGAGTTCAAGAATACCAAAAAAAGGCAACCTGCTGTAGCATACATCTTAAATGTTTTCTTTAAAATGCATCCCTTCCTGATACAGCTTTTTCCTTAGGATTATACAAGATGTGCTCCCATTTTACACAGATACTGCTCATTATCAGAGATCCTTTTTGAACTCCAGATGTTTCCAAATCCACTGACTTTTTCCTGCTACCTTCACCACAGTTCCTGGAATCCTTAAACTTTTAAAAGTATTTTTCTTCTCCATAGAGAGAACCACTAACCATCAAGGTTTCTAGAATGTAAAACATAAATACTGAGCAGAATGGGTTTATCCTTTTAAAGGTGACTAGCAATTCAAAAGGTCAGTTAATCGTATAGGGCTTTTTTGTTACATCCACTCTGTGTGAGAGGTCTCAGCTAGTACATCGAATGGCAAATTCTAATAGTAAAACAACCATATTATAATCCTAAATACTGAAGAATTACAAAGTTTTTGCCACACCGAAAAATATTTCCATGGTGCAAGGGATCAGTGGTCCATCCAGTCACCTGCCTTACACCCCACCTTGGATGCTGGCCAGTGCTGACTTCTTCACTGGAAGATGTCAATTTCCCATGCCTAACTGTATCAGATTTCTCCCTGGTGATCAGCTTCTGCTCTAATGCATAAGGATTGATAATTTCTACATTAAAAATAATCTTTTCCGTTTGTTCTGCCCTTATCATCCATTTCTTTGAATCGTTGCAATAGCTCCCCACATCCACTTCAAGCTTCTCATCCTTAACTTCAAGGCCTTTGCCACAACTCTGCAGCTGCCTGCTTAGTTGTTGTTGTCATGTCACTCCGGTCACCATTTCTGTGATTGGGGCCTTTGGGTGTTACTGCAATGCAAACAATATAATAGCCAATAAGAATTATTATTGTCCTCTAGCTATTGTAACTGCAGATGGTAAATTTAGTTCTATGAATAACTAATTCTTTGCTGAAATGTACTAAGCTTTTTTAAAAACAAAATTAATAGACTATTAAATAGGCCATTGCAAGATCTTCAACAATCCATAACTATTCACCTTTTGGGCTTTAAACCTGAGTCTTGGAGTACCTCTCTGATTTGGTATTTCACTGTGCAGGGCTGAGACGGCTAACTATTTTATCCAAAACTTAGCACTTAGGTAACACTTTGTAAGCCAGACCCTCAAGTAGTGTATTTTGGCATAGCACCATTGACTTCTGACTTATACAGGCTGTGAGGATCTGGCTCAGTATGTTCAAAATGCCATATAAACATTGGTTAGTTAATCTTTACAATATGCTTGTGAGGTCAGTAAATTATAAAGGAGCAGCAAAGCATGCTGCATGCAGTGTGTGCCAGAACCCTGTTGAGTACTGCCTCATGACATATGGTAAATCAAAGGTTATTTCAAGAGGCTAAATTTATGTTGCATCTTATGATATAGGGTTACATTGCAGGATAACAACTATACATCATGTTCAGAGATTAATGTCTGTCACACCATGGAAAAAATCTGTCTATTTTTGTAGTACATGGAAGGGGAGGTGTTAAATTACTGCATGACCCCTGAATATGAATAGTACACATTTTTCTTTACTTTAATGTAAGTATTAATGGAGGGAGATGGACAAGCCTGAATTGGTGGAAGAAGGTAGTAGTGGTAAAGAGAAGGAGAGGGGAAAAGAGGAGCCCAAAATGGCTAAAGAACATAGATGTGGGACTGGGGTGCTCATGAGAGACAGGAAGACAAAATTTGATGTAGAACATGTCAGTGAGAGCAGGTAAAAGAAATAACGTATATAATCCTAATCTGACTACACACACTCTCTCATACCAAAAGTAGTTTTTACAAAGGAAACCTACCTGAGCAATAATTCAAACCTTGATTTTCTGACATGTAATATCAACAGGAGTGTGATGGGAATTGCATATGGGCCAACAGAGATCCGAGTACGTGATACATTTGTTTTTCTCTCCCTAATGCCAACATCTTTTGTATCTGATTAGTGAAGAGTAAAAGAATGGACGCTCCATTCACATCCATAATTAAATCTTAACTTTAAAAAATGAGATAGATCTATTACTTGACAAGAGAGTAGAGGTTGGGAAATGTTGAGGCAAAATTTCAGAGTGATGTCAACCTATCTCTAATTTTGCACTTGCAATTTTGTACCTGTAATAACTGGCAGGCACAATTAGCTGAGGGTTCATATGATAGAATTCAGCTACCTAATTTGTGGATGCAAATCTTATTTTCACTCACAAACCAGGTCAGTAGATTCTTATTTCTATCGTTTGTGCATACAGTATACAGTGCACACACTGTTGACTGCAGGTATGAAATTATATGATTTGTTTGGAACATTTGGTCTAATTTAAAAAAAAAACAACTTATTTTTCTGCCGTGTAGATGAGAGTAGGGATAAGGGCCAAGAAGAGTCCTCTAATGTTTTTTCAGGTTACTACTATATAAAAATGATGGCATTCTGTTCTAACTGAAAGTTAGCTATTTTGAATGTGAACCTTACTTAAACATTTTTCAACTAATTAGCATATCACTTTCCATAAATAATGAGATCAGACGCTGTACAAGATGCCCTTCTTTTGATTGCCCGGAAGTGATATAGCCTACGTAAAATCAAATTGTAAAAACGCAATCAGAGACTGTGAAATATTACTCTAAAGAGTAATACTGCTTTTCAGATTGGAAACCAACAAACTGTTTTGGACAGAGGACATTAAAATGCTGGAGGTGTGTATGCAACCTTAGGTATGGACAGTTCACTAATTAACTGATATACTGCTACAGTAATATCTGAGGTCCTCAGGTGCTACAGGGATGAGCAACATAGCAGATGTGTATAAATATAATTAAACACTTTATATAAAATCCTCAGCTGCTGTGAATTGGTGTCACTCTGCTGACTTCAATAGAATGATACTGATTTACTGATTTACACTAGCTTATTGTTTATTGTTATCCCTTTTTATATTATGTCTAATTTGGACTGAAAAATCATTGTGATAGAGACTTGTCATTTTTGTTTTCTGGTAAAGAGCCATTCTCTTCGTGGTGCTGTATAATATAAACAACAATGATGCAACATATCTTTCAGAATTGAAGGGATTTTTTCCATGATGTATTCATTTTGTTTACTTTGCTATTTGGATTTTTCTATCTTGTAGGTAGTTGCTCTAACCTTGGATTTCAGTGACAGCTTCCTCTACTGGCTTGTGCAAGACAGCCTGTGCCTAAATCTGTACAGAGTATCACTTTGTGGAGAGAGGTAAGGGTATCTGTGTGTGTCTCTCTCTCTCTCAAATACATTGAGCAATCAGAATTTCAGTGCATCCTTTCTTCTGTGTTTCTGCTTTTTAGACTGTAACTGCCTCTAGGCAGGAACTCTTTATTTTTTGTGTATTGTACTATGCTGAACACATTGTTTGTGCTAAACAAATAATGAACAGGAAGAATTGATGGTCACCTGTAGCTAATGGATAACTCTTGAGTTGTGTTACCAGGAAGTTATTCATATTTTTCATAGTGATAGAAACAGCATGGATATGGACACTTAATTCAGTTGAGGTCATACTCATTTTCACGTTGGACTTGTAACATTAGAAAATAAGTTGTTACAGTTTTCCATATTATCTTGAATCTGGATCATTTTAAAAACCTGACATTTCTCAGATATCAAGGGCAGCAACTAATACTCCTTGCCCTTGCCCTGGAATCTGCCCTCCTTACTCACATGAGCAACCAGTGGTCATATGGTAGTCCCTTTGACCCTCGTGAATATGAAATGGCTGCATTATTCACAAATGGCAAAGCCACAAGTGAATTCCATGGGTTATGTCAGATGAGTGTCGGTCAGCCCTTTATATCACTTTATCATGCATTCTGCATGTGCCGTGTATGCACAGGAGAACTACTTACAAAGGTTTTAAATTATATTCATTTCATATGTAAAGCTTCTCTTAGTTACTGCAAGTCCAACTGTACAGGATTCAGAATGAACCTCTACAGATTTCAAGTGGAGTCTTATGCTGTAGCTAATCTATGAGCTAGGGGTGCAATCTCCTGGATAGTCTATGCATATTCGTGCTAGCTTTCATTGAGCTAGTGCAAGTATAAATACCAGTGTGGCTGGGGCAGCACTGGTAGTGGCAGTGGGAGGCATGGCTGAACCGTGCCAAGTACAAACCCACCTGAAACCAGCGGGTAAGTACTTGCCACAGCTCAGCTGTGCTTCGGCTGCCCCTATCAGTGCTACTGCGGCCACACTGGTATTTATACCTGCACTAGCTCAATGACCGTTAGCACAAGTACAGGCACATAAGCAGGAGAATCACAACCCGAGCTTGTACTGTAGACACAGCCCTATATGCAATCAACTGAATTTTAAGATTGATCCCAGACTCACTGGTGGCCAGTGCACTGTGAACACTAACAATCAAAATACATTCATTAGATTTAGTGTGAGGGGCTGTACTTGCAACTCAGTTGTGAACCAACTGCAAGGCATAAATCATCTTCTTTGGCATTCCAGAGCAGAGAGAGTAGGAGTAATAAATCTTAATGGACCAAACAGCATGTCTGAGCCTTTCAAATCTCTTTTGGATAGCATATGTCAAAGCTGAAAGATATTTCTAAGATGGTAAAATGATGTGTTGGTAATATATCTAATCTGTTTCCCAGAAGATAAAATGGGATCAGAAAATACCTATAAGATTTGACATAGAAGTAGCATGATCGATCAAATCACCATTAATACAGCTGGAAAAAAGTTTAATAGATTTTAATAAATAAGAGCAGATTACCGTGAAAACAATCAGGCAAATTCAGCTTTGGGGTCTGATCCTGTTGCCTTTGAAGCCAATGGCGTGTTTTCCATTCATTTCAGTGGGAGCAGAATTGGGCTCCTAATGTGAGCTGGAAGTCCATTGTGTCACTGGAACTGTGAGGGAAGGGAGACCAATTTTCAAAATGTTCAGTTCTGCATTTAAGTTCTAAAATGAGCATAGATAGGTACTGATTGATGCACCATCTGGTGGGACCGAGCTTCTGAATTGGGCTCCCAAGTTTGGAGACTGGGCATAGAGTTGCATTTCTCATATGGAAGTAATGTGGCAGTGCATTGGAGATTTTCCAGCAAATTATTTGTGTGGCTGCTGATTGGCTGGGTGCGGATTGCCTGTGAGTTATTTATACTTTTTAGGACTAGGTGAACTTTATTACATCAGCAAGAAAATGAAGAAGAAATTAGTGTCTATGCTAATAAGAGCCTTTCCCAGAGGGCTGAACAAGGTTGATGAGGGACATTTATATCAAGTCTCCATTACCATTGGCCCTAACCCATGTAATGGATATGAAACTGTCTGTGTGACAGAGGAGGTTTGTACATATCTTTGCAGAAAGCCATGTCTTGTTTGTCCTGAATGGATCATGGTATCTTTAATATTTGTTTTCTCTGCTAGGAGCAGGAGAAAGGAAGGGTTGGGAAACTGACCACTCTGTTGTGGCACCAAAAGCCAGGCCTAGTTTAGCAACTTTAGTTAAGTTTTCACTGCTCTTACCCTCTCTCATATTTGTTTGTGGATAACATCATCATCCTGGAGTCATCATGGCCTTCATCTGGGAGGGGAGCCTGCAGTTGGGTTTGAGGAGAATGCAGCATCTTTTGTGCCATGCCTGATGTTAGAGTGGACTTCTTCTAGCTAGTGGAGACATCATCCCTTGGCTGGGCTCACTGAGTGGGCATCTGGACTGGTACTTTTGTATGCTCTGTTGGCAGCAATTATACCAAGTGGGCGAATGGAAGAACCCCTTCGGCCAGCCTATAGAACAGGGGTGGACAACCTTTTTGGCCTGAGGGCCACATCTGGGTATGGAAATTGTATGGCGGGACATGAATACTCATGAAATGGGGGTCTGGAGTGTGGAAGGGGGAGAGGTCATTTGAAGTCACTGTCTGTATATCTTACAAGGCCATCGGGGAATTCCAGTGGAGTGCAAAGGCTGCAGTGCAGAAAATTAAAGAGAGAGAGAAGGACAAAAAAGGTCATCTCTGGACAATGGCACACTAATCTAGAGGCTCCTGTCAATCAAAGTGGGAGAATCATTTTCAGTTATACAGAAAAACAGGGATATCTTTAATAAATTATAACATACTGTCTCCTTTTGAATAAATTATAATATTTTAGCATAAACGTTTACTTCATTTTAAAGGTGTCTTCTTATAAGAAATGAAGACACAAAGTATTGTGTTTGGTGTTCCAGTGGTGCATCAGACTCAGGAATGTTCAGTGGAGGGGAGGGGCAGGAACTGAAAGAAAACCTTTTTATTTGTTCTTATTATTTCTGTAGGGGGAAGGAGAACTTGAATGATAAAGTTTAAGCTATCAAAGTTTATTGCATAGATCCTTTTTTCCTTACAAAGCAAGTTGTGGCTTAGGCAATGCCATATTTATTTTCACAGTTGTGGTGATGCTGTAGTCACTGAATTTGCAGAATGGAGTTCTTCAGAAGTATCCCATAGTGCACTGCTGTATTACAGTGGACGGCTGTTCTGGATTAATGGCAACCAGTTCATTACGGTGCAAGAAGTCAATCAGAGTGTTAGCATCCCCTTTTCGCAACCAGCAGAGTTTGCAGCTTTTACACTTGCTCAGAGGTCACTTAAACCTCTGCCAGGTATTTGATTTTTTTGATCGACAGAACTTTAAAAATGTATCCACTCTCAGCTTGTAATTCTTGGTTATTAACATCTGAGTGGGAAAAGATGTGAATACAAATATTTTGTTAATACAATTATCAGAATAGAGATGGGTAACTTGTAACTATATAAACCAGTAAAAGCAGAACCAAATGATACTGATGTGGCTTAAACAAACAAAATCATTTTATTATTAATAATATACTAATGGAAGTTAATGGAACTTGTGCTCATAAATCATGTAGGCAGATTTGTAAATTCAACCCATTGTTCATAATTCTTATTTTTTTTCTCATTTTCTGGACCACAGGAAACTTTTCATTTCCACCCAAAGTGATTCCAGATTCAATTCTGGAGTCTTCCTTTAGGATTGAAGGGAATTCTTCACATTTTCACATCCTTTGGAAGGCTGCCACAACTGTGGAATGGGGCACTGTCTTCTACTGTGTGGAGTCCAAGGTTCTACAGACCAGGGTATTTATGAGATTCCTTCCCATTATCTGGAATAATTGCTCCTAGACACTGACAGTTTTAAAAATTAGACGTATAGTCTGTGTTCTTTTATGCCATATTGTGCCTTTATGTATTTCTTTTATAGATATATGGACAGATCTTTTAACTCTTCTGAAGTTTGCTTGAATGACTTTGATTTAACAAGCAATCAATGTCGACCATAATATGTCTTTGACCACCTGAATCATAGTTATAAACTTCATCTGCATTTGATTTTAGCACATTTGATAAACTATATTGTTACACTTGAATCAAAGGGGCAGATCCTCAGGTGGTGTAAATGGTCACAAGTCCATAAAAATCACTAGAGCTATGACAATTCAAAACAAATTTATTCTCATTTTGGTATGGGTTTTTTGGAAAATCAAAGTTAAAGATCAGGAATGTTTACAAAGTTTTTTTTCTGAGAGGAGAAAATATTTTGTGCTTATTTTAGTTTGTGGATAGTGAACGGTGCCTGCCTCCTTGGAATCTGACTGTAGCATCCTACAAAGTTGAAGGGCTGGAGCCCTATATGCAGTTTGATTTTACTGTGACTCCTTATACGTACTGGGGGGGGGGACCTACGACCTCCATATCCCTTCGAGCCCCTGAAGAAGGTACCGGACTTTCCATTTCATTCCTAATATTTAATGGGTGCAGTAAGGCCTACTTTATTTCAGGACGTTGGACCTTTCTTAAGAGGTGTTAAGCTGCTTCTAGGGTTGGCTCACTGTGAGTTGAGATGAATCACAGAGAATGCAGATACACATTCTTGAATGTCTTTGATAATCCACTGTTACATGTGCATGCATGCAGACATTTGAACAGACAATACATGGTGATATCCACTCCCCTGTTTGTGATTTTTAAGATCGATTAACTGAAATTTATTATGAAATGAGCAGTAAAATCTGCCATATAATACTTTAGACAGTTATTTGGGTTTTTAGAAATGGTACTTATTTTTTACTTCATAGGTGTCTTATTTTACTCAGGGCAGGTCAAAGATGAATCAGTTAAAGGGACATGACAATATAATTACTGTAGAATTAATGCATCTGAACAAAGCACAGGGAAAAACTGTTTGGTGCAATATGCCAATTTCACAGAGTTTGAAAGACTGTGGGCCAAATGCTCTGCTCTGTGTAAGTGACGTAAATAACGACAGCTCCACTGACATTAACTGAGTTCCATTGTATCGAGTACTGTCAATTGTGTGGGTTTTTGTTGATCAAGCTAAAATCAAATACACATGTGACAAGGAAAAACACATAGCCGTCACAATCATAGCTAGGAAGTTTTGGAAGTAGCTAGTGGAACTGTCTTACCATTAGAACACACACTCATGCCTTCACATACCTATTTATTTAATGAAATATTCACATTTTTACCTTAAAATCAAATTGTTTTTAAAGGACAATTTTAGGCTGAAGAATGAATTAATACAAGTCTGAATGTTTTTTTCCTCTATTTAGCAGCCTAAGTGCCATAAACTAACTGTAGAGCCCAGGCTCAGGGGTAAAAGCAGGGGTTATCAAACATATTTTAACACAAGTTCTCTGCTATGTTTGTGTGTATTTTTAATACAGTTCCTTCAGCCCCTGCAAATCCCAGAATATATGTGTCACATAATAGTACATATGGCGGCAAAGAGAGAGCCGTAGTGGAATTTAGGTGGAATAAACCTAGGAGAGAAAATGGAGCGTTAACAAAGTTCAGAATTTACTATCAAATAGTAAATCAAAGTGGCACCAATGAGACTTTTACAGAATGGACTATAAGCAACATTGCACCCTTTCTGATGTCCTTTTCGCTCAAGGATGTGCTTCCCAGGCTGACAGTGAGGTTTCAGGTATGGAAAATTAATAAGGTGATGATCTGGTTCTTTGGTGTTTTAACCATGACAAGATGGAGTGCTTTGTTGTGCCTGTCAGTGTGATATGGAGAGCAATAGTGCTTTTACCTCTCATAACTATTCCACAGGCGTGGTGTGGCCTAAAGGAAAATTTCCCATTTTCCCAAGCCCCTGGTAGCAGCAGTAGGTTAAGTACAGATCCTACTGAGTTGTAACTCTGAATCCTGGGCTGGCTGAGAGTCAAAGACCCAACAGAACTTAGTTCCACAGATCAAGGACAGCCCCACCACGGAAGAAATGTGAGGATTCAGGTGACGCCTGGTACCAGCTGGCCTCTGATGACTCATGTTTCAATCTAGCGTGGCATTGTGGTTTTCATTATGAGGTGAGAATGGAGGACCCCCCCCCCCATAATGCACAGAGCTGGTAATGCATTAAATTCAAAACACCAGGGGCCAGGTGAGCTATGCTGCATCCTAGTCCAAGAATGAAGCAGCTGGGCCTGCTGGAGAATTACAACATGAAGCAGCGGGAGAGAAATACTTCCTGACCGCTTCTCTGAAATGAGAAAAGCCTGTCTCCTTTACTTGGGGACCTAGAAGTGGTTGGTAGACACACAATGAACTATCATTGCCCAGACCACCTTTGGAAGCCCCCCTCCACTCAGGCCCTGATCCAGCAAAGCACTTAGACGCATGTTTAAATTTAAACATGTGAGCGGTCAGAGGAACTACTCACGTTCTTATCGTTAAGCACATGCTTAAGTACTTTCTGAACTGTGACCTTAGTGGACATTTCTCCTGAACATTTCTCCTGTTCCATTTATCTCCAGGTGCAAGCCTTCACATCGGCAGGTCCAGGACCGCTATCTAATATAGCAGAAGCTAACTCCTCAGGTATCAATATTCAGCTACCACCCCTTGCAATGCAAATGCTACTGCATGGTGGACTCAATAATACTGGTGTTTGGTAATGAGATATGGAGCCTTTTACTACTTGGATGACGGTTCAAATATAGCTCAGATTGGCAGTGGCCATGTATGATTTGTTCAAACAACCACAAATTTATATTCTGTGTATGAAGTGTGTTGAAACTAGTACAAATACTATGTTGAAACTAGTACAAATGTTACCTTGAATGGCACCTTTGTGTACTTGCAGCTCTCAGCTGTAAAAGCTCCTGTGTAGATATTGTTGTTCATTTAGGCCCAGGTCTCCTTCTGGTTGAAATTATGCAAGCAACAATTGTGTTAAACTCCAGAGTGGTTAGGACAGTTCTCACAGTTTCCCTGGGCACTGTGAATTGGGATAATTTTCTGAGAACTGTACTAGCTGAATCACATTCTAGGCTGTCTCCTGAAGTAGTCTAGGAAATTATTGTAGAACATGGTTCTTAGGGTGGGGGGATGGCCATGATGCGAAACTATGATAAAAATATGCTTTATCATGATGAATGAATGTTATTGTTTGAGAGTTTGGTATCAGTTGTTCTGTATCATTTTCCTCTCCAGAACTTTTTCCAGTTCCAGGTCTTATAACTATTTCTGCCAACAAAATGGTCTTTACTGACATAGACAGAAATCAGACCATCCAGAGTCTTTCAGCAAAAGGAGATATAAAGGGTGTCTGTTACACTGCTAATGATGAGACAATGTATTATAGCCAGGAAGATTCCCTTTTTCTTCTGAACATACAGAATAATTCCAGGCTTCAGGTATTCTATTGTGTATTTCCTTGTTTGAAAGGTGCATGTAAAATATGCATATTATTGCAGTTATTTTGGGACCAGCTATGTCATGAATTAGAGCCCAATTATAGTTTAAAAACTGAAAAGAAAAGCCTGACAAACAAATCACTTTTAATGGGGAAAACAGCATTAGAAACATGGCCCATTCTGCTTTAATTATTGCCAGCTTGTATGAGATGCTTAGTGTAAGTTGTAAATGACTGGGTTATTTGATTTCTAGTAATATGATAAAAATCCTCATCCAGTCTGGAAAAAATCCATTTTATCTGTATCTGTTAGAGCTGGTTGAAAAGTTTTATGTGGAAAGTTTTCCTATAGAAAATATGGATTTGTTGAAACGGAAACTTTTTGCTGGAAAATATCAAAGCTGATAAAAAAAATAATTTTCCAACAAGAGATGTCCTGATGAAAATTTTCATTTTGTGTCGACATTTTGAAATAAAACAAATTTTCATTTCAACATAAAATGGCATTTATTTTTTTATTTTATTTTATTTTTTGATTTAAGAAAACCAAAACAACATGTTATGTTGAAATGTTGATTTGAAATGACAATTTTTGCTTCTGTCAAAGAAGTCAAAATTTCTTATTTGATGATTTTTTGGTATTTTGACTTTTTGTTATGAAATGAAACAGAAACTAATTTCTAAATGTCTACATTTCCCGGGAGATTAAAAATTCTTCTTTCTGAATTGCTGTACTAACTGTTTTCTTATTTCCCTTAAGCTTTTCAAACATGGATTTCTCCGCAATGTCACAGCTCTTGCAATTGACTGGATTGCAAGACACCTCTTTGTTGCCTTGAAAACATCACAGAAAGGAACTCAAATATTTATTATGGATCTAGAACTCAAGGCAAAATCCCTTAAAACTTTGAACATACAGTCAAGTAACCAATACTTGACTATATCGTTTCTCTCAACATATCCTTTCTTAAGGTATGGTATGAAATGACTGATAACTTTTGTTTTTAATTTAATTGAAATACAGCAATTTAAGTAAATTAATAGGTTTTTAAAGCCAGAAGGGAACATTGTGATGATCTAGTGTGACCTCCTGCATAACACAGGCCATAGGAATTACTGGGTGAAACACTGTCTCCACAACTTCTGGCTGAGCTAAAGTATACCTTTTTAGCAAGACGTCCATTCTTGATTTAAAGACTTCAAGTGATGGCTATACTGACATGAAATCCATTTATAGTGAAACAAAATGGAAGTCGGTAGCTAATTAAAATTTTCTGCAATCTGCACATTGCAGTTCTAGTCATAGAGGACCTCTGTTTAAAGATGTTCTGTTTAAAAACCAAACAAAACAACCCCAAAACCAAATAGACAAAAACCAACAAAAAAACCTGACACCACTTTGAGGGAATTCCATTTACCCTACAATAACTTTAATGATTCTATGGCTGTATTAATTAATAAGACTGTATTTAAGGTAGGTTGCTTGGAGTAAGGTTTTCTATTGTAAATGACACATTTTGTTTGATAGTCGTCTGTACTGGATGGAAGACTTTGATTCAGGCTTCTGGATATTTTATTATGATATCGTGAATAATACCATGCACCACATTTTGGGACACACACCTTTACAACATCAGACAAGAAGAAGCTACTGCAGTTGCAATGTGACAGAAACAGACCTCGGAAGAGCAATGGCTATAGATATGTCTGACTCCAAGAAGTCCCAGATTTTCTTTATCAAAGGAAGGGATGAAATCTGGGCCTCAGATTTAGATGGATGCCACTGCTGGAGAGTTATCAACGTTCCTAGTCTTCAAGGTGAGATCGCTCTGACGCATTTTTTAATTCTCAGTCTGTTCCATACTGTTCTGTCAAAGAATTTATTTTTCAGCAAAAATAATGCAATACTCATCATGGATTTTCTCTACAACATTAACCACTTTGAAGTGAAGACAGAAAAAAGAAGTCTACGTCTGAATATTTAGTTATGCTTGCCATTGAAACAGAGCAGGGGAAGGAACAGTGTGGGATATTTTCAGGAATTATTGTTTCCCATTAAATCATCAGTCAGACACAGTGTTACATCAACTCCTGCTGCTTGTCAATGGACGCCACTATATCTACCACATTGTCACATCACATAGAGAGGGTTTAATATTGGAAATATCTATTTGTTGATAGGATTTGTGTGTCTTCTTCCCACAACCAAAAAGATATGCCAGAGGGTAATACAGGCCTCGGTATCTCCCTTCTCCCCATCAGGGGAATGGCTTGAATGTGGTGAAGGTGTTCCATGCACAAAACGTCTTATAGGATGACTCGGACCCTGATAACTCTACAATGGTAATCCAGGCTCTGTTTTCAGCCTGGTCCTATACATTGTAGCCAAAGAGACTTGGCTAAAACTGTCCTATTACAAAAGGATCTATGGGATGTGTAGTGTTCTTGCTGCACAGAGCGGGTGCTGGTTTTTAACATCTCATCTTGGAAGTGAGGGGTCATCTCCTCCTTAAGTGAAGGTTTCCATTCAAGGTGAATGATAAGCTACAATTTTGTGTTCTATAATTACTGGGGTTTATCATCATTGAATTACACTTCCTGTAATTAATCTTAACCGTAATAATTGGATAAGAAGAGAAGGCATCAGATCTACAGTTTGTTAAAGAGGGAAATGTTTCACCTTTATGAGACATGTCAGAAAATGTCAGAAGTCTTTTTTTTTAGGAGGAGCTTTCCAAAGACTCAGATGCGAGTTAAATGCTCAACTCATTTTGATGTTCAGTGGGACTGGGTATCTAACTGCACTTTTGCCTTTGAAAATCACTCCCTTAATTTTTATTCTGAAACTTAACTGTGTAATATTTTTCTACAGATATGACTATTGGTAGTTTGACTGTCGACAGACAGTTTATATACTGGAGTGTTGTAACAAAGGACTATACGACAATTTATCAAGGAAATAAAGAAAGCAAAACCCTCTTCTTTCAGGAAAGAGCACATAAACAGGTGCAAATCTTAGCCTACAGCACAGCCATTCAGCCCTACCCAGGTAGCAGGTTTTTAAAATTTTAACACGTCTTTTTAAAATCATTTTATTTGGATTGTAAATTATTCTAAAAGTGTTTATCTAAAATTTACCAGCTGACTGCAGATGCATTTCAGAGGAAAATGATTTAGATAGGGCAGTGCAATAGACTGTAATACAATGCCAATTTTAGGAGGTAGAATGAAAGCCAAGATCTGGCCGCATGTTGCATCGTGTTAGAGTGCATCATGATAATAGATTCTGCATACATTCCATGAGCATGGGATGTGAGTAGTGGACAATACCTCTTTAAAAGAATTTGGAACCTGAATGTCATACGAAAAGAGGTGATTTACAGTGGAATCACAGGAAACTGGTAAGTGTGGGATCCTGAAAACAGTATGATGACACAAACTAGAATTGTGAGAGTTAATTTGCGAGCATGAACATTGCTAGTGAGCAGAGGGATGAAAAAAGTTAGTGTGAGAAAACATCACTGCAAATGAAAATTAGATTTTGCACTGCAGCTCTTCTGCTATGACAGGCAAATTCAGTCTAATCTAGCTATAGTGCACTCGTCACCATAGTAACTAAGGGCCAGTTGTTCAAAGGTATTTAGGTTTCTGTTGGAATTATTATTTATGCATGGTATTGCCATGACACTAATTTAACCATAAATTCTTTTATTAAATCCAAAGGCTACAATTGCTCTAAACAAGCCTAAAAAGCTAAATAATAAGCAATTTACTGTATCCAAGCAGTAACAAAACATTTATAAGCATTTGATCAAGATACTTACAAAAGGGCTGACCCAGGGTGCTTAGACCCATGTTGGCTAGCTCCTGCTTGGTCAGGCAGGTGTTAGCAATGAACCCTTGAAAGGGTTTACTTTTTTTATACCCTTTAACAAACAAGTGAAGTTATTACCAGTTATTGGACCTTAGCTAAGGCCAGATGAAGGAGTTTCTTATATAGCCAATTATTTACTGCACCTGGTACCCAGTTAATTGTGTTTTATTTCTATTACTGTAGCTCAAACCTTACATAAGATAACACAGGTATTCTGAAGGCTCTCTACAACTTCAACACAACAATTTTTCTTTCTCAGAATCATATTCTCTTTGGTCAAATGCTTTGGTCCTGTTGCTCATGCTAATATCCCAACTCAATTTAATACTATAATTCACCCAAATCTAATGTGGGCCTATATTCCTAGAGTGCCTGAGGATGCACCTAAATACCTTTAGAAACCTGTCCTTGAGTAACTTACAAGAAAATAAACAAATCCTTCACTTTGAAAAAAATTACTTTTACTGGCTGCAAAAAATGAACCCAAACTATTAAATTCAGGCTTTTTTTCTTTATCTGTTTATGAAACCAGTGAAAAGATAGTATTTTTTTAGTTATACTTTCTGTTGCTAAAGGCAGTAGGATCACATCTAAAATCTGGAGTGTCCCTACAGCTGTTATACTTCAGAATGTTTTCCCTCCCATCCCTTCTAGATAAAGGATGCCTGACTCTAGCTTCAAATGCTGAGAAACCTACTATCCTTAATATTACAAACACCAGTTTTACAGTAAGCTTACCACCTGTCAAAACACAACTTCTGTGCACTGGCATAACCTTCCCTACTTCAACATACCTGGTGTATTATGGAAAAGTTACTAATGATGGCAGGAGCTCAGCCCGCTGTTTGTCTGACCTACATTGTACAGTAATGGTAAGACTATTTTGGAGCAAAAACTTGCATGGCATCGTTTATGAAAAGGTGATTCCATGACACTTCTAAGTATTTGATATTCCATGATGAAACCTTGTTTCCACAGACAGACACTACTATGTATTAATTTCCCACTCCATAAAACCATGCTACCCTTTCTGTATGACTCTTCTTGCCATAAATGGTAGCTTCCCTGGCTTTCTGTAGCATACTTTGCATACAAGATGATTCTCTGACATTCTACTTTCTTAACATTTCCTTGCTAAAGCTCCTTTGAAGGGACCCTTCAGTTTCTACTGCTCAAAAGTAGGTTGTGGCTCTTATTAATCTATTTAAATAACCATTGAGACCAGTTTGATTTCCTATCTTTGTGTGCTTCCCATAGGAAATGAGTGTCCTTTTGCGCTTACTTTTTTTTTTGCAGTTGCTATTTCTAATCTCTCTGACAGTGGCTGAACAATATGGTTTTGTAACTGTAATTACTGCACCTAGCTCTTGGGCCAGTGACTGCTGAAATCAGTGAAAAAATTTCCACTTACTTTAGTGGAGGCTGGATTAGATCCCTAGCTCACATCTTTATAATACCATGAAAATGACAAAACATTTTCTGGGATGGAAGAAGTTCATTATCTGTGCATAAAACGATACAGTTTGATGATTCCATGGTACTTTACGTGAAATGAGTTGAAGGTTTCAGTTACAAAAATATCGTTACGCTTGGCACTAATTAACGGAAATCCTTGTTGGCAATCTCGGTAGAGAAGCCAAGGATTAAAATGGCACAAAAACAGACATACCCTAGTTCATTCCTAGAAGTGACCCACCAAAATCGGGATTAAAGTATATTGGTCAGTTGCAGGACCATGACCTGTGTGGTACCTGATCTGTTAGAGATGTGAACATTCTAATGTGGTCAATCTGGCATCTTTCATGATCATTACATTTACTTTTAGGAAAAAGTACTGTGATATTTTGATTTTTTCCTATGTAATTAAATCATATGTTCCCATTTCATTGTCAGATGCCTGTTTGGACATGCAGTGCTTTATTTTCTAAAAGTATTTATTGTTTGTGATTCTGCCTCTTAATTACAGGAACTTCAGGAAAATACAGCACTTATTGAAGGCCTACAGCCATTTTCAAGTTATGTGATACAAGCTGCTGTGAAAAACTATTATTCAGATTCTTCTGAGCAGCCACCTTTGGGAAAAGAGATCATTTGCACAACTCTTTATGGAGGTGAGTTTTAGGCTCTACTCTGACTTTTGGGCCTAAATCTAATCTCACTTAGGCAAATGTAACTCTATTGACTTCAGTTAGAGTTATTTCTGAATTACACCAATGTAAGCGAGAGCAGAATCAGGCCTTTCATCTTTAATTATGTATCATCTGTTAGAGAGTTTGGAACTGTCTGTCGAAGTTTAATCTACTCAGACCTGCACAAAAGCCTGGAGGCCTAACAGTATAAATAGGGTTTCTGATTTTCAGTTTTAACCAATAAACAGCAATAAAACACACTGCTATAACAGTAGAAAACCAAAATCGGTGTTTATCCAATAGACACCAGAAAAACACCGGAAATGGTTACTTGGATCTAAGGGCTTGTCTACGTAAAGGAGTACTGTGAGCTAAGGGGGTGTAATTTCCAAAGTGCATGAACATGTTGCACATTAATTGGTCTGTGTAGACTCTGCTGGTAAGCACTAAAGATTCTTTTGAGTGCTTTAATGTAGTACTGTTTTAAACAGTATTCTATGTGAAAACACACTATGGAACATTACAAATGGATTACTTATTTTGGTATATACTACTGTAATGAATAATATATATAATTACTCATTGTGGTATATACAAGAGAAAGTCCTCAAAACCCTGATTTGTGGACATCTACATAAAACTAAAAAATTGCTAAAACAAAAAACCCTTGAAAAATGAAATTAATAAACCCTGAAAAACTGAAGCCCTAAATATAAATTTGTGAAAGATCTGAGTCCATAGGGAGTGGTCCACTAACGCTCTGGCTTGTTGACTTCCTGAGAAAGCATAAAGCAATAGCTAAGCAACTGCAGTGATTCTTTTTGATTGAGGCAGCATTTCAAAATAATTTTATGTGTGTGCAATATGAAGTCTTTCCCCCCTCCCCCCCGCAAGGAATCTAACTTCAACACTGCTGTTGGAATGTGTGTTTCCTGACTTTTGTTCTCTTAGTTTTCTGCATGTGATTAACAGTTTTATTAAAGCTTGGAATTCAATCAGCTGCTGTCAAAGCTTCTTCGTATTCGTAGCTTATTTAACAACGCATCAGAACTTTTGTGGATCCTCTCTGTCTTCCCATTGTTTTACATCAAAATGAGCGAAGCTTGAATCAACCTTTACATCCCTGCATATATAGAAGAGCTGGGAGAATCAAAGGAAATAGAGCTAAGAAAAATAAATACTTTGGTCTTGCCACTGAGTGTCACTCTTACTCCACATATTGCTTAGCAGGAAATCTGTTTTCCTTATCAACACAACTCACGCAAATTTCACTTGAATAATCTATGATCTTGCAGCCAAAACATTAGTGTACTTTAGGGAAAAATACATATTAAAAATTAAGTAAACCATAGAAGTAAATGATGATGATTTACAAGGCACATCCTCCTCATTCTGATGTGTTTGGGACTCTACCTTGTTATAAACCTAATACAAACATTTACCTGTCTAGTTCTCCGTTTTATAAAATTATTATCCTGCTGAATCAGTATGGACATGCCATATATCAGTTCAAAGCTTATCTGTAAATGTCAAAAGAGGATTTAGTTTTTCAAAATGGTCATCAAGTAACCAACTGACATGGATAGGAAAGGAAGTGGAGGAGAAATCTATGAGCTTGGCTGTAATAAACTTATTTAAAGATGTTATTGAATATTCACAGAAAAATACATACAACAACCACACAGCTCTAGTTACAATTCTGTGTGCATCCGTATTAATATTAAAATGCCCCTATTCTATTATTTTAAATGGCTTGGAATGGATTCCATAGTGTGAAGGTGTAGCTGGGAGAAATGGAATGAAATCAAAATAAGCAATATAGAAAACACAGTATGGAAAACTTCCTAACAGTTTGATCTATTGGATTAAGAAATCATTTCTCAAGAGAAATGGTGAAAGCCTCATTGTTTGATAAACTTAAAACTGGGCAGAACAAAACACTGAAAAATATATTGTAGGAAACAATACTTGGACAGGAACTTGGTTAGTCTAACAATCCTTTCCATTTCTAAGCGTTATGATTCCATGACTTATGAGCTGATATTTTATTTATGTTTCTTTTACAAATTAGCTAATAGCTCATTTGAATGAGATGCAAGAATATGATGGTTTTCACTAAAGAAAATATCAGTGCAGCACATCTGCTCGGTTTAAAATCTCATTGTATATAAACCTGCGAAAGATCTGAGTCCATAGGGAGTGATCCCTATGTGTGTGCAATATGAAGTCTTTTTTTCCCCCAAGAATCTAACTTCTACACTGCTGTTGGAATGTGTATGTTTCCTGACTTTTGTTCTCTTAGTTTTCTGCATGTGATTAACAGTTTTATTAAAGCTTGGAATTCAATCAGCTGCTATCAAAGCTTCTTCGTGTTCCTAGCTTATTTAACAACGCATCAGAACTTTTGTGGATCCTCTCTGTCTTCCCATTGTTTCTACGTCAAAATGAGTGAATGAGTAGGATGACTTATACATTATTAAATATTTCTCCTTATATATGGATGGCTGTGCTTCTCTTGGCAGATCATGAACAGAGTATCATTTTGTATGTTCTTAGGATATGTGCCAAAGGCCAACTCAAGATCACAAGAAGCAACACTCTTGTACTGTTAAGAAAAATCTATAGTGCTTCAAAGCATCTGACATTTTGTTTTGTTTTTTAAAAGAGAGAGAGAGAGAGAGAGATTAACAAAACAAGAGATGTACAGCAACTGTATCTTCTTTAATGTGGAACCTCTCAAACACAGACATCCCTAAAACCAGGCTTTCTAGATCTTGCTATCCTTGCATGAAGCCTCATTCTAACTTTCTAGCTTTTAGATCAAGCAAAGCAAAATTAAAACAGCATTTGACTCCCGGGGTAAATATGCACACTTTATAAAATTTAAGCTATTGAACTTTCTTTCTTCAAACTTGACTTACTCCTTATATTTCAAGAAGATCAACTTAACAAGCCTAACTTTCACATTTCTACCTTCAGACATTGTTGAATTATCAGTGTGCAAAATTTCTGATTTCAGTATATGGAAATTTTTTTTCTAATGTATACCTTGAGTAAATTGCATATCTGAGGTCCCAGGTAGGAGTCTAGCAAAGCGTGAATTCTACAGCACCACTGCCAGGCTGGCAAAGAAGAACAGTTGTAAGTGTACCTGCTGGGACTGTGGCATAGCCAAAGACATATTAAGCACCTCAAAATATTTTTGAGTCAGTGCACAGTTTTTGATCTACAAGAATGTAGATTTTATTTTTATGGTTTGTAGGGATAGAGTGTAATATTAAAAATGGATCACACGTCACATGTTTTTGTATATATTTAAAGCCCTTTATACTGATACTTTCTTCTTGATTTCTCTGAAAATAATCCTTGCCCCCCAAATCTACAAGATTTTTGTTTTTCCCTTTGTTTCAGTACCAGAGGCAGTTAAGCTCATTGAGATACAGGTTCTGTCTGATAACACCATCAATATATCTTGGAGTGAGCCTTCACAGCCAAATGGACCCATAGACTCTGTCCGCTATCAAATTACTGTCAACTTTTTACCTCTAATTCCTGCAGCTCCTTTGAGAAAAAATGAATTTCCAAATGGATCACTTGCCTGGTCTATTAACGGCCTCAATGGTGGAACAAATAACGTATTCAAGGTATAGTTATAAGTGACTTTGTCTACTCAAGAAGCCTGAAAATATGATATACTTTTACCCAACAAGTGACCAAGCCACTGTTTTGTAAAGTAAAAGCATACTTACACTTTGTAAACATGGGTTCAGACCCTTGGCAGAGTTGTCTCAGTCCTTCAGCTTTCTGAGGAAGATAAATCAAACTTCATCCATTTCTCCTTGTGTGGGTCTTTCAGATGAGATCTTAAAAACTGAGCTCTGGGGCCTTTCTGTGTTGTGCGGACACTTAAGACCCCATGCATATGTGTAATACTCGGATGTGATATCTTTAGCCAATACAGTCCTCTTGGCACTGTCATGCAGCATGCTGTGAGTTGATCAGATGGCTGCCAACCTTCCCCCTTTCAGTCCTATTGTATATGTAGCAGTTTGAGTTCAAATATGATAAACGGAGCTATATAAATGTAAAATGTTATTGGGTCAAATCGTGAAGTCCCACTGCAAAACTTCTATCCTGATCCATTGAGGTCAATGGGAGACTTTCCATTAACTCCATTGGCAGTAGGATCAGGTCTTTGGCCTATTATTAGTATTATTGTTATTATTATTAAAATATTTTTTATTCAATAAAAAATGGAAAATTCCTAGTTCTTCCAAAAAGCTGTTTGATCCAGATCTACCAAGGTTCTTACCAAGAACTCCAGGCTTAAGTGCCTATGTCTGGCATTTAGGCTCTACTGAGATCCAGAAAACTTCTGCCTAATGCTGTAGGTGCTAAACTCACTTGATGCCTAAATTGTCAGAGTAAAAGTTCCCTTGGTGCCTGAGTTCCTCCCCACCATGCACTCTGCTGCCTCACTCTAGGCATTTGGAAGCCTGTTTCCCGCCTAAGCCCCAGGACGATCCATGACTGGGAGGGAGATAAGTGAAGGATAAGTGTGCGGTGCCTGATTTGAAAGGCATGCTCAGAGGCTGCGTGCAGGGTTGGGACCCTTTCAAAATCTGGTCGGTGGTGGTACTCACCTTGCAGCTTTTAGCTCCCTGGCCAAAGCACTCACCTGGGAGATGGGAGACCTGAGACCTCTGCCTTTGGGGGGGAAAAGGATTTGAACAGGGGTCTTCCACACATCTCAGGTGAGTGCTCTAACAGTTGAGCTACGGGATATCCTGATATAGCACTCCCTCAGTCTCTCCTGTTGATGCTCTTCCACTGTGTGTAAGTAATGTCATTGGAGCAGTGGGATTGGATCCTAGGTTTCCCATATGCATGCCCTAACCACCAGGCTAAAGAATCATTCTCTCGCGCTCTCTCTCTGGCCCAGTATTTCTTTCATGATTTAATCCACTGTGATACAGCTTCAACAAAGAGACTGAGAGAGCCCCACATCAGAATATCCTATAGCTCAATGGTTAGTGCACTGTCCTGAACGGTGTGGGAGGCTCCTTTTTCCCTATCAGACAAAAGAATGAATTAAACCTGGGTCTCCCCACCCCACGTGAGTGCTCCAATGACTGGGGTAAAAGGTATAAGGTGTCACCAGACCTCCCCATGCATTTTGTGTGGAGTGAAGCAGGTGTCTAACTCACTCTCACAAAAAATGACCTAGGTGGCTACCGTCTGACTCTAGGAAAGGGTTCTTGGCTGTGGGTCACCAAGCAGAAAGCTTATGCTCAAATAAATTTGTTAGTCTCTAAGGTGCCACAAAAGTACTCCTTTTCTTTAAGCAGAGAGGGGTGCCTCCCTGCAGCATGAATTCAGGAGACTATCTCGGAGAGAAGGGCAGGGGTTTAGGACATACCCCTCTCCACAGCATCTCCTACAGGCTTGCTAAGGCAGCTCCCCACTTAGCATGCTGGCTTTTGAGGCTCTCATTGTAAGGTGCTTGTCTCTTCACACATATTAGCCTATGCACCTAATTCAGGCTTTGTGCATCATGGTGGTGTTGCTGTGATTTTTTAGTCACCTAAACGTTAAGAATTGGGAAGCTGAGCATCACAATGCCTCGGTCCCTTTGTGGCATTCAGGTTTTTCCTGTTTTTTCCATAGAACTATACTTGATTATTTCACTGAAAGTTGACAGACTCATAAAAGTGGATTCTACTTTTCAGCAGTTTATAAAATTTAAAAAAAGCATACCGCAAATAAATAGCTGGAGGAACAATACACAAATTCTGGTATTTCTTTAATATTAGCAAGGACAGGTTAACAAGGGTCTAAAAATGCATGCAGCGCATTGGCTGTTTGGTGGACTTTAGGAGAAAAATGTCTCTCAAATTAGGATGTGCCTCAGAGAGAGGAGTGCAGGGAATGGTTCTTAACATCTAGTTGGTAAAAATGCCGTAATTCCTTGTGGCTCATTGAGTTCCACTGAAGTGTGGTGCTATTCATGACACTATCCAGGCAGGCTGCAGACAAAGGAAGGAGACCTATATGGATAGAATAGGTGATATTTTAATTGGTGATTTTAAACCTAGGGAGAAGGACTCGGTGGGTGTCAAAACACCATCCAAAGGTTTGTGTGAATGCTTGTGTCATACAAGGAAAGAATATGAGGGGAGCAGTTCTGTGGGAAAGATGAACTGGGGAGCTAAGAAGAGTCTGTTGGATGGGGCTCGTGGCCAAGAGGAGTTCTGTCTCAGGGTCCCCAGAGCATTAGTGGGAAGGCCCAGAATGTTTGGATTCAGGCCAGAAATAGGCTTAATCTTCCCCTGAGTATCAATGTTGTTAAAGCAGTTAAGTAATGTTCCAAGGTACTTGAATGATGGAGGGGAGCATTCACATTGCCATAACAACAACCACCAAAACCAAATCAAATGCAGTTTTCAGAGTGGCTTGAGACTGTATGTTTCATTGTTTCTCCTGTTAGGTTCTTGCTTTTCATCCAGAGAAGAACTGGTTTTCTGAGAGTGCCCCTGTGTTTGCAGCAACGTTTGAGACTCCACCTGTCCCAGTGAATATAATTGCCAGAAACACCAGTTGTCAGTTAGAATGGAGGGCTCCTTTGCATGGCAACATAACCAAATTCTGGTTTGAATTGCAGAAGGTAAAAAATACCCTTTTCTTTTCAGATTAAAGGCCAGATTCTGACCAGCCTTGTAGAGGGTGGAGAACTAGGGAAGGCTGCAGGGAGTCCCACTGCGTAATTCAGGCACTATAATGTCACTGCCAGTAGCAGTACTCCAACAAGGGGCAAGGAGAAGGCAGCACTGGCCAGTAACAAGGGAGAACTGCCACTGCAGCAGGCATTCTCCAGGAGATCCAAAAGATTTTTGGCTGAGTCATCCAGAACCTCTTGGGGAAGGAATAGCCCCCTTATGCACTCTCCAGTGTATGCCATGGTTAGAAAGAAATAGGTGGGCTTCAAAATTTTTAAATGTTGAAATAATTTTTTAAAAACAGTCTATGAATTTTATTTTCATCTCCTACCTGGGGCAGGCCTAGAAAGAAACTGCTGGGGAAACAAATCAGTTCTGCAGCATGCACTGTGAAGTAAATGCTACAATGATAGCAATATACATGGCAACTTCAGGTTTAAAGTCTAAACCACGATAGTCAGAAAATACCATAGGCGCTACTAAACTGAATGAATATCTTAACAGAGCTGATCATAATCACGATGGCTTCACTTAGGATCAGCCTGGAAAGCAAAGCTCACAGCAAGCCAAAGGTACAGGCCAAACACAGGTGTGGAAGGGGCAGGCTGCTTATGGTCTCTCCTGCATTGGCACAGCTATGCAGGTGCCACCCACTCTGTTGTCCCATGTGATTTCTAGGCCTTGTAGATCTCAGAAGAATAACATCAAATTTCTGGGTGGCCTTGGTATGTTGGAAGAGGGTTTGTAGTTCATGCTCTCCAGCCTCAAGAGCCTCTCAATACTTATGTTTGAATACACACTTCTTTAAGGGCCCCATGCCAAGGCCACTAAAGTCAATAGAAAGACTCTGTTGATTGCAATGGACTTTGGATCAGGCCCTCATAGAGTGAGACTATTGACTCAGAGGATATTTTATTTTTCTAGTGGCAAACAAAAACCGGCTGGTTTTGTCCTGCAAACATCACCTGTACGGCAGGTCCCGTGTATAAATGTCATCTCACGGGAGTTCGTCCTGACACCAACTACTTTGTGCGAGCAGCAGTCATTTACATAACTGGAGCAAAAAGCACCTCACCTCAAGGAAGCTTTAAAACTAGGGGTAAGCCCTTAAAATCATCTGATCCTAGATTAACACTATTCTGAGGGTGAAAGTAAACATTTTCAGGGTGCTTTGCCACATAATAATCATCTTATAAGAATCACTGATTTCTCTCTGTGCGAACTCCCCCCCAAAAAAAGGCACAAAATAAATATCTGCCAAAAATAAAATTGGAGGACTTTTTCAAAGGTGGGAGACGGGGCAGGAGAGAGTGGAATATAAACGAAATACTTTAATTGTATAAGAACTCATGAATCCAAGCAGAAGTCTGAATGTGTGTGAATGAACCTTATGAAGTTTTCCATCACGAATAAAAGTCCAAAGTCCATGAGTAGCCTTTTAGACCAGAGTCTGCAAGTCTTCAGTTCCTTCCTATGTCTCAACACTCAGGTGCATGTTTAAGTTTTGCTCTAGCCCTTGCTCTTGTCACTTTTTTCTCAAAATATGAAATGTGTGTAGTAAAATACTGTGTTTTCAGAATTCTACATTTTCTCACTTTGCACAATAGCTGGAGTTCCAAGTAAACCAGGAATCCCCAAAATAGCAGAGGAGAATAAAAATTTTGTACAGTGGGAAAAAGCTGAAGACAATGGAAGCAATCTTACCTACCACATTTTAGAAAGCAGGTAAGTGAATTGCAGAGCATGCTCCTGCTAGCAAATGATTGATGGTACATTTGTATATGGGTATCCAGCAGAATGTTTTACAATAACAAAGTAGAAAATAGGTTCAGATTAAATACTAATGAACCTACATTTTGGCCCAAATCCCAAATTGAACTCAAGCCATTTCAGAAATTTCTAAATGTTTAATATCCTTGGTTTTGAAATTGTATTTGTATGCCCCTGCACATGTTTTCAGGCAAGTGATGCCCCTGCACATGTTTTCAGGAAGAAGTGAGCTGTAGCTCACGAAAGCTTATGCTCAAATAAATTTGTTAGTCTCTAAGATGCCACAAGTACTCCTTTTCTTTTTGTGAATACAGACTAACACGGCTGCTACTCTGATTCCTGACAGGTGTTTGTCTAACCTGCTCTTAAAAACCTCCAATGACAGAGATTCCCTAGGTAATTTGTTTCAGTGCTTAAATACCCTGATATACAGGAAGTATTTACTAATGTCCAACCTAAACCTCCCTTGCTGCAATTTAAGCCCATTGCTTTTTGTCCTGTCTTCAGAGATTAATGAGAATAATTTTTTCACCCTCCTCCTTGTAACACCTTTTATGTACTTGAAAACTGTTATCATGTCCCCTCTCAGTTTTCTTTTCTTCAGACAAAACAAATCCAGTTTTTTTCAGTCTTCCCTCACAGGTCATGTTTTCTAGACCTTTAATAATTTTTGGTGCTCTCCTCAGAACTTTCTCCAGTTTGTCCACATCTTTCCTGAAATGTGGCACCTAGAACTGTACACAATACTCCAGCTGAGGTTTTATTAGCGCAGGTTGGAAGGATTACTTCTCATGTCTTTCTTGCAACACTTCTGCTAATATCCCAGAATGTTGTTCGCTTTTTTTGCAACAGTCTTACACTGTTAACTTATATTTAGCTTATGATCCACTGTGCCCCACATCCCTTTCCACAGTCCTCCTTCCTAGGCATCCCTTTCCACAGTCCTCCTTCCATTTTGTATGTGTGCAATTGATTTTTCCTTCCTAAGTGGAGTACTTTGCATTTGTCTTTATTAAATTTCACCCTGTTTACTTCAGACAGTTTCTTCAGTTTGTCCAGATCATTTTGAATTTTAATCCTATCCTCCAAGGCACTTGCAACTCCTCCCAGCTTAATATCAACTGCAAACTTTATAAGTGTATTCTGTATGCCATAATCTAAATCATTGATGAAGATATTGAACAGAACCAGACCCAGGACTAATCCCTGTGAGACCCACTTGATATGCCCTTCCAGTTTGACTGTGAACCACTAACTACTCCTCTCTGGGAATGGTTTTATTTCTGTAGTTTATGAGAAGGTCATGTAAGACAGCGTCAAAAGCCTTACTAAAGTCAAGATATACCTCATCTAATGCTTCATCCCTATCCACAAGGTTTGTTACCCTGTCAAAGAAGGCTATTAGTTTGCTTTGACATGATTTGCTCTTGAAAAATCCATGTTGACTGTTACTTATTACTTTGGTGTTTGCAAATTGATTGCTTGATTATTTGCTCCATTATATTTCCAGGTAATGAAGTTAAGCTGACTGGTCTGTAATTCCCCAGGTTGTCCTTATTCCCCTTTTTATAGATGGGCACTAAATTTGTCCTTTTCCAGTCCTCTGGAATCTGTCCCATATTCTATTAGTTTTTGAAGATAATCGCTAATGGCTCAAATATCTCCTCAGTCAGCTCCTTGAGGCTTAAGAAATGTCTTAGGAAAGGCTGTCCTCTCAGTATTTCTGACTCTGATAAACTCAGATAAAACCGGAAAGCTCTAGAAATCTCATAAGAAAACTAGTTCTAATAAGATTTTCAGGCCATTTCCCAGATACATAGATCTGTTTGGATAAACTGGTTAATCAGATGAAGTTTTGGACGCTTTTCCAAATCAAACCTCTGAATCAATTAATGCACATTCATCACTAATTGAAGTATAGATATCTCATTATCCAGAGGAATCTGGGGGGGGGGGGAAATGTTAATTAGTTGTCAGACAAGGGCATTAAATGTTCCAGGTTACTGGGAACTCCTTGAATTAATCCTCTTGCAAATGGTTAGCTTTAGTGAACACATCTATCTATACTCATAGGCATCTACACAGCAGTAGCTAAAACTTTAAAAAGTCCTGTTCTGAGATCAGATGGGCTAACTGTATAGTCTAGGATATTTTTTGTAGGAAGAGTTGTCTTTGGTTCGTCCAGTTCCTGATAAGGAATCTGGACGGGAATCTTGTCAGGGCATTCCAGAGCCAATGTAAGTGTTAAATCTCCCAAAGATTAATACATTGCATAATATCAAAGGGGTTTCTTCTGCTGGAATATTTCTATGACATTTTGGAGATTAGGGGTTAGGGAAAGAACCAAAAAATAAAACTCAGTGCATTGTTTTTCCTAAGTTAATTTTGTGCTCATGATAGCAAAAGACTGACAGCACTGCCAGAGGCTGGCATACTTCAGCAGCATAAGCTTTCACCCAGGCATATTTTCCTGGTGTTGTAAGCTTCTACCACAGTTCTGTGAGTACACGGCAGGACTGAACTGCATACGATAACTGAGATACGATGAGACCTAATGATTTTGATCTGATAAAGGCCAGATTGCACCTGACCCATGTGTGGGAGTCCAAGGTGAGGAAAGGCATGATGAGGAGCCTTATCTCATGTAAGGGTTATGCACAGTCACAAGCTTTGTATTCTCCTGGCTCCAAAGCAGCCCATAATCAATCCACTGTTCATCTTTGATTTTTCATCAGTTTTGTCAAATTTACATTTCTCATGTGGTTTTGATGTAAAACCAGGAGAAAGTCAATGGTTTCAACTGAGTTTTGCAATGTGTCCAAGGTTCATTTGAACCCAGTTAGGTAAGTGTGAACCCAGCTAATCAATACCAAAGAAACTATTTGCATAATCTCCTTGAGGATACCCATTGATTTTCACAGAGCTCTGTCAGTAACATGAATAACCCAACAACATATACATTTAGCTTCCACGTGGCTTTCTGGGCTAGAAGTTTTTGTTTTGTTGTTCTGCTTTAGAGTGAGTTGTGGGGTTTGTTGGCATAAAGTACAAGGCCATTTCACATGAAGTATACCTGTATCATATAACATGAAGTGACGATTCAGACATACCCTACAAATGTAATGTATGCTCCTTCTTCAGATGGTGTATAATCTGCTCTGAATTTGTGTTAAGCGATCCAATCAAAGCCAACTTAAAAAGGAAGCAATATGCCTGGCAGCCAGCAGATACTGTGGGAAACTGGCTAGCTAAAGGATTGTGTCTTCCCTGCCAATGACATGCTTTCTTTATTAGCTTGTGAAACCTGATACACAAGGGATACTGAACTGCTCTAGGCCCGAGAGAATTAAAACCTCTAATAATACGAAGAATAAATGAAGAGTTTTGCCTAAAATGAAATAACAATGTTTTGAGATCCTGGTTATGACCTGCATATTAAAACAGCAGAAAGGATGCCCTCGCCGTGTATGTCCAAAACATGCTGGCATTTCATTTTCTATGCCAGGCTAAAGAGGTGTCATCTCCTGCGTTACTGGAACGGCATGTTAATATCACTGTGTTTCTGTAGCCAAACCCACATGAATGGAATGGTACTGAGTGTAGAGCATGTGCACGAAGAGAGTCTTCACGTAGGCCATGCTGTTGATATGATGTATGGCAGAAGCTGTAAATAACACAAACTAGCTAATATATCTCTGTTGTTTTGCAGGAAGGGGTCCCGGAACACAAGCGAAATGAAGCCTTCTTGGGAGGTCGTTTACAATGGCTCTTGCAGCAATATATGCACATGGAAGGCCAAGAACCTAGTAGGGACTTACCAGTTTCGAGCAGCAGCTGCAAATGTGCTGGGACTGGGTGAATACAGTGGCATCAGTGACGAGATAGTGTTGGTTAAAGGTATGTGCTGTACTTTTTATTCGGTTAATAAGCTAACATTGAAATGGTCGATCACCAACACAAATCATTTTTAGTCAGGGAAATCCCATTGATTTATGAACAGAGACAGCTATTTGTATGAAGATGTTGTCGCATCTATAGTGTGAAATGTGTAAGTGGCAATTAGTAGCAGTGTTTCTGTGAAGATTCCCAGTTGGTAGTGCTAGGGCTAACTTTCTTTTCAAAGACACACTGGGACCGAACTCTATCTGCACTTCATGTCACTGGATATGTTTCTCTACACTGTCTGGAGATGCCATGGGATATGGAATGAAGTAAGGGTAGGATTCAGAGGAGCTCAGCGTTTGCTCAATTCTGCTCCCATTGACATCAATGAGAGTTTTACCCTTGATTTCAGTGGGAGCAGACATAGGCATGCACTGAGGCTTTTGAAAATCCCATCCCAACTGTTTAACAGTTCAACGGCTCTGCACTCTTCTTTTATTTACAACAGTCAGAGGTTAGAGGAATGGCACAGAGCGGGAGTTCTAACAGGCTCTGTCTACACTGCACACCTTACAATGGCATGTCTGTGCCACTGCAGCTGCACCGTTGTAAGGTGCGCAGTGTAGCCATTCTTTGTCGCCAGGAGAGAGCTCTTCCGGCAACAAAATAAAATGACCCTGAACAAGGGGCAGTAGCTTCATCTATAGGGAGGGTGGCTCCCGCTGACAAAGCACTGTCTAAACAAGCGCTTTTTGTCATTAAAACTTTTGTCATTTTTATGAAAGTGCAGTGTAGAAAAATCCACAGTTTTTTGCTTAGCTCAGTAGTGCTCACCCACATTGCATTGTCAGTGAACGACTCGTTTCTTCCTTAACAGATGCTATGCAACACCCAGAGGCAACCATTACCACAGCTGTTGTGACTGGAGTGATTGCGTTCATCTTAATTGTGATTGCACTGTTTGCTTTTGGTACGTGATTACGAAGTTTAATACATCTTGTGGGTCTGCCAGACCACAACAAAATGAAACAAATCAGAAATGTAAGAGAAGGACCGGCTGGTATTTTAGAGCTAGATCTTGTGAGGTGCCAAGCAATCACCGGAGCACGTTTCATGGCCTTAGCCCCTGCTGATTCCAACACTCAGCACAGTACAAGCTTGGATCTCTGCTAGGTGGTGCTGTATAGCCCCATACAGACCGGGGGCTAGAAGGGACCTGGGAATGCTCATGTTTTGAGTCACCAGAGATTACCAGTTATGCTCACAGTGGCAAGTTTTGTTGTAATGATTTTAGTTCTCTGCAGGGAGAGTAGAGGGACACTGAGGGTGTAGTTGCGTTCTTGCATCGTAAACTCACACTGGTATGGTTAATAATCGTTTTGTCAGGTATGCCACTGATCATATGTATAAACCTAAATGCAGGAAAGGGACTAGAAAAGGGTCTATGATACAGAGGAAAAACAAATGTAATTATTCAGTTTACTTGTGTAAAAGGATGTCAAAGTGCAATCTCCTGTGTTCTGCTTTTCCCTTCCAGTCTGGCACAGAATATGGAAGTTCAGAAAGTCTGCGCAGAATGGGCAGATAGTGCTTGTCAGGGAAGATAAAGAATTAGATCAACTTAGGGGGCTGGCTGATGCTGTGGGATTGTCTAATGCTTGCTACGCTGTGAGGTATGTAACTGTGACATGTGTAAAAGCTACTTAGAGAGCAGAAAATTTAGCTGACCTTCGTGGGCCTGATTTTCACAGATGCTGAGCACCTAAAACTATGAGTGAAGTCAGTGGGAGCTGTGGGTGCTCAGCACTCAGAGAATCAGGCCCAGAGAAAGTGACTCAATGCCCACAATTGGGGCCAGATTTTTAAAAGAGTTCAGCTTCCATCTAGGCACCTAAATAAGGTCCAGCTTTTCAAAAGAGCGTAGGACCCAGCTGCTCCCATGGGGACACCGTGAAATATCAGTCCATGAATGCTCAGCATCCTCTGTGCTATGACGTGTATAAATCTGGCTCTAGGTACACAAGAGGTGTAATTCCCTCCTCTGCAGAGGGCATGCAAAAATCCTGTGCATCACTTTAGTCTTTTGTGAGCTGTGTTTGAGACAAACTGTACCAAATTTGTTTAAGGCAAAATGTTGAGAATATTCCTCAACCACGTATTTATTGGAATGATTATTTATTTTGAAAGCTATAACAAGCCATACTGTTTTGTAGCACTCTCCCCACTCGGGCTGAGATTGAATCCTTGCCAGCCTTTCCTCGGGACAAACTGAATTTGCATAACCTGCTGGGAAGTGGAGCCTTTGGAGAGGTGTACGAAGGGACTGCAGTATATACCACAGGAGCTGGAAGTGGGGAATCCAAAGTGGCAGTGAAGGTAATTTCAGCTGTGTAGCCCCCTAGCAATGGCATGGTCTAAGATGGGCAAACATGGCTTTGTGGTTAGGCCCTAGGTATGGGAGTCAAGAAACATGGGTTCTATTTCTGTCCCTGCCACTAATTCACTCATGACCTTGTGGAAATCACTAAGGGCTGAGCTCCCCTCATAACGCTTGTTAATGTCCAGTCTCGGGCCTTTCCTTATCTGAGACAGTCAATCACGTTAAACATTTTAACATATATATATATATATATATATATAAATTCTGGATCACCTTCCTTTAGTGACTCAACTAAGACAAAATCTACATTCAGTTCCAAATCTTGGAATGTGAGACGAACTCACTAGGCAACCCATGGCATGTCTACCCTGCAGCTGGGAGTGTGCCTCCCAGACGGGGTAGACAGACTCACTAACGCTACTCAAGCTAGCACACCAAAAATGGCAGTGGGCGTGCTGTGGCACAGACGGCGGCTTGGGCTAATCACCTGAGTCCCCTGGATCAGTCCTCGGGTGGCTAGCTTGAGCCTCCACCCATGCTGCAGCATCCACACTGCTGTTTTTAGTGCGCTAGCTCAAGCAAACCTAGTGTAAGTCTGTCTACCCAGGCTAGGAGGTGGGCTTCCAACTGCAGTGTAGATATATCCTAGTAATGTGACTTGACAGAATGATCCAATCTCCCTCCTGTTTAACTGACAGTCAAAACAAGAACTGGAGAGCAGGGAGGTGTAATAGCATGTTCAGGAATACTGAATATGTAGCTTTACCTTTATCAAGAGCATGTTGTACTGCTGCAGAAAGGGAAAGCTGAAAACAAACAGGATGCATCTGAAAACATGGTTAAAACCGTCTTGCACAACTATAGGCAACTCCTTTGAGCTGGAACACAGTTTTCCTAAGTGTCTTTAGCCTCAGCTGTTACCCCCCCTTTCCCAGACCCTCCTGGTGGTTTATTAGTCTGTCCTTACACTGTGAGCTCCTCAGAGTAGGAAGAGGGCATAGATGCCTACTTCTGTTTAGAAAGTGCCTACTACATTGTAGCCACTACTGGAACTATAGAATAGGAAAAGTGTGTGTGTGTGTGTGTGTGTTAGAAGAGGAAAGCAGCCCGTTGAATTTTTTCTGATATAAATGCTACATGGGTTACACTGGCAGTGATCGAATTGTGCTAACTACTTGTTTTGGCCTTGTGTTGCATAGACTTTGAAGAAGGGTGCAACAGACTATGAAAAGAGTGAGTTCCTGAAGGAGGCACACTTGATGAGGTAATGCTGGATCTGCCACAAAATTTCTTTCAAGAATGATCTAAACGAAGGCTCTGACCTTCAGGAGGGATTAGAGAATCACTTTCATCTGAATGGAGTTTGTGGGTATCTTTTGTGTCCCTTATTTTTGCTAAAGAATTAAAGCATCCCTGATGAATCATACCAAAATGAAGCTGCAAAATTTGTTTGCAGAGTAGATGGAGATTGAAAGTTTATTGAACTAATTTCCTGGATTGACTGGACCTTTGGACAGGGATGTTTTAGCCTCACTGCTCCTCCCTCTGAGCCAATTAATATAATAATAACAATAGTAATAATTAATAATAATGGGGTGGTGTTTGACAGTCCCAGTTTATCAGGATAAGAATAGACCCCAAAGTTTTCATTCCTTGTTGAAAGTTGGTTTTAATATGTGCACATTCACCAGTAGAGGTTGCCACATATCTTTACCTATTCAGGGCGCAAATATATGATATATGTACATGCCCTCTGAGAATGAATTTACATGAAGACATCAGTGTTTGAGCTGGAAATCCAGGTTCTCTGGAGTCCCCAGTGAATGTGCCATGATTTGAGATAAAGACTTCACTTAGGAGCATAAGAATATGAATAAGGCTTAATTTTCAGAAGTGCACTTGCAATTCTCTGACTTCAAATTTGGGCACTCACAATAAGAAGCCAGTATTGAAAATTTGGAATTTAATTTCCCATACTGAAAATATAATATTATTGAATTATAATAGACAGATAGCAATTATGTTGTGTGCATACTCCCTCTTTGCTTCTGTTTCAATAAGTTTTTTAAAAATCAGTGTCACACTTCCTTTGCTCATTTGCTGAACCGAGCATGGAATGAGACAGGGCTCCTATGAAAATACTTATATGTGATTACGTAATTAAAGACTATAAAAATGCAGTTTCATAAAGGAGAGGAGTTAAGGTTTTATGTGCATTTCCTGACTTTTGAATGCATCCTTTCCCTTCTTCTTTGAGTGCTGGTCCCTCTGAGTATTCAGTGTGGTGTAAACTCTTCAGTTTGTCTTCTACTGCCCGTGGTCTGGGACAGAATCCACCTGTATTCTTTTCTTTCACTTGATGTTTTACCTGTAAATAATTGTAAATAGTTATTTCATTCTTACGTTTACATAGTTGGTTAGCTTAAATCTAGTTTAGTTAGTTAGTTAGAGTTGGGGAGGTTCCTTCCCCCACCCTGTCTCCCCTATGCCCAGGGTTCCTCGCTTCAAATCTGCGTTGTCTGTCCCTAAATCTTCTTCTGAGTGACCCTCACAATACCAGCCCCCAATGCTTTGGGGAGTCATGCATTCTATCCACTTGTCTCCCCCTGTACCAGGCAGGCTCTGGGAGTTCCAGGTCTGCCAACCCCTTATGGAGCTAACTATGAGACCTAGATCGGATCCAGGGCCATCCCATTCTCCAACTCTTCACCTGAATCACTGAGCATGGCTCCACTGGCACTGGCAGATTGTCCCAACAAGCCGAAAGACCAAGTGGAAGCATGACAAGAGTAAGAAGCACAAAAGAGAAGAGAAGTCTGTTCATAGGTCCTCAGACAGGAGAGCAGCTTCACTCCTTCTCTCAGGTTTGGGCAAGACTCTGCATCCCATACAGGGTTCACCTAGAACTCATGGTGAGATTGGGCAGGCATCGATGATGCCAGCAGCTTCTGCTGTTCCAAAACTGTCCTCTAGTGGTGCAAAGATAGTAAGCAGTGCACGCCTTCTATGCTGGCAGTGTCATACTATGTGCCTAAGCCTGCACCATCGGTCCTGAAACCAAAGACTCCAGTCAGTTCTCCTACAGCTCACCTGAGATGTGCCCTTCAAGATGTTCTGGCAATCTACCTGGATCCAGATTCCCTGGTCCTAATGTAACCAGTATTAGTATAGGACGTTTGTAACCCACACACCTCCTGAGGGTGGTGTTCTGTCCCCTCTCATGGCACCAAAACCACTTAAAGATTAATGAGTCTGCTTTACAGCCTTAGCTAAGGGCCAGTTGACTTTCAGCTTATGTGGTAGAGGCTCTTGCACTAATCTCCAGAGGCCCCAGGTTCGATCCTGCCTGCCGATGACTGGGCTCATGAAACACTATCCATTCCCCAACCCCACCTCCAACAGAGCTATGATATCAGGATGCTGTCTCTGTTCCACCTCCAGCCATACCACCCTCACCCAGGTGACACCAATGGCACTACCTTTTGAATCAGAGAAATTCTACTCGGAGAACAAGAGATGGTAAACCAGTTACGACAAGGGCTTCCCTATAAGAGTTCAGACCTGACAGGGCTTCCTGGGGACCCTCCTGTGCCCAGGACCGATATTCACCCCCAAAGGAGTACTGGTACCAACATACGGTCCACCTCCCTACCCATACGACCCTATGTGGTCACATTAGGGTGCATGGAACCCATGCCACTGGGCCCAGAATCATAATATTTCAGATACCAACCTCAGCCTCCAGCGTTCAGAGAGAAAGCTCTGGCAGAATATTAAGAGATACAGCTGGAGCAGCTTGTATGGCCAGAACTCTCTACGGCTTCATCCCCATCCCCAGATGAGGTGGTATTGCCAACCTTCCCCACTCTGCCGGACAATTACAGGCAATACCAAGAACTGCTTAGGATGATAGCTGACACCCTCCAAATCCCATTGGAGGAAGTGCAGGACCTACATGCAAAGCTTTTAGCCATCCTCCACTCTACAGCTCCTGCCAAGATGTCCTTATCCATGAATGAAGCCATCTTGGACCCAGCTAAGGCCATTTGGAAGACCTTGGCCACCTGAGAGAGAGAGAGAGAGAGAGAGAGAGAGAGCCAAGAATAGATATTTTGTCCCCTCTGGGGACAAAATACTTATATTATCACCCAAACTTGCTGGTAGTCTGGATAGCCCCTGAATGCAGTAGACTCCATCACCCAAAAATCCACCCCCTCAGATAAAGAGGCTGAGAGGCTTGACCATTGGTACAAAGAACTTCTCTTCAGTCAGCTTGCTCTTCAGGATTGTGAATGACCATAATGTCCATATTGAGTAAGCCTCAGTTTCAGGCCATACTTGGTGAGGGGAAGGCCAGGTCATCATTAGTGGACATGGCATCCGGCCCAATAGCAACCTTGCTGGTCATGAGATGAGCTAACTGGTTACAGACATCTGGGTTCCCTAAGGTACAAACAACAGAGAAGGCCATCCCTTTAGAAGGGAACACCCTCTTCAGCAAGAAGATGGATGAAGAACTCCACACACTGAAAGACTCTCATGACTGCAACAAGGCAGACACACTCCTCCATTAATATCTTCCCTCCAAACTCATCAGCCCTCTAAAATGATGCTTTTATGGATTGCTCAAGAGTTCTGTTGCCACCATCACCCCCATTTGGCACTCACCTAACCCATTTCCTTCCATGATGTTCGATCTGAACCTCTGGCAAATGGGTTGTGGACATTATTTCCATGGGCTAGATCGCCCTGAAGGGACATGGTACAGCTATGGAACTGGTGCATCCATCACATCACCCTCTCCGCAATACACCTTCTGGGATTCATGAATTCCTTGGCAGATCAGATCAGCAGGCAGTTCAACAAGGACCATGAGTGAGAGCTAAACTCTTCAGTGGTTCAGCAAATCTTCCACCAATGGGGGTACCCATCCTGGGACCTCTTTGCCACCCAAGAAAACAAGAAATGGCAAACTTATTGCTCTTGCAATGGCCAGGGTCTGGACTCTAGAGGGGATACCTTCCTGCTTCCATGGTCAGAACCATTAATGTATAACTTCCCTCCCATTCCCTTCATACCTCATGTTCTCTGGAAAATACAGACTGACAGAGCAACAGTAATTTTAATAGCACTTGTGGCACCTTAGAGACTAACAAATTTATTTGAGCATAACGTTCAATGAGCTATAGCTCACTTCATCGATGCATTCGGTGGAAATACATGGGGGAGATTTATATACACCACAGAGAACATGAAACAATGGGTTTTATCATACACCACGTAAGGAGAGTGATCACTTAGAGAAGCTATTACCAGAAGGAAGGAGGGGGGAAGGAGGAACAACCTGTCAACAAAGCCCGTTGCCAACTCTGCCCACAATATCAGCTCAGGGGAACCATATAGGGCCTAATCACATCACCACACTATCAAGAGACCCATTCACCTGCGCATCTACAAGTGATATATGCCTCATGTGCCAGCAATGCCCCTCTGCCATGTACATTGGGTCAAACTGGACAGTCTCTACGTCAAAAGAATAAATGACACAAAAATCGTGTCAGAATATACATTCAAAAACCAGTCGGAGACACATCAGTCTCTCCGGTCCACCAATTGCAGACCGAGAATGGCTATTCTTCAACAAAAAAATTCAAAAACAGACTCCAATGAGAGTCTGCTGTTGGGAATTAATTTGGCAAACTGGATACATTAACTTAGGCTTGATAGAGACTGGAGTGGATGGGTCATTACATAATTAAGCTATTTCCCCATGCTATTCTCCCCCCCCCCCACCCCACTGTTCTCAGCTTCTTGTTAACTGCTGGAATGGCTCCCTTGATTATCACCACAAAAAGGTTTTCTCCTCCTTCCCCCCCTCCTTCCTTCTGTAATAGCTCATCTTAAGTGGAACTCTCCTTACAGTTGTATAAAACCCATTGTTTCATGTTCTCTGTGTGTATATGAAATAATATGCAATCTCCCCCAGTATTTTCCATTGAATGCATCCAATGAAGTGAGCTGTAGCTCACGAAAGCTTATGCTCAAATAAATTTGTTAGTCTCTAAGGTGCCACAAGTACTCCTTTTCTTTTTTGTGAACAGACTAACACGGCTGCTATCTAAACCTATAATAGCACTATGAATGGCCCTACAATGACCCCTCCATAGTGCATTCACTTACAATCATCCCCAAAACTTCTCTCTCAGATGGGGGCAGAATCAACTATCCGCCAGAAGAAAGGAGTACTTGTGTGCACCTAGAGACTAACAAAATTTTGAGCATGAGCTTTCATGAGCTCAAGCACAACTTCTGGATGCATGCACGATGAAGTAAGTGTTGCTCCATGAAAGGATGATCAAATAATTATTAGTCGCTAAGATGCCACAAGTACTCCTTTTCTTTCTGCGGATACAGAGTAACGCGGCTGCTACTCTGAAACCTACCCAGCCAGGCTTCCCTCCAGCTCACCGCCTGGTTTCTGGTGATTGGGGGTGACAGACTTTGAAGAACCTGCTCAAAAGGAGTGGCATATATACTTATATTGAAAACCTTCTATACTGGGGGGGAAGTGTTATGCTGGAAATGGAGCTTTTTCCTTGGTGATACCAAAGACATCACCTATCGCTGGAAAAGTTCAACTTCACGTATCCTGCACGACTTCCTCTCCCTAAGAAGAGATCAAGACTTCCGTCAGTTCACTGAGATGTGCAAATCGCGGCTATCAGGCATTTCACACCTCCAAGAGAGAGTTACTCAGTTTTGCACTTATCTCATGACAGTCTGTTACTTAAAGGCTTGTTAGCATTTCCCCTCTGGTATTTTGCTCTCCCTGGGATCTGAATTTAGTACTAGAAGCACTTATGAGGCTGTCCTTTGAGCCTTTGGCTTCATGCTTCTTCCTGTATTTGTTGCTGTCGGTGGCCTAGCTCCTGTGTTTGTTCTTATGGTTCTGTCAGATTTCCATCTGAGTCAAATGATTCATCTACCTGTATTTCACCCGAAGCCCCATCTGAGAGATGAAAGGAGATGACATGCTTTAGATGAAAGTCTCTCCCTGGCTTTCTACTTGGATTGGACAAAGCCATTTTGAGGAGCTTCTCGACTATACATTTCATTTGCTGGAATGAAGGGCAAGGCCATATCTTCCCACAGATTTTTGAGGTGAATCTCTGGCTGCATCCTCCTTTGTTACCAGCTTGAAGAAATTCCTCTTCCTCCATGTTGTACCAAAAGTCACTCACATAGGGCACAGGCTGCCCCAGTAGAATCATTGCAAGGTGTCCCTCTTTCCAAAATTTGCAGGGCAACTACTTGGAGCTCTTTCAGTACATTGTCTTGGCACTATGCTCTGACTTATGCCTTGGCAGATGATGCATCCTTTAGTTCAGCAGTTCCAGAGTCTGTGGTGCCAGGCACCTTCTTGCACCCTTCTCCAAAATAAACATGTTTTGGGAATCACCCATAGTTAATACAGTACCAATGTTCCCTCTAATTTTTTCCATCCAGGTGCGGAATAAATTTTGTTATGTGCACCAAAGTATGTGTGGATGTGCACCACCAGTAGAAACCAAAAACCTAGATAAAATACATAACTTTAAAAAATTACATAGGGATAATTACTCCAGCCAGCACAGGTTAGGCATTTTAGAACTCACTAGTCAAAGAATTACATTTAAGTGTAAGAGAGAAATAAAAATGATGAAATGCATAGACCAGTCAAAAAACTCAAATAACACACTTTGAAAGAATAAAATTACAGAGAATATCTGAGCATTGCAGGAAGTACCAAGAAGTAACAACAACAATAATACAAGTATGTGTTGGGAGGTGAGGGTGAAAGACTGTGTGTGTGTGAGAGAGAGAGAGACAGACAGACACACATAGACAGTGTGTGTGCTGGCTGATGGGGAAGTCTCTGAGAGACGCTGTGGACTGTCTCTTTAAGTCACCCTCACTGACCGTGGGAAGGCTCATTCAGACCTCAGACCACAGCAGCTCTCCTGCTCCTGAGCCTTGCCCCCCTCCCCTGCTCTGAGGAGATGGGGTACATGGGCAGGTGGGAGGGGAGAGAAAGCATGTGTGTGTGTGTGCTGACTACTGGGGAAATCTCTGAGAGACCATGGGCTGTCTTTTTAAGGCACTCACTCACCGCCCGGAAGGCTCGTTCAGACTTCTGACCACAGCAGCTCTCCTGCTCCTGATCCCTGTCCCCACTCCCCTGCTCTGCAGAGTTGGGGTACAAGGGCAGGGGGAGGGAGACACCCTGACATCAGTGCCACCCCCTTCCCCCCACTCTGCACAGCCCGCACCTGGCCAGGGGCTCCAAGGTAGAGGGCAGGAGCAACATGGCTGCACAGCAGCAGGGGGAGGGGCACCTGAACACACGCTGCCAGATGTGTGCAGCTCTGCTAATCAAGTGTGCGGCACTTGAATCACTCCTGGTCAGCGGCCCAATCGCACAGCTTAGCGGGAACACAGATAGGGACCAGCACTAGAAGAAGCAAGGAAGGTTTCTTACCTTATAACAACTGGATTTCTTTGAGATGTGTGGTACTTGTGGGTATTCCCGACCTGCTCTCCTTCCCCTCTGATTTGGATCCTCATGTGATTTGCTGTGGCATAGGAACTGAAGGGGCAGACTGTTGGCACCACCATTTATGCCCTCAGTTTGTGGCATGAGGAGGCATAGCATACAGATGTGGACCAGTAAAAAAGGGGTAAACAGTGAGGTGGCAACATTTGCAGGTGATACAAAACTACTCAAGATAGTTAAGTCCAAAGCAGACTGTGAAGAGTTACAGGGGATCTCACAAAACTGGGTGACTGGGCAACAAAACGGCGGATGAAATTCAGTGTTGATAAATGAAAAGTACTGCAAATTGGAAAACATAATCCCAACTGTACATATAAAAGATGGACCTAAATTAGCTGTTACCACTCAAGAAAGAGATCTTGGAGTCATTGTGGATAGTTCTCTGAGAACATCCACTCAATGTGCAGCAGTGGTCAAAAAAGCGAACAGAATGTTGGGAATCATTAGGAAAGGGATTAGACAGAAAATACCATATTGCCTCTCTATAAATCCATGGTACACCCACATCTTGAATATTGCATGCAGATGTGATCGCCTCATCTCAAAAAAGATATATTGGAATTGGAAAAGGTATAGAAAAGGGCAACAAAAATGATTGGGGTATGGAACAGCTTCCATATGAGGAGAGATAAGACTGACTTTTCAGCTTGGAAAAGAGACGACTAAGGGGGATATGATAGAGGTGTATAAAATCATGACTGGTGGGGAGAAAGTAAATAAGGAAGAGTTATTTACTCCTTCTCATAACACAGGAACTAGGGGTCACCAAATGAAATTAATATACAGCAGGTTTAAAACAAAGAAAAGGAAGTGTTTCTTCACACAATACACAGTCAACCTGTGGAACTTTTTGTCAGAGGATGTTGTGTTTTTGAAGGGGTTCAAAAAAGAACTAGATAAATTCATGGAGGATAGGTCCATCAATAGCTGTTAGCCAGCATGGTCAAAGATGGTGTCCCTAGGCTCTGTTTGCCAGAAGCTGGGAATGGGTGATAGGGGATGGATCACTTGATTACCTATTCTGTTTATTTCCTGTTCTGGGCCACGGTGCTCGAAGCACCACAGGTCTGGCAGGAGTACTCTGAGAAAAACGAGGCTTACACACAGCAGTGAGTTATTGGCTTTATTGAAGGTTAGTGACCCACCCGCAATGGGGACTCCAAGCGTTGCAGTCACAGAGGCGGGGAACCCAGCACACTGGAGCTTTGCTTGGGACGGAGTCTGACGGAGGGGCAGATAGTCAGCATTAATAAGCATTACACAAAAACAGCTCATGAATATAAAGTTAGGTGCTTCTTAAAGGGGGGCTTTCTACTATCTGGTGAAGGGCCATGCAGAGCAGCTGTGTCCTTCAAGAACTATCTCCTACAATAACAAAGCAGCTGTGTCCTTCAAAAACTATCTCTATCCCACAGTAACGAAGCAGCTATCTATGTCCCATGGTAGCCTCTCGGCTCGAGAAAGCGAAAGTTCCCTGGCTAGGCTGTAACAAAGTCTTCCGCAGTCCCTTACATTCCCTCTGGGGCACCTGGAATTGGCCACTGTTGGAAGATAGGATACTGGGCTAGATGGACCATCCTAACCCAGGATGGCCATTCTTATGTTCTTACATAACTGACACTGTGATTGAAGAATTTTTGGTCCTCGACGCACATAGCGGATGCACACCCTACCGCAAATACCCACAGGGAGAACACATGTCCAAGAACTCCACTTACTATAAGGTAAGAAGCCTTCCCTTTGTGACCTTAAGGTCCACTTACATTGTGCTATAGAATAAGTTCTCCAAAAAGTGTGACAACTCTTCACTTCCTGGAGGACTTTAGGAAGGTTTGTTACCTTAGTTTTATACATCGTTACTGTTCCTAATAAGAGTTTATCTTAAAACCAGTCTGCTTGTCACTAAGATACTGCAAACATATATTTTTGTAGGTAAAATGAATATGGTATATATCTGTAGACAAAATATCTTGTGCATCCCTACTTACTGCATTATTTCTTACAGATAAATAATTTACACACAAAAATCCTGGAAATAGAGACCCCTGAAAATTAGTACAATTAAATTTACACACACGAACACACACAATGGGACTTAGAGATAGACAGAATATGAAACAAAATTTAAAAATTCATTGTTCCCATTAACCTTCACTAAACCAGGAACTTTTTCATGTGTTTCATTTGCTACTGAATTTTCATGTGAGGCACTTACCAAACAGGAGATATTTTCATTAGCTGTCGAGAAGGTCTAAAGGTAGATGCTTGATATTTATCTTTTAGGTCTCAGAAATTATTGAAGCTGAGGACTGACTGGGCAACATAATTGCAGCTGTTTAAAAAATCCTGATGTACTTTTTATCTAAATATAACCTTTCTGTTGTTTGTCTGTCTAAATGAATATTGCAATGCAGACTGTAATGCTATGCACCCTGTTGTGTTTAAACAAGGAGTATACATTGCTTCTGTTACTATTATTATGCACCAGTGATAAAATACTTGGGTTACATTCTGTTTTCAAACAACCATTTGATATTGGATATTGGTAACTGAGTCTCTTGTGTTCAAAAATATATTGCAAAATCTCAGGAGATAAAGAATGACAAGTCTGTGGAGAAACTGTTGGAGACTTGTAAGGAAGTACCAGGTGCTCCTACTCTTACTATTGTTCTTGAGAGCCAGAGTTTATGTATGATTGAGAGGTATGTGCCAGGCGGGGGAAGGGAACTGTCAACTTAAAAATCACACTTCTCGCTGAAAAGTTTTTACCTACTATTGTTACAAGCAACACCTAAGATTCCTGGAACTGAAAGAGGTTAGAGGAAAAAAGTTTCTCCGTTTTATTTGTTTGTTTACATTTGACAGCACTTTGACTAAAGTCAGTTTCACTCTATCCCTGGATAGTTTCCCAGATTGTTTAGGATCTTTCATGCAGCAATGGGGAGTGAAAACCATTTTAAATCATAAGAAATTGTGATTATAGAAACACAGAAACTGACAGAATCTGGAACTGCTTTTAATTCCTTCTTTGAAACGTACTAGATTTTAGAGCGTCCCTATAATATCCCTATTTGTTTGGACACATAAAAGTCTGTTTAATGGGTCTATGCATGCAAACAGATGCGATTGCAAGTATTCTTCACACAGTTTTAGATTTCCCTTGAAAATTTACTATAGGAAGCAATACTGCATAAGCAAGTGGTTGGGTTGGGTAACCTAATAGGTCTTTTACATCTCGAACTCTCATGAATCTATGGTCATTTGCCCCTAAAGACTATACGATGGCAACCATCTGTCTCAAAAAACGATGGTGTAAGTGCCAAAGAAGTTCAGTTACTGTGTGTCATTCGGCAGCATCACAAGTGGCTAAAAAGTCCAATTCTTGAGTGACAATCCTTGCCACAGATAACGCAGGCGTAAGGTACAGGGCCAGAGGAAGAAGTCAACTCATTACTAGTGCTTGAGAACTGCTGCACTTTGCTATTCACTCTCTTCACTTTCCTCTCTCACAACCACTCCCTTCAGTTCTTTGACTCTGGTAAAGTGCAGGCCTCTAGAGCAGCCTGTTGCTAGCTGCACTTTTCCCAGCTTATGGTGTCAATGTTGAAAGTTTTCAAGTTCTTGCAAATGTCCTTGTACCTGACCCTAGGTCAGTCTAGTGGCCTCAGGGTATTTGCAAGTTCTCCATGCAAGAAATCCTTTGGATTATGTTCATCTTCCATTGGGTGCAGATGACCATGCCAACGGAGACATTTGTGTTCGAGAAGAGTGATTAGACTTGGCAATGTTGCTTTCTCAAGTGTCAGGAACTTTGGTTTCCCACTTGATATTTAGAATACGGCAAAGACAGCAGGTGTGTGAAAGATGTTTAGCCTTCTTTCATGTCTGTGGTAGATGGTCCAGGCCTCACCACCCAACAGCAATGTGCTCAAAATGCATGTCTGCTAGATGTGTATCTTGGTGTTCAGTGTTAGTTTCCTGTTATCTCACATGCCCTTGGTTAGTTGGCTGAATATGGTGGCTGCTGATGCAAGAATTTAGCTTGTCATCTCGCAATAAGTTCTCCAATACAGATGACCCTAGATAGCAGAACTTGTGCATAACATCTAGCATGGTGTTAGCTATTGAAACCTCTGGTGCAGCCGACACACCTTGTGCCATAATCAGAGTCTTCTTTAGACTGTTGGTTAGTCGAAATTCATGACAAGCTAGTGTAACCCACACACCTCCTGGGTGTGGTGTTCTGTCTCATCTAGTGGCACCAAGACCACTTTGAGAGAGAGTTAAATGCATTTGCTCTACAGCCTTAGCTAAGAGCCAGTTGACTCAGGTCAACAGTTTACTCCAGAGGCCCCACATTCGATCCCGCTCACCGATGACTGGGGTATGTTGGCGTTACAAGTGGGGGCTCATCCGGGATTCCAACTGGGAAGTCTCTGAAGCGTGGGATGCACTTTCTCAGCTAGGGGAAGTATGTAACCCACACACCTCCAGGTTATGGTGTTATGTCCCATCTAGTGGCACCGAGACCATTTAAAGCGAGAGAGAGAAAAATGAATATGCTCTACAGCCTTAGCTAACAGCCAGTTAGCTTTTAGCTCATGTGGTAGAGGCTCATGCACTAAGCTCCAGAGGCTGCAGGTTTGATCCTGCCTGCTGACGACCAGGGTCTGTCAGCGTTACACGAGCACAAATCTATGGCAAAGCTGCTGAAGCTCCTCTGCACTAAGATGATATGTTGTCCCACAGACTTTATGATGGAATGGATTTCTCTGGGTGAGTCATTCCACTCTAATAATAGTAATTGTAAAATGTCCTCTTTTTTCTCATTTAATGTTATGTTGCGGAAAACACTATAAATATAGTAAATCTCCAGAATATCAAGGACAGATAGCAGTTCATATTAACTTCAACCAAGAGGAGACAACCACATGGGTATTTTTCCTCTGCATACTTCCTTTTTTCTAGGAACACTAGGGTGACTGAATAGCAAGTGTGAAAAATTGGGACAGGACATTCGGGAGTAATAGGCACCTCTATAAGACAAAGCCCCAAATATTGGGACTGTCCCTATAAAATCAGGGCATCTGGTCACCCTAAGGAACACTCTGAAGAATCCATGCCTAACCACCCTACCCCATAGAATAACATAAAGCTACATTTTTGGTATATATACTTGAGCTCTCTTTAAGGTTGAGGAGATACAGAACTTTGCAAGTGTCAAAAGCCTGCAATTGGTACAGACAGGATTTTACAGATGAAACAGCTTAGTACAGTACTGGTAGCAGGAAATGGGTGCAAGTCCAGTTAGCTAGTAAAGTCCATGATTTTTCTTGGATTTTTCCTCCTACGTATGTTTTCTTTTCTTCAGCAAATTTGATCACCCCCACATCCTGAAGTTACTTGGAGTTTGTCTGTTGAATGAACCCCAGTACATTATCCTGGAACTGATGGGAGGAGGAGATCTACTCAGCTATTTACGAGGAGCCAGAGCGCAAAAGGTAGGCAGTGGACTCCAAAAGATATGTTTTATTTTTAGCTGCTGGTGGCATTCCTGAAGGATCCCACCGTTTTCCTCTTTTCCCCTTGGTGAAAGGCCCTGTGTCTGTCCAACCCTTTTTTCCATCTGAGGGTCTCTGGATTGGCTTCTTCATAGCAGCCCAGGAACTCAACACTGAGCTCATAACCAACTTCAGCTCTAGTGTGGCAGTAGCTTGATCTGCCAATAGGCCTAGGACTATATTTTCAAAAAACATTTTTAGTCCTAAAATGCCCATTGAATTTACCTAGTAAAATCATGTACCCCAAATAGGCATAAATAAGGCTGATAATATAATATTTTCTCTTTTTATGATTTGTATTGCAGAAGCATCTATAAGGGGAAAGGCAGTTCTCAGACATATAGGAAGACACTGTCCCCATCTCAAAGAGTTTATATGCTAGGGGAGATCTACCAACTAATGAAGGGTGGGGAGGAGGGATAAATCTCTTACTTGGCTGATTCATATTTAGTATATGGAATAATTACATGGATTATAAAATCACTGGCAAGGATGACTTAAAGCCAGGATTTTATGGCATTGTAGCAACAACCTAATTCACTGCCATTCCTATGCCTAGTCCAGATCCAGTATACTGATCTTAGCTATTGATCCATACTACAGAAAGTTTGCTTGTCTCCGGCCTGATGAGAGTGTTTAGTGATTAGCTCTTGCATAATTAGCCTGTCCTCAATAATGCCTTAAAGGTGGGGGATAATTTCCAGGAGCCCAATTCTCCCACTACATGGTACATATATCTCCCATTGATGTCAGTAGGTATTATGTTTACTCTGAAGTTGGCAAATAGGGTTTGTTTTGCTATCTCTCACTGATATTACTTAGATAATAGAGAATCCCCTTGTTCTTGAATCATGAATACCCAGAGTTGTCTGTCCTGGTAATATACAGAGATTTTGCACCTACCTGCTTTTTGCCCTTTTGAAAATCTCTGGTAATCTCAAAAGGAGAAAAGCAATACATTTTGACATAACAAGTGGTCTTTTTTGTTCTGCCTTCATAAAGATGGAAGACATTGCTAATCACTGCCTCTCTTTCTTTTAGTTCCGCGGTCCTTTGCTAAGAGTGGCTGATCTTCTGGCTATCTGTCTGGATATTTGCAAAGGTTGTGTCTATTTAGAGAAAATGCACTTCATTCATAGGTACAGGGTTAATTTCCTTGTAGTTCTTACATGTTGTTACCTACAGTTGTAGGAGCAAATAAACTAAACTGAAAATGATTGCCTGGCAAAAACTATTACAATTCCATCATTGTTTATGCTTGTATATTAGGGACCTGGCAGCTCGTAATTGCCTTGTGTCAGTGAAGGAATACACCAGCCTCTCCCGAATAGTGAAGATTGGGGATTTTGGACTTGCCAGGGATGTCTATAAAAACGATTATTATAGGAAAAGAGGAGAAGGGCTTCTCCCTGTGAGATGGATGGCACCTGAAAGTCTTATTGATGGTGTGTTTACTAACCGATCTGATGTATGGTAAGTTCCTGGGGGTACAAAGAGGTGGGAAAAATAATAAATAGTAAAGCATGGAAAAATCAGTTTGCAGTAGCAATGATGTATTATTATAGTGCCATCTCTGGTCATTTTTATACTGAGGGAAATAATGTCTGCTTGTTGATGTTTTCCTGAGTTGATAAAAGGTCCTGCCTTCTGACAAATACCTGCATGTATATATTTCGTTATTTAAAGCCATGGAGTCTCACTTCAGTCCAGCTGGAAGTAATTAGGGTCACATGACCAAAACAAATTTATATGGATGTCCACAAAGTGTCTATTTTGCTTTTTTTGTCAATGAACTGACTGCTGACATTACATTCTTCCCACTCCACTTTCCATTAGACCAAATGGCGCATCCTCCACAGAGGCACACTTTTTCTCCTTAGCACTATTTCCCCGAGCTCCCCAATGACCTTAAATTTTTAGTACACTTCATTAGATCTTTGTCCCAGTCTGGATCCTAGCATCAGCACAGTTAGAATTTTCAACAGTACTTCACTGCAGCCATTTAATTTTCACTCTTTTTATTTACATAAGGGAAATGTATCGTGCTTCAAGTCCAGCCCCAGATTGTAGGTGCTGACTGCCTCCAGAGTGATATTAAGCAAGTTTCAGAGTAGCAGCCCTGTTAGTCTGTATTCACAAAAAGAAAAGCAGTACTTGTGGCACCTTAGAGACTAACAAATTTATTAGAGCATAAGCTTTCGTGAGCTACAGCTCACTTCCACCAAATGCATCCGATGAAGTGAGCTGTCGCTCACGAAAGCTTATGCTCTAATAAATTTGTTAGTCTCTAAGGTGCCACAAGTACTCCTTTTCATTAAGCAAGTGTAACTCCCATTGACACCACTAGAGGCTGCTTAAATAAATATGATACAATTGTATGTTACATAGTGTCAGTGGAGGGTGAGGGTGCTCAGTTCCTTACAGGATTGATCCCAATGTGCGTGAAGGATAGGTGGCATAATAGGTTACTTCCTGAATTTTTTTCTAGGAGCTCTAGAGACCTGGTTAAGAATGTATGAACTGGTTCATATGAAAATTAAAACCCATTAGCTCTGTATTTTCTTATTTAGAGGTTAGAGAAAATTAGGTTAAATAACAGTAGACATAATTGTCTATTTATGACATTCATTAAGCTCATTAAAATTTTCCCTTTGCCTTCCTCAGGGCTTTTGGAGTTTTGGTTTGGGAAACTTTAACTCTGGGTTATCAGCCATATCCAGGTTACTCCAATCTTGATGTTTTACATCATGTACAATCAGGAGGAAGGCTGGAGTTGCCAAACAATTGTCCGGATGATCTGTAAGTTAATTTTGTTTGAATAGTATCATGAACATTAATGAGATACTGAGGGCCACATGTCCACCTGCCCATCATTTTGCATGGGACCTTTTGCACGTGCAATAGCTTTCCCCTGCAGCATTCAGTGTGTTCTCTTTTTGGCAGACAAAATAATCTGCATTTGCACGCAGCTAGCTATTCATCCAATGGCCCAGTTTGTGAGTGTAGAGCTTTGGTTGTGGCTGAAAATTCAGCCCTAAAATTAAATGGTGTGTATTTATTGTTGTACATGCAGGAACCAAGATATAATTTGGACATTCAGCATTGGGAATGAATCTTGTAGCAAGAGATGTATCTAATCTAATTCAGTGGTAATTTCAGAGAGTTCATCTTCTGTCCCTTAAATTTAACCACTTGAGTACAGAAGTTGGGTTTTCTCAGTCGGTGCATTCTATTGCCACTCACCGAATGTATCACATCCAAGCAGTTAAACATAAGATGTGTGGACTGGTAATGGCCTATGTAGCCTTCACTTATATAGGTCACAGGTTTGACTGCAGCCAGTTCAGTAGTCAATAGAAGTCATGATGGCTTTAAGAAATTTAGTCTCAGTCTAGTTCGAAGTGTACGGGTGCCTATGTAACCATCATACTTAGCACCCTTGTTGGCAATTTCAGAAAACCAGCCATAGATGGAATGTGTTTGGAGACCAGGCACCCCCTCACCCTAGAAGTACTTTCTACAGAGAAAGGTTGAGGCAAAGTGAGAATAGAGAAGTTTATTCTTCTTCTGACAGTTCTGTACATATCTGTGGATAAAAACAGCACCTTTCTGGGCTATCTTAAGCACTACATTTCATTAAAATGAATTTTTTTAAAAAGACTGATGTGCAGAATGGCTCAATATGCCTGTCGCTCGAGGGAGATGGAGCAAATCCATTTTACCCCTTAAACTCTGAGGAGGACTTATATTCGAAGTTGCTATATCATCTAAGTAGTCACAGCAGGGCATTTGGCATTCAGTCCAAAAAATGGAAAGAGAGACCAGCTGACATGCAAGATCCCTGCTGGTGTAAAAGTCCTACAAACATCTGCTTTATAGAAGTGGCTTGGGAAGAATTGGTGAGCCCTGCCCTCTACGGCAGGGAGTTAGTGAGTAGCAGCATGAGTTTCATGGATCATTGCTGGAGAGTATTTAACAAATACATCACATGAAATTTATTTCTAGTAGGAAGCTATTCAAGGCTCTATGTTGCCTTGTTAAAGATTAAGTAGGCCTTCAAAAGGAACAAGGAAAATCTATTTTAGCTGAAATAACCCTCTAAGGCTTCAGTCCTGCAATTTACAATGTGCAGGTGGACCCCTGCAGAGATCCATACTTCAGGGGGACTGCATGGAGGTGGTGGGGGTCGTTCACACGTTGTAACTTGTAGGATGAGGTCTAAGATCAATAACCTGATCTTTAAAAGCTAGGAGTCTGAATTAGCTCTTTAAGTCTTGTACCTTCATTTATCTCATTGGCCAACCACTCAGCACCTGCATGCCGATTCTGTCAGTAAAGTAAATCGCTTGTTGCTGCTTTGCTCAGTTATTAATGGAATGCCTAGATTCTTGGCATTCCTGCTTCCCAATTGAACCTGCACTGGACATCAGCAGTCATTAATCGTCTCCTCTGCACTTCAGCTCGCTCACTGTCATTTTACAAAACAAACCGTCACCGATAGGAAGAGGGTTCAAAGGCCAAACAACTTCAATTAAGAAGTGTTTAGGAATTTGTGGTAGGCTTTCACTGCAGGGACAAGTAGAACTCACATGAAGCCTAGGACATAAAAGGCCTTGAAGGGGCAGGGACTGTGTGGGTAGGGAGGAGGATGTGAATGTCCCCCCCACACACACACACCATTTGTTTATCAAAATGTTAATCCAGGAAGATAATAATCCATTTTCCCTGTAGGAGTGGAGGGGGTAAATTCTAGTAGTGAGTTGGGACAGGGACTATGTGTTCTACAAGCATTTACACTTAAGTAAATATTGACTTTATCGACACTCAAACCCTGATATAGTAATTGATGGCCATCAGTTGGCATAACTACACTGGTGTGAACCCCTAAGTGTAGACAAAGGCAAACCAAAGTTTGAACAATTGAGCTAAATCAATGCAAACCCCAAAAGGCTCTTGTCTACATGTAGGAATGTGTACCAGCACAGCTACCCCAATAGCTGAATTATGGCAGTCCCTGAATGTAGATGAGGCCATAGTTTCTACACATAACCCCTCACTACCCATGAAAGTTCTGCTGCTGAGTTTGGTGAAGAAACATTTTTGATTATGTGTGTAACTAAGCGGTTGTACTTGTTACGCTGGCCAATATTGAGAGTTCATCCACAGTAAAAGGTTTGATTAAATAAAAAACAGACAGAGAAATTAACTGTCTTGAGTAATTTTGTATTGTCTGCACATTTTGACACCTCACTGTTTACCCCCTTTTCCAGATCATTTATGAATATGTTTAATGGCACTGGTCCCAGTACAGATCTTTGGTGGGGACCCCACTATGTACCTCTCTCCACTGTGAAAACTGGCCATTTATTCCTACCCTTTGTTTCCTATCTTTTAACCAGTTACTGATCCATGAGAGGACCTTCCCTCTTATCCCATGACTCCTTACTTTTGCTTATAAACCTTTTGTGAGGGACTTTGTGAAAGTCATGTACACTATATCCATTGGACCATCCTTGTCCACATGCTTGTTGACACCCTTAGAGAATTCTAATAGATTAGTGAGGCATGATTTTGCTTTATAAAAGCCGTGTTGACTCTTCCCCAGTCTATCGTGTTCATCTGTGTGTTCATTAATGAAACATTATAGTGTAAGTCACCATAGACTCATTAAAGTCAATGGAGATATGCCAGTTTACCTCAGCTGAAACTCTGGCCCTCAAAGTTATTGGTGGTGAGGATTTAATGATCTGCTAACATAGCTTCGTTATAATGGTGGCTATAATTACATTATAATTAATTCTTTTATTATATCATTTATTTTTTCTAGATGGGATTTAATGACAAAATGCTGGGCCCAAGAACCTCACAATAGGCCCACATTCTGTTATATTCAGGACCAACTGCAAGAACTGAGAAACTCTCCTATGTGCTCCAGGCTCCAGCTTGAGGACAGAATGCTTTCTACTGGAGTCCTCAACCATGCCTTTGAAGGTGAGTTTGAGACAATGCCTTTAGTCCTACTTGTCTCCCCTGTTGACAAGGTACAGGATAATTTAAAGTAGACAACATTGTAGTTCAGCTTTTCCTTCTGTTCTTTCATTATCATGTCTTGGTTCCATATTATTTACAACTTAGCTTTTAGTTAGTAGCTTATCACTTTCTCTATAACTGGCATTCTGTGTATGATTATACAAAGCAGAATATGTAAATGCTCTTGTAGCTGTAAAATAGTGATGTAGTTACAAAACATAATGTTGCAGGTGTTTTAGACATGAAAAATATTTTGTTTAAATGGGCCACATAGCAATCTCACATTGGTACAAATTTGGGGTAACTCTGTTGGCATCAAGGGAGTTACTTCAGATTTCATCTAGTGTAAATGAGATCGGGTTGTGGCCCAACAAGTTTGTCAGCCAGAAAATGCTATCTCACATGAAACAAGTGTCCAAGGTTATGAGCGGTGGGAGAACAGTGTGTTCTAATGCTCTGAGAAAAAGAATAGGAGTCAGGAATTCATTGTCATACAAGTTCAGACGGACAGACACTGATATCCTTAGTGATTTCTTTACCTCAAATTCACAGTGACAAAATGGGGACAGTACTACTTATCTCCCTCACAGTGGGCTTGTGGACATTAATTGGATGATATTTGTAAACTGCAGAGGAGATCAACAAAAGAAAGGGTGATATATTCTTGTTATTGCGATCGTGACCATCGTCATAATGCATACTCACAAGAGGGATGAATTAAGCTTGCACAGATGAAATGGTTCAGCCATTTTGGCTGAAATGTTCCAAAACAATTCAGCCTAAGGCAGACACCCAGCATGGAAAATTTCGGCCCAGACAGTTGAAGTTTGGCAAAATTATATGCTTCTGAAAACCGGTCTTATTGAGAGAAGTGTGGGGCAATCTTAATAATAGGTGGTGCTACCAGTCTTAGCTATAATGTATGTTGAAATCAGTGGGAACTGTGACTGTTTAGCACCTTTGTGAAGGAGGCCACTAACATTTTAAGTTGGTTTACACTATCTTTTTGGGGGAAATCTCCCACTACTGTGCTACCAGCATTGCAGCTCCATTGGTGGGTAGCAATGGTGGAAGTACAAGTATAGGCAGGGCACTAGTGACAGCAAGCAGCTTTACTGGGTCATCTTTACCTGATCTGAGTTGGGTTAGATGCCCAGATGGTAAAAATGCCAGTGCCCTGTGTACACAAATGCGTCCTCTCTTGCTACCTGCTGGTGGTGCTGCACCAGTGTTAGTACACTGGCAGAGATCCTAGAAAATCTAGTGTGTCTTAGTTGGATCATCTATAAAATGGAGATACTAACTCTTACCTACCTCCTGGGGTGTTGGGAGAATCAGTTAGGAAAGAATTCTAGAGCATTTGGAAGATGTAAACTCCAAGTAAGGCTAGGTATTATTATTATTAGGCCTATCACTTCACTTCCCTCAGCATGTGACTCTTTCTCTTGGAACCAAATCTCTTGGTGACAGTGAGCATTTCTTGGCTGGAGGTTTGTAACAGGAGTTTCATTACACACAAAGGCCAACGGTCATGTAACATTTTTGGAAAACAGGTCTCGGATAATTCATCATGGAACAGACCTTTGGTTTATTTGATTTGGCCTTGGTCTTACCAGCGCTAACATAAATGTGCTTAATTTAGTCACAGCTAAAATGATAGCATGTGTAAACTCAGGATTATTCTTATTAAAAATCACTTCGATATTATGGAGCATTTGACATTCATAGACTGAGACACTTTCCCTGCCCAAAACAATTTACAACAGAGTAATTAAGGAATGTTCATTTTAGTTCAGGATCCCGAATTGAATTGCCACCTCTTGCTTAAATCAGCCCCATATATGGAGGCAATATTTGCGTGAATGCTATTTCAGGGGATTTACACTGCAGGCAGATAACTGTTTGTTTGAACTGATCTTGGGCACAGAGATCCACAGAAAATCAAGAGACCTACCTGCACATTGCATTGACAGGAGAACTTATCTTTGAAGTTGTAATGACACTACATCAACCCTACAGCCGGGGCTGTGGAGGGAAGCTCATGTGAATGTACCCATACTAGATGCACAAACAAATATGTATCCAGGGTGTCAGGAGGATTAGTGCAGCCCATGCTGAAGCCTGGGCTGTGACATCCTCACTTCTATTTTTAGTGAGCTAACTAAAGTACAGCTAGAGCAGGTATATCTAAACAACCTGCCATTCCCAGCCCTGGCTGCAATGCACATATACCCTACGGACATTGAGGACATTAGGCATGCAGGTACCACAGTGAAGGGCACAGTGTAGGATCTAAAGAGAATCCTGCTGTTATGGAAGGAGATAGATGAGTGCTACTTTATAACCCCTGACTCTTAGGAGAAATAAGAATTTATGTAATAGAGATGTGTGAATGAGATAAAGACCCCAGCAAATATCCAGCCTCTTAAAATACAACTATACTGAAGGATGATATCTAAAACAGACATGTTCAGGAGACAAGGTTCTATGCAAAAGTTCCCCAATCTGCAGGGCAAGAAATTAATTAGGAGAGAGGGAGAAAGGAGAGTTCAAAGAGGAGCAGTGAGGAAGAAGATAGCTGTTGGATGCCTGATCTCTCTCCCAGTCCAACTGTATAAATGTCTCCACACCTGCAGAAAAAGCGGCTTGTGGCTCCTGGAAAGCTATCCACTTTACCAGCCTGCCTCACTGGTGACCGCTAATAAAGCCAGCTATCGTACACGCAACCTGTCCTTTTTTACATCACACAACATCCTATTGGTGACACCAAAATATTGATGTGAGCATGGCAGTGATGCACCAAGAACAATGACCAAATACCATGGGTTGTTCTTCAGAGGGGAACATGAATCTGACTCTGTAGAATATCCATCTCTAGAGTAAGCGCGTCAGTGTGAACATTATGAAGGTGCAGAAGAGAGAACTTCTTTCTGCTCCATTACTCTGAGATTCAGCCTTTAGTCTGTAGCCTTTCGCTGGTCATCCACAACCAAAGTCTTTGTGTTCTTCCCAACAACTACTGTGAGTGCACTGCACTGTGGCAGTTTAGATAATTTAACCAATGTGAGTTTATAGCTTTCCTCCCACGGTTGTTATTTCTATGGTTTTTATCACTGTAGTTTCTGAGTGCCCACAAAAAATGAATTTATCCTCACAACACCCTTGTGAGACAGGGAAGCACGGTTATCCTATTGGACTGGGGAACTGAGCTACAGAGTAATTAAGTGAATTGCCCCAGATCACATAGGCAGAGCCAGGATCAAACTCCAGATTTTCTGAGTCCCAGTTCAGTGCCTGAAACATAAGAGCATCCTTCCTCCAATTTCAAAAAGCCTAAATGAAAAGTATCACTAACTACCATGTTAACATTAAGGCCCCAAATTCCTGTCAGCCTCCAGAAATGTACCTGTAGAATTGTCAGGTTTATCCATTTACAGAACAACCCTCTGCATTTGTAAATGCAAGCTGGGTGTTTGGTTGTGCCGTTCCCAGACTGCTTCATTTGTGGATGCAAACATGGAGTTTATGCCTACAAGTGTAATTGTAGGTTTGCCAATGTCTCAATCTGCTGGATTGGATACTTAGCAAAGCTGAGGGAGCTGATCAGCTCCCTGCCTTTTAGACCTGGCAGGACTAGTTGGTTATTTATTTATTTAGGACATTTTAACAAGTTTACAAATCCTTGCCAGAAACAGAACAATCATTACAAGAGTTGGCTTTTGTTTATAGAGACACTGTACTGGAATATGGTCAGCAGATCTATTTTTACGGGGCTTTACCATATTTCAGACTGAGCATCATTACACCCCCTAGGTCTTTTCTAGTGATTTTATTAAATGGAGTGAAAGCTCTGTGTATCCACTGAACAGACCAGGCGTGTCTACCAAATGTTAATGTTCAAAAACATTGGACAGATGTGCTGGGCTCTTTTTGCAGCTGTACTTTGTCTGAGGAGTATTGAATAGAAGGTAATCAAATATCTAAGTATCTGTCTGTCTGCTGGGCAGCACAAGTTTTGATCAGTGCTTTCCTCAGCGCCCACTTCTTGCTCCAGCTGGATGTATCAGGCAAATCTCTAGTTGCTCAAAGTGCCAGTCTGAGCCTCTGCTACTCTGTCCCATCTAGAAATGGTCCTTCTAGACAGATCAGGCACAAGGGTGGGGAAGTTTGAAGAAGGCAGCAGTGCCACTGTCCATGGTAAATTATTTTGTGGCTATATTATATTTACAGCTGGCAAGCCACCACCATTCTTAAATGCTCAATTCACATTTTGGAAAAAAAAAAGAGTAATAAAGTAACCTGCGGGGTGTATGTCATGAGTCTTTTTTCCCCTGAATTCTCTGTTATTCATAGGAATGATCAGATCTATTTGAACTTCTCTGCAGTGTTAAAATCTGGGATTAGAGAGCGTAGCATCTGCTGGATGAACAGTAATGGTTTTCAACTCATGTACCTTGTTAAAACCAATCACTCTTATCTGCTATTCTGCACACCTGCCTGTGTTTAAATAAATCACTTGGACAAGCAGAAATTTCTCTAAAACAGGTGTGCTGATAAACTACATCACCAAAACCTTGTATCTGGCCTTCTGTGCAGGCTTCTGAAATTCCATTTTTCTCTGTTCTATTTAGTTCAGTTAGTGTCTGACCTAAAGCCAAATGAAGTCAATGGAAGGATTCCCATTGGTTTCAATAGGCTTTTATTTCAAGCCCTTTTGCTGTAGAGGTGGATGGCTACAACACTGCATGCAAAAACAGTACAGTACAGAACGGTCATTTCATCTCTGTTTCCTTGCCAATTACTCTTTCATTTCAGAGAGAACAAATAATGGGTACTATTATTAGGTTAGGGAAACAACAGTCACACCTTCCTTTAGATTTTGAAAAAATACAAAAAGTAATAATTATAATAAGTCATTATAAAGCAGGAGAAGAAATTGTCTTCTGCATTATATGTATGTACAGTGCCTAGCACAATGGGGCCCTGATCCTTTCTAGGAATTCTTAGATGACAATACATTTTATCTAACAAACCAGTCTGCATCTATCCCTGCTTTGACTGTGGCCCACATTGTGTTTACCAAGAGTGCTTCTTGCATACAGAGGTTTCTCTTGATAAACATCTCTTTGAAAAATGGACTTTAACTTTTTAAGTGTTTTTATTTTTTAAACACTATATAAATGGGTGCACAGCACAGTTGTCCCTTGGCTAAGCAAAATTCTCACTTTTAGCATCCTTAGGATGACAGAATAGCAAAGCTTAATATCAAAAGTTTATTTAAATAAAACTATAATGAAAGTACACTGAAGGTATTTATATAAACTTTATAACTATTTGCACCTTTCCACACCAGATCTCAGAACATTTACTTACATGAACTAATTGCATAACGTCCCACAAGGTATTTAGGGAATATGCCTAGTGATTGCTTCTCCCACCACTGTGGTGGAATGCAGTAGCTATTTAACAGCACTGAACAACACTGCATATCAATTTAGAACAAGAGGTAACTGAAGAATACTGAAGAAATTTGGCAGTGGAAAGTGCAGGGTGAATTAGGAGAGGCCCAGTGTAATTAATGCAGTTTGGCCAGGGCGTTGCATTTAACAATGCTTTTTTTGGGAAAACTGCTAAGGGAATAAGCGCCCACTGGTGAATCACCCACAACACTGCATACAGCATTCAGACGTTGCTTGGAGGTCTCCCATTTGAGTGTTTAACTGGCTCAACCAGGCTTTGCATGTGAAATCTGAAGTGATCACAAAACAAAATTTAATGGCTGCATCTACTCACATATAACCTACCCTGGGTATAAATCAAACATCTAATGTTAGCAATATTGAAACTAACAAAAAAATCTGACAAGATCCAGGTATAAACCAGCCCCCACCCATATGTCCCTCCCTCTTTGTTTGCTTGAGAACCTAGCAGTTTTCTTTTGCCTCCCAAGGCTTATCCAAACTCAGCTCAGATGCTGGTCTATGGCTTTTCTGGCCTTTAGTGCTGCTTCGGGTGCTCACAGCCTTTTCTCTAATTTCCTGAGGCTTTCCTAACCAGCCATGACTTTTATGTAATTGTTCCTCTGTGTATCCTCTACTGGTCTGTTGGTGCCGTAATGATCCAGGTTAGCTTTTCTTGCCTTGCTAAGCTCACCTATGGACTCAATAACTTGACATCTTAACATATATTTCTCAGCTTGTACATTAGTGTATAAGGTGCAAAGTTTTCATTGGTGCCTTCACCTGGAATGTTATGCCAACAGAAGAATAAATAGAGGCAAATGGAAAGAGCATACACATTTAACCATGTGTAAAACTTCAATGTGTAAACATGGCAAAGCATCAGTTCTGTAGTGGTTTTGTAACTAGTTGCTGTCATGACATAAAGTAAGGTATATTTAACAGGGTTGTATTGTTTCCCTGGCTTTGTACACTATATTGAATGCTTCTGCAAAATAGTCTTTCTTCTTATTTTGTCTCCAAAGCTCAAAGATTAAAACAAAATAATAAGTTAGTTGCAAGATGTCTTTTTTTTTCTTTAATGGGAGTCACAGTGGCATGTCATCTAAGGAGAAAATTATATTTTCTATATTCTGTGATCCTTCAGGACTGATGGGGAAAGAATTAGTAATGTATCTATATATCTGGTAAAAATATCACAGTGACTTCATGCTCACATTTCTGTAACCATCACCTCATCAGCTCCAGATACTTATACAGGAAACAAATCCGAATGCTCCTCTAGTGTTCTATACTTAGGCTGGTCAGCCAGCATATGTCTGGTCCGTAAATACCTGGTTTTACTTGGAAGTCCTTATTTTAAGGTTTCTCTCTTAAGAGTTTGTTGAGAATATGCCCTCAGTGTGTAGCCAACATGCCTATTCCAGGGCAGCTTGCCCCTGAAGTTTTCCATTGGGTGCTCTATTAAGCAAAAAACCAAATACAAAGAAGAGCCACATTGGTGGGTGAAATCTCAATGAGGATTGGCTTACTAAATATTGCCATAATGACCCTGAACTGACAAAGAGTGTATCAAATGATTGTTCTTAGCTGTCAGTCATCACAGTATGTCAACATAATTTGATCTGTCTCCAAACTTCCCTCCTCTCAATAGGGTTCTTAAATTAAATTTCTTTTTTCTGATAATCTTTCCGAATTGACTGTATCATGTGGACCCGACTCACTTCTGAGTTCTTCATAGTACAGGGAAGGATAAAAAAAAGCTGGTAAATCAACATGAATAATTAAATGTCCTCTGGGTAGAACAGCACAATGCTTGTGGTTCTGAAGTATAGATAAACCTGGATGTCACATGCTTCATTTTCATATAGATGAACCTGAGTGTCATATGCTTTATTTTCCAGTAATGAAATAAAGTAAGTAGGTATCTAATAAAAAAAGGTATGTGTTACTAAGAATAAATACACAGAATAACAGCAATGATAACTCAAGCCTTTTAGTTATTCAGTTATTTTTCAGGTTTTAAAAGATATGCCCATCCCTAGTTCTGAGCATATGTGCAAATGTAAGCAATACAAAGTTGCAATAAAAACTGTAAATTAAAGTAATCAGAAATGGACAAACCTATTAAGTTATATGTCTCTGCCACTAGAAGCACAGTAGAGAATTCATCAATCTATACTTTACTTGACCTTCTGCCAGTAGGGAAGAACCTGCCTAAATGGTGGGACAGTTTTGATTAGAAGTGGGATCCAAGAGGTTACAAACATTCTTGCCATATGCACACAGTCTTTCCTACCAGGAAAGGCAAATCACTTATTTATAACTGTATTACTGTCCTTTTCAGCATGAGTGGTGATGAATTTTTTGTTTCAGGATATAATCCAGGCATGCTGCAGCAGAGAATAAATGCAAGCTGTCACTCTTTCTGTGGTCCCTAGATTCACTTTCTCTACCTGCTGCTTGATTCTCTTTGCCTTCTAATGGCACATTTGAATTGGTAGTAAAACAGCAGCCTTTCTTTCAGATGCAGATGATGGTGCTCCATGTACAGATTCAGAAAGTACTCTTTCAGCTGCATTAATGGAAACCAGGAACATCGAAGGTTTAAACTATTTGGTACTAGTCACAGAAAACAACCAAGATCAAGAAAACAGAGATTCAAATGAGCTGGGTGAAATCTGATTCCTTCAGTCTGAGGAAAGAAGAGAAGGCACTACATGCAGATGAAGAAATAAGTAAAGGAAAATATCCTGCACTCTGCCATACTTTCAGCGGTCCTGAAGGTGTGAACTATGCCTCTGATAATGACGAGTGATCTGATAGGTTTATTTTCAGGTTAAGTACCTTGCAAGCATGTGTCTCTTGTCAAAATTAGAGATATCATCTGGAGTTTTATTTAAAAAACTGTAATGACTAAAAATACTGGAAAATATTGCAAAGGAATTAATTATATATAACAGAATAGTAACCCAGTGACATAGGAGTTCTTGGATCAAGAATTCCTGAATTTTATGGCTCCTTCGGTATTTCCTATGAACTAGGTTAATTGAACATGTAATCAGATGAGAAGTGATTTTAAAATGAAATTTTGGCACACATGCAATCATGCTCGAAAGAGAGCAATGATGTGCTATTTCATATATTACAGGAGTGGCCATCTGCAGCTTATGAGCCACATTTGGCTCTTTTACAGTTAAAGTGTGGCTTGTGGAGCCCCCCCATAGCTCCCATTCTCTGCTTACCAGACTGGGAAAGGGGAGCTCAGGGCTTCTCCCCTGTGGTGGGGTGGGGGGGACTAAAGGCTTTTGCCCAGCGGAGAGGGGGTCCTTAGGGCTTCAGCACTGCACGAGGTGCCTACTGGGCTCGGGGCTTCAACCCTGAAGGAGGCACCTTCCAGCAACAGTGGGGTCGAAGCCCATAGCCTCAGCACCCTGCTGCAGAGCAGAAGCCCTGAGCCCTGGCAGGTGCACCGACTCTCAAACATCTGAGGTTTATTGTATGCAGCTCAGAGGGTCAGTAAGTTTGGTCACCCCGATATATTATAAAGCTGGTTCTCGCTGGCTTATGGCTTATGGCAACAACATTGCCTGAAATTTGGCCCACATTTAGATTTTTGTAAAAACAAGCTTTTGCAAAATATAAGAAAAATGTCATTGTTTTTTTACTTTATTTTTTTGAAATTCCAGTTGAAACAGCTGCAATCAGAGATCAGCCCACTGGCTGTGCATCATTGGGTATAGCTTAGTTTATTTCTTAATTTAAAAGAAAAGACTTTGGAACCATTAAGATGTGCAATAGTTTTTCTGTGGATCTGTATGATCCTATTTTTGTTACCTTTGTCCTCCTTCCTCCTTTTGTTTGTCACAATTAGTGTGTCTTGTTTCATGTCAGGTTGTAAGCTCTGCAGGACAGAGGCTCTCTCTTGCAGTGTTTTTTTTTTACTATGGATAGCACCAATGGGGTATGCAGGGAACGGGACAATGCAAGGGTATAACAGATCAGGTTAACAAACCCTGATGCAAGACCTTAGATCAAAAGATGTCAGTATCCTTTTCTGTATTTGGAAATCAAACCAAACTGTTTGACAAGTTTTCCAAATGGAATATACTGACTAAAAAGCATGGATAGTCAATTGGGACCATAATTATAATTGAATGAGTTAGACAGAGTTATTAAATGGCATCTCTTGCATTATTTATCTATTAGCTATTACAATATCCTGTTTTCATGCAAATATATTTAGTAATAAAGGACACAGGAGAGAAAAAAAGAAAACATGGTATATGGGCAGAGTTGTTTTAAAACAAAGAGCCAAATCCTCAGCTAGTGTGTAACTCCATTGAAGTCTGGCCCAAAATGTTTGTTAAATGAGTAGAACAAGGTGTTAAAATTCTGGCCTTCTAAGAGATTATTACAAAATAAATACAGAAAATCTATTTTTAAAGTACCTGTCAAAGCCCCTATAAATGATCGTTAAGAGTAGGTGATTACAATTAAACTTGAAAGCCTGACCTGGTGGTGCTGACAGAAAACTGTAAAACTTCTAGCACTTTTTTTTCCAGATTATGTTCACTGGATAAGAAAAGTGTATATTTTTGCTTTCTCTTAATATATTGGCTGATGAGCATTTTATATACATTGCTCCCATTTGGATAACCTTGAAATAATAAGTAATAGAATCTTTACATTAGGATTCTAAAGTGTAGACAGCGAGTCCCCCGCTGCCTGTCCTGCCAACACACCGTGGGTAACTTAACGCCCAGGAATAATTCCCTTTCATTCAATAGCATCACTCAAATGCAGCAAGGGCCTGCCTGAGCCAAAGCTCATTGAAATCGATGGAAAAGATCTCACATTGATTTCAGTGGGTTTTGCTTCAGGCCCAAAGTTATTCACAAATATGGCATTCACGGGATTGGGGGGGCTTGGTTTGGAGGAGCAGGGCTTGACCCTGCCAGTGGTGCAGGACACTACCAGAGGTACCACTGCACAGATGGGATCCTCAGAAGCACTGAGCATGGTGTGGTGACCCTATCACTAAGGATCCCTAGTTGCCCCTGATGTGGAGAGCTATGCACACTTGACCACTCCCCAACCTGCTCTGCAGGAGTGCTCAGAGGACAGAAGGGGTGGGGCAAGAGGGTAGAGGTAGGACATGGAACCATACCCTCTGCAGGCACTGTGATCCAGGAGGTGGCAGCTACTCCCCACCCACCATCTAAAATCAAGTTCCCCTGTGCTTACTGGCTGCAAGTGTAGGGGCCAATCATACAGACAGGGAACTGCAGGAACCCAGCAGTTGCACCATAAGCACTATGGCCCCAAACCCAGGTAACTCTGCTGGAGAAGAAGTGTATCTGAAGGTTGGCCAACCAATGGTGTGTCTATCTCAGCCAGATGGAGCGGTGACCCCAGACACAATCCCCCTTGCTGCACTGTTTTGAAGCCATGTGCCTCTCTGTGGCATGGGTATCAGGGCACAATGGGGCCCTGTCCGCTGCTGTGCGGGCAGATCCTGGTGTGTGGGCTGTCTTTGGACTGCATGCTGCTCTGCTGGCTGCTCATCTCACTCCCATGGGTGTCCACTTGGTTGGTGATGCCCTAGGACCTATGCAGCAGCAGGATTAATTCCCTAACCAATGCAGGATTGGGTGACAAGAAGTTGTGCTGCACAGCCTTGAGCAAGTCACTTCACTTCTCTTTCCCTCACTTCTCCCATCTGTAAAATGTGAATAACAAAACTGAACTATTTCACTGTGATGTTATGAGGTTTTATTCCTTGATATTTATCACAGGGCTTTGAACATGTGATGTGTTACAGAAACGCAAATCAATAGGCAGCATAGGGAGTTTGTATAGTGCACATTTTCAGTAGAGTAAAGCAAAAAAAAAAAAAAAGAGATGCAGAAGAATGGATTTTCTTTGAAGGAAGCTAGAAAGAAAGATCTATAATCAATAATCCATGGTTCTGCGTGTCCTAGCAGATGAAAATGTCTTCTCAGTGCCATTTTCCCCAACAGTACAGTGTGCTGCTTCAAATCTAGCTAATGTCTGTTGGGACTGAAAATCACTGCTGCTGGATGACTGGTCAGTGGCCTATGCAAACTAAATTGGTGGTTCAATCCCATTCCCACAGCATAGCTATCTATGTTACAAAGACACTATAGACTGCATTGGTGACAATCATCAAAGGGGCAAAGAGAATAATTTATCGTCTTAGCTTTAGAGCCACACTCTTGGCTTGTTATCTGGGTGCAGAGGAAACTGCCACTGCCTGTGCTTACTTGTCTCTGAACTGTACCACCTCCAGCTGTGAGAGAGTAAGATAAAAATGGAGTAGAAACCTTAACCCTAAATTATTGGGTTTTGAGGCTAGAAATCAAAACGTCAAAGTAAGTTTAAGTGTGTTAATGAGCTTTTAAGCAAATTATATTTTTGAAGGAGGAAAAAAATCCTTCATGGCACATATGAGATGCTTGTTATCTAAGTTAGAGAGGAACTGGAATAGCCATTATGTGCATGCTGTAGGGGTACAAGAGGTTCAGTCTCCAAACAGTTTCTCTCTTCTTCTCCTCTGTTTAAGACACTCCAGTGTGTTTGGCATAAAAGACAATATACACAGTAGAAATTACATTATGGAGAAGTACTTGATGAACATATGTAGATCCCACTTCCTTTGACCTTCAATATCTGGGCTGTTTTAGATACTAGACCACTTTATGGACTAAGGGGCAGATTTCTAACAAAGCACCTAACTCCCATTCATTTCCATGGGAGTTACACATTTAAATAGCTTTAAAAATCTGGCCTTAAATATCTGCATTTTTTATCCAAATCAAAATTGTCTTGAAATTAAAGGATTGAAAAAGGGTATCTGCAAGTACAAATATTCTAGGGCTTGATGCTGCAAGGTGCTGAGCACTCTGGCCTGATCCAGAAATCAGTAGGACTCCTTATGTAATTAAGGTTAAGCACAGAATTGTAGAAATGTAGGGCTGGAAGGGACCTCGAGGAGTCATCAGGTCCAGTCCCTGGTGCTGTAGCAGTACCAAATAAACCTAGACCCTCCCTGAAAGATGTTTGTCCAACCTGTTCTTTAAAATCTCCAATGATGGGGATTCCACAACTTCCCTTGGAAGCCTATTCCAGAGTTTAACTATCCTTATAATTGGCAAGTTTTTCCTAATATCTAATCTAAATCTCCCTTGCTCCAGATTAAGGCCATTATTTCTTGTTCTACTTTCAGTAGACACGGTAAACAACTGATCACCATCCTCTTTATAACAGCCCTTCACATATCTCAGTTCCTTCCTAAGTCGTCTTTTCTTGAGACTAAACATAGAATCATAGAATCATAGAATATCAGGGTTGGAAGGGACCTCAGGAGATCATCTAGTCCAACCCCCTGCTCAAAGCAGGACCAATCCCCAATTTTTGCCCCAAATGGCCCCCTCAGGGATTGAACTCACAACCCTGGGTTTAGCAAGCTAATGCTCAAACCACTGAGCTATCCCTCCCCCCATGCTCAGTTTTGTTTAACCTTTCCTCCTAGGGCAGATTTTCCTCAACCTTTTATCATTTTTGTTGCTCTCCTCTGGACTCTCTCTAATTTGTCTACATCTTTCCTAAAATGTGGCACCTAGAATTGGACACAATACTCTTGCTGAGGCCTCACCCACGCCAAGTAGAGCAGGACAATTACCTCCTGTGTAGGTAAAAAACTGAAAAACTCATGAAGCTGCAAAACCAGAGGGGCAGTCGCATCTTTTTGCAGGACATCAAGAAACCAGATCGTGAGAATAGATTGACAGCAATGGAGTGTGCCTTGCACCTGGAAAAGAATGTGAACCAGTCACTCCTTGATCTGCACAAGCTGGCAACTGACAAGAATGACCCTCATTTGTGTGACTTACATACAATACTCCTGTTAATGCACCCCAGAATGATATCAGGTTTTTTTTGTAGCTGCATCATATTATTGACTCTCATTCAAATTGTAATTCACTGTAACCCTCAGATCCTTTTCAGCAGTACTACCAGCTAGCCAGTTTTTCCCTGTCTTGTAGTTGTACATTTGATTTTTCATTACTATGGGCAGTGTTTTGGACTTATCTTTACTGAATTTCATCTCATTGAATTCAGACCAATTCTCCCATTTGTCAAGGTCTTTAAATTCTAATCTTGTCCTCTAAAGTGCTTGCTACCACTCCCAGCTTGGTGTCAACTGAAAATTTTATAAACATATTCTCCATTCCAGAATAGGGCTATGGTTGGGTGGCTATTTCCTGGTGTTGGCTGCTGCTGCCCTGGTCAGGAAAGGGATTTGGGCTTGGCTGCTTTTTGCTATGGCTGGTTGGACTTCTGGCCGCTAGCTGGATGTCTAGTTCTGGTTGCTCCTTGCCCCGTGGTGGGAGGACTTTGTAGTCAGGCCGTCGCTCCTTAGCTGATGAGGGGGAGTACCTCTGGGTCTAACACTTCTAGGTCCCTGCAGTCAGGAGAGCATTGTCTTGTGTTGCTTTAGCCAGAGTTGTATGGAAACAGGAGGTTAATCCTCCTGGGTGGGTGTCTGTGATTAGAGTCTTCACCATAGAGATCAGGCCTAAAGCACCTGTAGCCAGCCAGAGACAGCCTGAAGTGTCTCCTCAGTTCTCCAGATCAGGACTGTGAACCTCCTGACCAGAATAGGAGACTTCAGAGATCTGGTTAAGTGTTCTGACAAGTACAGTACAGGTTGTCCCCTTGTGGGTGGACAGCACTTGTGTGAGCTCTTGTAGACAAATTACCCCATGACACCCCATTAACATTGTCTCATTTCTAATGAGCAAATACCCTGAAAATTATTTGTTGAATAGGAAATTCCAAAAGCAGCTACACTCCTTTCACGCCCCAGCCCATCAATTTCAGTACTTTAGACTGCAGTTGGGGTCTTGCAATGATCCTTGTAATTACTAATAAGCACACGACTGACACCAGTCCCTCAACATGAGGCCTGGTCCAAAGAGGTGCTAAGCACCCAGAACTTCTGCACCCTAAAGCCCTCTGCATTAGTAGCAAGACTCACTTGACACAACACCCTCGCCTCTGACAGAGGTCAACTTCAGCCATGTCCAGCATGCTGCAGGATGAAGATCTCCCCTTCCTCTTAAACAGTGACACCATTATCAGACATGGGCATATTTCCTAAGAGGAAAAAGAGGATTTAAAAACAATCCCCAGTGATATTTTTTAAAAAAGTTTTGCCTATAATTCTGCTTCATAGATTTGTAGCTATTAAAGCCAGAAGAAACCAATTAGATCATCTAGCTTGATCTCCCGCATAACATGGGTCACTGAATTTCACCCAGCTACCCTTTACTGAGCCTAATAACTTGTCTTTAACTCAAACATATCTTTCATAAATGATCTGGAAAAAGGGGTAAATAGTGAGGTGGCAAAATTTGCAGATGATACAAAACTACTCAAGATAATTAAGTCCCAGGCAGACTGCGAAGAGCTACAAAAGGATCTCTCAAAACTAGGTGACTTGGCAACAAAATGGCAGATGAAATTCAATATGGATAAATTCAAAGTAATGCACATTGGAAAACATAATCCCAACTATACATATAAAATCATAGGGTCTAAATTAGCTGTTACCACTCAGGAAAGAGATCTTGGAGTCATTGTGGATAGTTCTCTGAAAACACCCACTCAATGTGCAGCGGCAGTCAAAAAAGCGAACAGAATGTTGGGAATTGTTAAGAAAGGGATAGATAATAAAACAGAAAATATCATATTGCCTCTATATAAATCCATGGTATGCCCACATCTTGAACACTGTGTGCAGATGTGATTGCCCCATCTCAAGATATATTGGACTTGGAAAGTGTTCAGAAAGGGCAACAAAAAATTATTCGGGGTATGGAATGGCTGCCATATGAGGAGAGATTAATAAGACTGGGACTTTTCACCCTGGAAAACGGATGACTAAGTGGGGATATGATAGAGGTCTACAAATCATGACTGGTGTGGAGAAAGTAAATGAGGAAGTGTTATTTACTCCTTTTCATAACAGAAGGACTAGGGGCCACCAAATGAAATTAATAGGCAGCAGGTTTAAAACAAACAAAAGGAAGTATTTTTTCACGCAATGCACAGTCAACCTGTGGGACTCCTTGCCAGAGGATGTTGTGAAGGCCAAGACTATAAGAAGGTTCAAAAAATAACTAGATAAATTCATCAATGCTGGTCCCATCAATACTATTAGCCAAGATGGGCAGGGATGGTGTCCCTAGCCTCTGTTTGCCAGAAACTGGGAATGAGCGACAGGGGATGGATCACTTGATGATTACTTCTTCTGTTCATTCATCTGGGGCACCTGGCATTGGCCACTGTTGGAAGACAGGATACTGGGCTAGATGGATCTTTGGTCTGACTCAGTATAGCTGCTCTTATGTTCATAGATTCATAGACCAGAAGTGACCATTGTGATCATCTAATCTGACTTCCTGTATAACAAAGGCCATAGAACTTCCCCCAAATAATTCCTAGGTCATATCTTTTAGAAAAACATCTGATCTTGATTTAAAAATAATCCGGATGAAATGGCCTGTGGTAAGTTGTTCCAGTGATTAATTACTCTCACTGTTAAAGATTTAATCCTTATTTCCAGTCTCAATTTGTCTAACTTCATCTTCCAGCCACTGCATCATGTTATACCTTTCTCTGCTAGATGGAAGAGTCCATTATTAAATATTTGTTCCCCATGTAGGTACATATAGACTGTGATCAAGTCACCCCTTAACCTTCTCTTTGTTAAGCTAATAGATTGAGCTCCTTAAGGCTATCTTCCAGAAAGGCACCCAGTCTTGCTTTGAAGACATCAAGAGATGGAAAATCCACCACTTCCTGTAGTAGTTTGTTCCAACAGTTAATTGCCTTCACTGTTAAAAATTTCACTTGAACTATCATGCCATGTTTCATAACACTCTGTATAGCCATTCTGGTGTGATAACTGCCACAGATGCAGAGCCAGAGCTGCGCCATATTACCTGTGGGAACCCCCTGGGGCTTGCTCTGTCTAACCAATGCACTCTGCCCAAGATTCGTCTTCTGAAGGATAACACTGATACAGGGTTACTATATTCTGTCTCCCAACTTCATTGAAGTCCAATTTTAAACTCTCTCCGAAACCACCAGCCTTTCAGCTAAGATCAGGAGCATTATCAATCAATATCTGATACATCTTGTGTCGGGGACAATCCCCGACCCTTGGTGTGGATGAAGGGGTTCTCAGATTGTCATAACAGGGATCATGTCTTAATAGCTATGTTGTCTTGTGGAACACTTGTCACTTACTTGTTTCCATTAGTGAGTCCCATGGCAACTGCAGAAGTTGCTTATGTGAAAAAGTAACATTAGAAAAATATAGGAGTACTTGTGGCACCTTAGAGCGGTAGCTCACAAAAGCTTATGCTCAAATAAATTTGTTAGTCTCTAAGGTGCCACAAGTACTCCTTTTCTTTTTTGCGAATACAGACTAACATGGCTGCTACTCTGAAATCTATTAGAAAAGTATGTGAAGATGTCTTTATTGTGATAAGTGTTTTGCCCTTTTTTAACTGTTATTATGCTGCCTCATTTTGTCTTTCATTTAATTTTCCCTGTCTGTGTGTTCTGTGCCTAACTACCCTTATGCTCCTTTGCATATGCATCTCTTTGGCCTGGTCCCCTTCTTCTCCTCTCCCCCTGCACAAGCTTCTCTACAACTTGGTTTTTCTGCTTCCCCAGACATGCTGTCCATCTTCTCCCCTGCCTGGCTGTTTCATTCCCTTTTCCCCTGGCTCCTCTGGTTTCCTGCTGGTGGCAGATAGCTCCATTTCCACTGGTGGATGTCATTCCTAAGCACATCTCCTTTTTCCATCTCCTTCTCTGGAAGCAGCTATATGGCTTCATCATTGTTTCCAGGTGCATTTACAGGCATCTAGGAGCTTTTTCTTTTGTAATGAAGAACCTGGACATCTATGGAAACAACTCCAAAAAAGAGGAGAATGAATTAAGTTTTTATAGCTCAGGAATTATTGGATGCCCATGCATCCACCCACACACCTGTTTTCATTACCTGCAGCTTCCAGTCCAAGGTAGCTGTGCCAGACAGAAGTCAGTCTTTGAGTTAGGGATCTGGGCCCAGATCCTCAGAGATATTTAGGCACCTACTCCCACTGATTTCAATAGGAGTTAGGCAAAAAAATACATTTGAGGATCTGGGCCTGGTTATTAATACTCTCCATTGCCTCCTTTCTTTACATTTAACAAAACATGTAAACACTGAGAGGCAGTATTGTTCAGGAGATAAGCACTGGGCTACAAATCAGTTCTAAGCCCAACTCTGCAAGCCACCTAATTTCTCTGCTGCAGTATTGCTATCTAGAAAGTGTGGCCAATAACATTTATGATTGCCAACCTTAAAAGTACATTGTGGTGGTTAACCAATGTCTGTAAATTGCTTTTTAAATGAAAAGTGCTGTAGTATCTGTAGCTATTGTGATGAAACTATTAAACAATAAAATTTAAATGACATAATTCCTAACCCCTAAAGAAGGGCAGGGGGGAGGATAACTCAGTGGTTTGAGCATTGGCCTGCTGAACCCAGGGTTGTGAGTTCAATCCTTGAGGGGGCCATTTAGGGATCTAGGGCAAAAATTGGGGATTGGTCTTGCTTTGAGCAGGGCGTTGGACTAGATGATGACCTGAGGTCCTTGATATTCTATGATACACTAATTTCAATCAGTCCAAGATAATGGATTATTCTGCACTAGCTAGCAACATAGATCTATGTTTTCCCCTATTTCCTGTGGATATTTGGGGGCAGGTGTGGGTGTGTTCTCGGACAGCACCATGTGACCAGCCAGCTCACAGCAGACCACCAGCAAATGCTCTGTGGACTACCACAGGCTGAAAGACCAGTTCGGGAACCAGTGGTTCTCTGGGTCTTTCCATCTGTAACCACTATCAAGATTCTATGGAACATGAAATAAATGCTTTAAATGACAGAAATACAAGGATCTTATTGGGTGACAAAGAGGTAAGACCCTATTCTGCAGCTCTGGATTTCAATAGGCTCACTTATATGATTAAGGTTTATCTATGTGAATAAAGATTGCAGGTTTGGGACCTCAGCGATTTAAAATTAGAGCTAAGGCAAATTAGTTATCACAAACTCTGAAGAGTGAACTTAAACAGATATAGAAAAGGACTTTTAAAGGCAATCTGCAAGTGGAAATTATAGTCTTTTGTCTTTTATTGCTTCTTTACAATGTATAAAGAAGAACTTTACATAAAAGACTTTTGCTGTTTATTTTTTACATTAGAAATTTACATCTTATGTACTCGGGAAAATGCTATGATGACTGATAAAATTATGACATCAGAAGAGACAAGACACAAAGTGAGCAATTGAAAGGGGCAGAGGGTTTTTAGCTGGACTGGTTAAAGCTCTTTGGTGGTGTTAGAAGCTATTTAACTCCAATGACTAGTGAGCATTATGGATAAAGGCTGAAGCAGTTGTACTTCCTCCTGCCTCACATATCTTGACCATCCTGCCAGGCACCAGGGTGAGAGATTGGAGAGCTGATGCTCCTTGGTGAATCCTCTCAGCCCCGTGGTCTCTTAACTAACAAATAAAATATTTGCTTCTGAGAATCACAAGATGCTTCAAAACGTAGGTATTAGCACTATTTCTCCTGATTGGGAAAATGAGGCACAAAGGTTAAGAGACTTACTAAAGGTTACAGGGCAAAGCCCCTTGATCCCTCAGGTGAAATTCTAGACCCATTGTACTCAATAGGACTTTTCCCATTGACTTCAGTGGGGGCAGGATTCCACCCTTTCTCTCCCATTCCCATGCTTCAGCCATTTGCCACACTGATTCCTCTCGTATCTTGCCACATATCCCCAGGGAGCATAGCTCTACTGAAGTCAATGGAGCAATGCCAAGTTACACGAACTGAAATCTAGGCCATTAATTTTTAAACTACACTGTGCAGGACAGGAAAACTTCCCTCCATTCCATACAAAAGTGCTCTCGCCTCAGTTCTATCACACTATAAAGGCAGTAATTATATAAGATAACATGTGGATGTGTTTATAATGGAACCTGTTAGCTGCGGTATCTTACTCTGGAGCCTGTGTGCCAGGTGGATTTTTCAAACGATCACAGTTCTATTTACAATGACAGCTGGTATGGCTGCCTGACATTGTATTTTAACGCTAATAAATAACCAGAACTCTGAGCTTCAAAGCCAAGTGATGATGCCACAATAGTGTCATTATTCCCAGTGACATGACTGATTTTAGAGGCAATAAGATTTTTAGAGAAAATTTTAGAGAAAAATAAGGCATTTTACAATGTGTTAACTATAGTTTTCTATTAAACTGGGGTGAATGGGGGGAAAGGGGAAAGCAGATTGTTGACACACTTGTTTTCTCTTACCCTTCTTATCAACAATTGGTTTGGGCCAAATTTTCAAAACAAGGTGGTACATATTGTGCACATGCACACCTCACTCACAGCTGCAGCTATTCAATATGTGTGCACACTGAGTTTGATCAGGTGCCCATTTAAGTCAATGGGAGTTTTGCCATTGGCTGAATGGAAAGACAGTCAAGCCCACAATGCTTAATTGGCCACAAGCCTCAGCAAAATACCTGATTTGTGCATGTGCTCATTGGCTATTTTCATGCCTAGGTTAGGAGCCAACAATCACATGTGCAGAATGGCATAAGCCTAATTCTGATAGTCTGACCCTCCACTTTTACATGCTGGTGGAGCCTAAAAATGTCCAAGGAATTTTTGACCCAGACCCTCAAGGGTACTTAGATACCTAACTCCTGGGTATCTTTGTATTCCATCAGGTTTAATGATAACAGAAAGGTGAGATAAGAGTGTGTTCTACCCTGTTCACACCACCATGCTCAAGGGGGTGTTAGTTTAAAAAAATATAAGGATGAACTGATCTATAGGTGCATCAGCCTGTGCAGAACTGCAACTTGATGGCCAGTAGGTGTGAAAATAGTTCCTCTTGTCTATGCCTAGAGGCCGCTGCTGGTAATAGACAAAGAAAAGAGTAAAGCTGCCAGTTGCTCAGCAAGGGATGCTTGTCTTTCTTAGTGGCGCTGCTGCCCCCACTCTTGGCCAGTGTGGAATTTGCCCTATAATTGTGAAAGATTACTACCAATATCAAAGATGGAGAGGAAAAGGTACATTTCAAAATAAATATACATCATTTTTTCAGGTTTCAGAGTAGCAGCTGTGTTAGTCTGTATTCGCAAAAAGAAAAGGAGTACTTATGGCACCTTAGAGACTAACAAATTTATTAGAGCATAAGCTTTCGTGAGCTACAGCTCACTTCATCGGATGCATTTGGTGGAAAAAAATCATTTTTTCAGGTTATCATCAGCCAAAGTCTGCTTTCAGTGACACTGATATGAATTTGAAATTACTTCACTGACGTCCAGTTATTTCAGATTGACATTGGAGTCAACGATAGCAGAATTTGCCCCTAAAATATTTAAATGAGTCAATGTCTGTGTATTACTAGCCATCCTAGGGTTCAAATAAAGGCTTTCCACTTCCCTTTTTGGGTAGCTCCTAATTTTTTCATGTTTTTCCCTTCAGGCTGAAATTTCTCATGCTTGCTCCATTCCAGAGGTGAATTTTTGGGGGGAGGGGAGTGTAACCAAAATTCATTCATCCCTCTTGTAGTAAATGTTATGTTATACAATTAAAACACATCTGTTTGAGAAACTATATGGACACAACTTGAGAGGGCAACAGCAAAGTGCTTTTTGGGTGGTGTTTTTGTTCTATGTTTGTAGCGTGCCTCGCACAGAGGAGCCATAGTCTATGACTAGGTCTCCTAGGCCAGTGATTCACAGTGGTTCAGGAGCCAAATTAGCGATAAACATTATCCAAAAGAGCCACAGTAGTGTGAATTCATTGTTTCTTTTACTATAGCACTATTCATATTTAAACAGTATGATGGGGAAATATTTAGTTTATATATATATATATATATAATTCTCACACCGAATAAGTTGTTAACTTAGTGCAAGTTGATTACCTAGATTACTAACATAGTAAAAGCATCCTGATTGGTTAATAACTTTGACTGGGTAATAATTAAATCACACAGTGTTTTACTATCATGTGCTGCAAAGAGCCACAGGAGATACATTAAAGAGTCACTTGCAGCTTGTGAGCGGCAGTCTGAGTATCTCTGTCTTTGGTGATATCAGAATACAAATAAATAATAAAAAAATAAAAAGGAACACCACTGGGACAGAGTACATACTTTTGGTGACATTGTTGAAGAAGGAAATGTATATGCTGCTGTGTTTTTGAGGCACAAGAAACAAAAAATTGCAATCGATAAAATGGCTTTGTTGAAACTGTATTTTATTTCATCAGGCTCTGACTGAAGTCAGAAATTGGTCAGCATCACACTGAGGGCTGTGGAAACATGTGAGTTACTAGTACTTATGTATGTTTTAAAAACTTTAAAACTGAAGGTCTGGAAACATCAACTTAAAAGCAAAAATAATTAAACAGCCTAGGGAATAAATACTGAAAGAAGGCAAAGGAAGACACATGCTCCCAGTACACTGTTAGCATTTTCTTATCAGAATTAGTTTTCAGACACCCTCTGCCTTGACTCTCTATGCTCTCACTGAAATGGAGGTCATGGCCAGTGACAACTGGAAGCTGTTCTTGGAGTCTCTCTTGCCTTTTTAGGTTATGAGGGTCTCTGTGTGTTTAGGATAATATGATTGACGGCTCCACTCCGGCCCCAATTAGCACCCTATAATTTATTAGCTTCTGCTTTCAGATTATGCGTTAACTTTACAAATATTTCAACCACGGAAACAGCAGCTATCGAGTGTCTCTTGCCTGATCCAGCTCACTGGGGTTGCAGTTAAATACACGGAGAGAGCTGTGCAGGTCTGTCAAGCGAGAATAATCATTTGTGTCTGTGGGATGGGCACAGCTCTTTAGGGATTCACTGGTGGAAAAAGAGAGATGTTTCACTGGATTAGGAGTCAGTTCATGCTGCGGGGGGGGGGGGGGGGAGCAGGCTGTAGGGGTGGGATTCAACCTGTTGGCTCTTCTGAAGAAGGTTTGTGTTCGTCTAACTCTCCTCCTTACATATATACCAGTGCTTCAGTTACATGCAAACAGCAACTATGAAAACGATAATGTCACCACTACTTTCATTCCTTTGCCCTAATTGCTGAACTGTACAGCAAACATGAAAAATACCTCAAAGGAAACAGGACCCCGTCACAGGACGTGGTACAAAGACCCGCACAAAGGCATCTACCTCTCTGGATATTTATCCTGCTCTTCTCACTATAGGATCTGAGGACCTGACAAATTCTAAAAGAAACACCCAGGTTCTCAGTTGTTCAGTACGTTGAGGCCGTAAATGCACTAAAGCAAAGGAAGACACAGACATCTATGAGAGACAGCAATGGCTCCTGTCGAGTCAGCCCACTGCTGGGTATGGCAATAGAGGACTAGACAACACAGGGTTTAGGCCATTTCAATCAACACTGTGCTCAAACTCAATTGGGCCATGTGCATGTTTGGGTGGACACACCAATATTCCTTTCACTTTCTCCTGTAGGGACCTGGTGTGGATGTGACATATGCAGCATACCGCCGCTGGAGAAGGTGGGGGTACTCCCAATGGCATGCTCGGCCTTTGTGGATTTGGACTGTACCTTCTAGAGTTATAATGCAGGAGCTGTATGCTTTGTGTGTGTTATTCACAGATAGGCTGTGGGTCACACCGAGGGCAAGTGAGGCTACTTTTCCAGATAGCTGAATTAACCCCATATATAATATTAGAGATGAGTGCAAGCAGTTAAATCCTCCCAGTTTTGGATGTGTTCTGACCTAGGAGGTTTAAGTAAAGCCTATTATCATGCAGGAACCAAGGATACAACTTGGGGCCTGAGACTCATCGCACCGAATTCGCGCATATATTTCTGCCCACTCTTTTAGTCCCATTCACCTTGCCCTGAAAAACAATAAACTATCTAAGAGACCCCTTCTCCAACCAATCAACTACACCCACAAACAGCCAGTCCCTCTCCCTCTCTAGCAGCAACTGCTCCTCTGGGTGGCAGGCCACAGCCACTGATCAGGACACCACGGCCCTCCAGAGGAGCTGGTTTGCTTCCCTGCAGAGCAAAAGGACATGTTAATTAGAAACTTGCCAGAAAGAGATGCATGAGAGAAGCCAGTATGGAGTCACTGGTGTGTCCAAAAACACCCACTGCATTTCACTCCCTTCCAGACAGGGATCAATCTAAGTCCATGTTAGAACTTGTCATGGATTCTAAATAGAACTTCAAAGGGAAAGTGAGAGGGAACAGCAGCTCCTCCCAACCTAAGGTGGAGACAGGGAAGATACGATTCCCCAGAGACAGGCCACACAGGCTTCACGTGAGGGGCAGAGGGATTATTCAGAATCTACTTCACTCTCCCCCCTCCCCCGGGGCTTTTATGAATAACCCACTAGGAAACAAGGATCTTTATGCTAATACAAACCCAATGTTAGAGTAAATCCTTTCAACTCTAAATTCAAGGGTAGCTGTGTGTGAACATCAATTGTTGTCTGCTTTGTTCTCAGACTCACCTCTGTTGGAGACAGCTCCCAGGAGGCCCTTTTAAAATTCCACCAACAAAACCAAAGCAGAGATTGGTGCAATTTTCTTGTCTTAAATGCAGTTCTTCCCCTCTCTGGATGCTGCTCACGTATCCCTGCTGGGGACTAGTGTTAAGGCTGGAGCTGGTAAAAATATCCCTGAAGAACAATTTTTTTTGCTTTTGGCATGAACCAGATTGTGCCAAATGTCCACAGTTTTCATGAGAAAAAAGAAAAGTCCTTATTGAAGATACTCAGTGTATTAACCCTCAAGCCCTTAAAAATTACGTACATTGAACCCTGTTTTTACTCGCATTATACTCAGTATAAACTATTTGCAGGAAACAGTTTAAGTGAATTTAACTTATGTTTTGTTTCTGGAAATCTCTGTGAACTGGTTGGGGTTTGAATTAGTTTCTTGGTTATGCTCAGTTGTTCTGCAACCAGACATTGCAAACACCCTATGGGTTGTTCACAAAATGATTGCTGTGATTATTCTCTCTTCATGCCACTGCACTGGATTTAAGTAGGAAGTGATGGTGACCATATTTACAGATTATCTGCAAACATTCATGCTTGTTCAATGAATTCAGTGTGCAAACAGCTTAAAAATGGCCATGAGAGAAATTATTTCTGTAGCATCGAGGGTCCCACTGTGCTAGACACTGTATAAACACATCATAAAAAGAGAGTTTCTTCTCAGATCTTACAGTCTAAGACCCCAATCCTGCATGTGTTTAAGTTTATGCACTGCAAGTAGTCCCCTTGAGGTCAACGAATGATACACAGTGTATAAAATTAAGCATGTCTTTTTGCAGAATCAGGGTTTATATTAATTTAGATTGTAATCTCTTTGGGGAAGTAGTTGTGGTGGTTTTTTTTACTTTATGTTTGTATAGTACCTAGCACAATGAGGCCCCAGTTCTGATGTAGGGCCCATGGGTGCCACCACTGTACCAACAATAAATAAGAACAGGAGCACTTTGAGTACAAATACTCATACCAGTATTTACAGATTCTGTATTTGTGCAAACCTTATTGCAAATAAACTTTCAGTCCCCTGAATTAAAGTTCATGAATCATTATTGCGAATGACAGTGAAGTAAATGGCTGGGTTTTACTTGCAAGAACATTCACAAATACAGTTTGGCCGAATTCACCCAGCCCTGCTCAGTATTAGTCTCGGGGGTGGGAAGTGAGGGCGAGGATAGAGAACAGGGGAGAAAATAAACATACCCAATGAAGTGCACTTCATACTAGAGCTGGTTGAAATTTTTTGAATTTTCAAAATTTCAAAAAAGCAGCATTTTTGGACAAAATATACCCCCTTACCTCCCAAAGTATCACTTTTTGACTAACTCTTCTTAATATGTTTTTTCCAAGAGCTGCTGCCTCTTTCCTATGTAGGATCCTGCAAACATTTTGGTTTAAGTGGTAAATAAATTCCACAGTCTGCCTTTCTGCAGCCTGTCTGGGTCCTGGTTTACTGTAGACTAAGGGGAAAATTCTTGTGGGTGCCCTGGGTTAAAATAATCACAGTGCACCATCTTCTGCAAAGCACTAAGTGAAGACAGTCCTCAAATAAAGTGTTTCTCAAATCAATTTTCAGCCAGTGGTTATATCCAGTGCTTTCCTTAATTCTCATTACTAAGATTCCTATGCTTCTCCATAAATCTAGCTACATTATAGCCAGTGCTGAAGGGAAATCCAGAAGCAAGATCCAATTCTCAGCGTCCCTGATTCAGCATGAGGAAGTTTTAGTTGACACTGATGTGACTGTATAAGCGTTTTGAATTACAAGACTAATAGGAACTCCTGGGTTTTACAATCCCCTCTTTTCTCATCTTTTTGAAGTGGGACATTTTGTTGCAGAATGACACCTTGCTTATTTTATATTTGTTCATCATACAAGGATACTGTAACCTATAACATATAGTGGCTAAGCATTATTGTATCCCCTTATCTTCTGTATTTGTTACACTTTCTCTTAATACTCACATAAGAAAATATTTTGCAACATCAAGATTTCTGTTTAACTTTAATACAAAGTAACTAAAATGGGCTCCTGTGTCCAGGTTACAGGTGTTTTTTCCCCCTGTTCCACCCTAAAGTTTCCAGTTTGTGACATCACCCTATTTGTTTAGCTTTAATCCTTCACAAACACACATGCTGGGTGAAAGGAGACATCTTTAATATAACTTTTCTACATTTAAAAACATCCCTTATTCCCACCCTCAAAAAAATTACTATTAAAGTGACAGAATGACAGCAACACACAGACAAAGAGAATATTAGAGGCAATAGGGGTTGTCCACAATATGCCTTTCCTTCTGGTGTGCTCCAGTTGTTCCCCATGAAGGCTGTCAGGTTTATTTTTTAAGGGTTTCTTCTTTCATCATAAAACATTCCTTGTAAAAAAATTTATATATATATATATATATATATATATATATATATATATATATATATATATATATATATATATATCCAATGCAATTGTTGTGCCAAACTCTGAGAAGTGCCACCTTGGTTGTCAAGTTTCTGGAGTTTGAACAGTTGTCCCTGGAACAGCTGCATTTCTGTAAGCCCAGGGCAGGTGGCCCAAGCTAGCCACTTGCCACTCATAACCCCAGGCTGAAAGATCTGTCTGGTTTTGTTAACAGTCCAAAAGTGTTCATGAGTTAAAATTTCCTTTCCTTTCATTTTTCTATAATGTAAAGTACAAATCCAGTTCAAAACCACTGAGTATCTCCCCAACCTGCTTTCAAGAAATAATTCTCATTGGCATAAAAAATATTCACACCACCACCAAAAAATCCCCGCCTTTGCCTCCCCCTTCCTTAAGAAGGTCAGTGATTTCACATCACTATCCACATAATTTAACTCTTTGTACGCAGTCTGACCACAGTTCTGGGTGTGGAGTTAGTTTAAATAAAAGTGTCTTTGGCTCTCCTCTTTCAACAAAAGGATTTTTATCCTCCACAATATGTCTTAAGTATTGTATCTGAAATGCCAAGTACTGTAGTATGAAGTCCCATTGCCTTCCCGGTGTTCTTGTCCTTGAAATGCCTGAGATAGATGCTGAGCCGTGGTGGGCTTGTCTGAAGGAAGAGAGGAAGGGGACTCGGGGGTCTTTGAGTCAGCAGTTCAGCTCAGGAGAGATCCACCACAGAAGGAATAACGGCGAGCTGAAAACCAAGATCAGAAGCTGTTACAAACCCACTCGATTTCAGCTCTGAATGTCACCAATTCTACTAGGCAGAGATCTACTGGGGGAGAGCCCAGGGAAAGAAGAGGTGAAGGACAGGTCTAAAACCAGTACAGATCCTTGCTTTTTTCCTGAGGCTGCAAACCTGAGAATGGAGAGAAGGGGAAAAAAGGGGGAAAGAAGAAAAACAGGTACAAGATGTTTAAGGACAGAGAAAGCCAAACACCACTATTTCCTTGTGAGAGTGGAGAAGGGATCTAAAGTGAGGCTCCCCAGAATGAAAGGCAGTGGTGAAGCAAAGGGAAAAAAAACAACCACCAAACTAGGCCAGGGAAAAGTGTGGCTCCCTGTTTTCTCTAAAGCTTAGAGGGATCATTCATTGTGGTCAGAATAACCATGTGCCCACTACTGAGAAATGCTTCCCAGAAACCGTTCCCTGTTTCTGTGCGCTCACCCTCCGAGAAACCAGGGCTCTCTCTGTCTCACCTTTCCAGGGAAAACCGAGCTGCGAAAAGCGTCTCCTGAGCACCTGATCGCACATAAAAGAGCAAATATCAGCTTCCCTGGGGGAGGGGAAACCGCTGCACTTTCCCCCGAGCAGAGCCATCGTGCTTCCCCTCGCCCAGCGGAGGAGAGCGGCTGGGGGGCAGGTGAAGCCTGGAAACACCTCGCTGGGGCCTGCCGGCGGCCTTCGCACGAGGGCAGCTTGTGCTGGGGCCAGGCGGGGCCCTTAGGCAGCAGCCTTCCCGTTCCGCGCAGGCGGGGCCGTCTGGAGCCGGCTCCCAGCTCCCAGCTCTCCTGGGCCCCGGGGAGCGCGAGATCGGGCCCGGCACGAGCGCATCGGACCGGGCCCCTTACCTGCGTCCACATTGAGGCCCAGGCCCTGGGCCATGTCCCCCGGCGGGCTGGGGAAAGGGCCCGGCGCCGCCCAGGCCGCGCTGGCGGGCTCGCTCTTGCCCAGCTCGCACTGGGGGCTGCCGGGCGCGGGCGCCGAGGCGGGCGGCAGGCGGTGCGGGCGGACCGAGGCGGCGGGCAGCAGCAGCGGGCTGTAGCGGGGGTCGAAGTGGGCGCCGTAGACCTCGTGCATGGCGGCGGGCCGGGGGTAGGCGGAGGCCTGCGCGCCCAGGTAGGGGTGCGGGTGCGGGTGGTGCCAGGGCTCCGGCCCGCCCTGGTGCAGGTGGCCGTGCAGCGCGGCCGGCGAGTAGGGGTCGGCCCCGGCGAAGGGCAGCTCGCTGTGGCCGGCGGCGGCCAGGGGACTGCCCAGGCTGCTGCTCAGGGAGGCCGGGCCCGAGGAGGGCTGGTACGCGCTGTTCCAGAAGGAAGCGGGGAAGCTGCGCTGGCTCATCGGGAAGGAGCCGTCTGGGGAGAGAAGGGAAGAGGGGGGAGTAGCGTGAACACAGAGAAACCTCCCCTTCTCTGCGCCCCAATTGATCTGCAAACTGGGCACCCCTGAATCCACCCCCACGGAGACCCCCAGCAGGCCTCCCCAACAGACCCCAACAGCTCACACACGCAATAAACCACCAGAGATCAACTTCCCTAGAGCCCCTCCCGCTATCCATCCAACAGACCCCAACAGCTCACACGCTCAGTAAATCAGAGATCCGATCCCCAAATAGACCCTCTCCAGCTAACCATCCAATAGATCCCGAAACAGACCCCCTCCGGCCAACCATTCCAGTAGATTCCCGAGCAGATCCCCTCCAGCTAACCATCCAACAGGTCCCCAGACAGCTCTCACACGCTCAATCAGAGATTAATCTCCCTGGAGATCCTCAAACAGATCCTTCTCCGGCTAACCATCTACAGTACCAACTGCCTGTCAGATCTCTGCCTCCGACAGATCCAGGCCTTTGTTTCCTTGCGAGTTAAAACAATTGTGGCGTCCAAGTTTTTTGTGGTTCTTGGAAAAAGCCCTAGATCGACGGGATTCCTCCCGCCCATCCCCCCATTGATGAAACAAGTCACTTCTGTTCTGCACAGAGTAATTGCCAGTGGAGGAAAATAAAGACCTTAAGGATTTTTAGCACCATGTATATATTTTTACTTAGCATTTACAGACTCAGCATATAAAGACATCTCCCCTCCCCATACTCTTTAGAGGCAGGCAGGTGTGGAATGAGGAGGCATTAGGAGTCAGGTCACTTGTTCTCTGAATGACGGTGAGCAATTCCCCTACCTCTAAAGTTGGGCTAATAATGCTTGCCTGCCTCACAGGTGCGCTGCTAACATTTGTAATGTGTTTTGCAGGTCGCTTAGGACTGTAAGATCTTCACGGCAGGGACTCTGTATTTTATTTGCCAATCAAGCAATATGCAAAATGAAATAATATTTACCAATAGTGAAGATAGCAATGTTAAGTATTCTTAATATGGTATGTTGTGCATGTATGTTGTGAATAAAATGTGCATTAAAGAAGTGTGAGCCAGTGGAAGTTATCTCTGAATCCCTGGCAAGGATCCTTCAGCTGTATTCAGAGAGTGGGATGTAGCACACTACAGGCACCCCCAGCATATACAAGAATATCTTTCATCCCTGCCAAATTTCAACTAGTATTTCATTTTTATAAACCACTGACAGAAATACACGTCGAGATTGGGAAATCTTGAAGCAGAATCTTGGCTAGATTTATAATACAGAGGACTCAAGTCCTTTCCCCCAGGCAAATCTCCCACTGAAGTGAACAACTCACTGGCAATTTTACCAGTATACGGCATGGGCCAGGGTGCTTAAGAATTTGTAATTGTCATCAGGGTTTCAACCTTGTTATAAACCCAACCCGATCCAGTTTATCGTTTTGGACGCTAAAATACAGAATACCTGCTCTGAAATAAAATTTATTGTTACGCAAGAAAACATTCAGAGGGTCTGGGATGGAATGCATTACTGGGAAAGGCTACAAGTTTTATTCTTTGGGGGGGAGTAAGTGGCCGCTAAAGCCTTACATTTAAAGTTAGCTATTGGCTTAGTCATGATCGCCTTCTCTCGCACATGTTGCTGAGTATGCTGTAGAAAACAGTATCCTTCATAATGTGATTTCTCATGAATTTCCTCTCCGCGTGTCTGGTTCTTGTTTTCTTAAAAACTCAAGCGCACTTTAGTTTACTTTTCCATAAGCTGCGCTGCGGGTTTCCCGCTTCCCCACATAGGACGGACGGGGAATAGGCACAAACTTGAAAGGTTTGAACGGATATCTTGAAGTCTTGCTATTCTGGATTTAAATAAGGTATTATTTTTATTTATTTCCCCCCAGCCCCAAAAGATATGGCAATCTATTATATAGCTTGAGCTAGATCTATAGATAATATATAATCTATCTGGGGCGCTGGGACGGGAGCAGTGAAAATGCTTCTACATTAACAAAAAAAAAATCTTATCAATGTACTAAACTAAAAACCAAGGGCCAGATGGTGCTACCCGTTCTGAAGCGCAATGGTATCTACTGGGACTTCTGCTTAAAGACTTATGGTAAAAAATAAAATAAGAACGCATGGTAAAAATCAAATCAGACTAGTTCCTTGTGGGGAACCTCTGTGTTTTTCCAGTTCCTGTAGGTTGAATCACATAATAATTTCGGGGCCATTGTTTAAATTCCGTACACCAATTTCAGCAACATTTTATAGTCAGTTGCATTTCAGTGTCATGGAAGGGAGGAGGGTGGGAGCGGGAAGCGTCGAGAGGCAACACACAACAAGCTGTCTCTTGGTAAAACAAGAAAATACGTCGCTATAATTGTAACTAGACTTAAGCTTTTCGGAGAAGCTAACATAACGCATTTAAGAGCTCAGATTGCTAACCAGGGCACAAAATTTTCGCGACAGAATTTGTACAACTCCTCAGAGCACACATACAGATCAACGCTATTTTATCTGAACAGTCATTTCTCAGTCAGAGAGAGAGAGAGAGAGAGATATTTATGAGCACCTACAACTCTTACGGACTTCAGTAGAATTTATAGGCTCTGCCCTCTAAAAAAAAAATTACTCCAATGAAGCCTAAAATTAACCAATTTCAATTCCCAAAGCTGGGAATATTCGTTGTATAGTTTACATTACAAATGGTTTGCAAAACCAAACCATGGAGCCCGATCCTGTTCCAATTTAATACAGGTTATTTGGGTATTTTTCTGTAAGGAAACAGCATGTCTAACGCCATTTATTTCAGTTTTATTCCCAGCTGGTCAGGGAATTTTTCTTGGCAACTTCATTGCATTTTACCAGCCTCCCTCTCGCCTCGCTACCACTCTGCCTGACATGGTTTCAGCTGCAAGAGCAGAAAACTTCCCATGGGTGGGCTAGCGCTGGCTGGTCGTTGGAGGCGATCGGCTCTAATGAGCCCTTGGAGGGTCGTTTTCCCTTGGCTTTTTTTGTGGAATCATTTTTGCATTAGGAAAGTGCTGTTACTGCCGGGGGGTGGTCTCTGGAAGCCGGCGGGTGCAGGGCTCCTTTAGGGAGACCCAAATGCTGCAGGACGCCCTGAGCCTTTTTGCGAAAATCTTCTCGGTTTTGCTGGTGGTGGTTTTGTTCACGTCCCTTTTTAGCAAGGCATTATGGGAACCCCACCAGAAAGAGCCCCCAGTGCTCACCCCTCCAAGAGCTGGTGCTCCGTGACGTCTTGGCGCTGGCACTGCTGGGCGAGTAGCTGCTGGGCTGGCTAAGGGCCCGGCTGAAGTGCTCATCTACCACGGAACTGATGTCCCCTTGGAAGTAGGTAAACAGGACGCACCGGGAGTTGATGTACTCGGCCTCGGGGGGGCGCTCCTTCTCGGGGCTGCAGTCTTCCTCCTTGATGCTGGCAGGGGCATGGCTGGAGAAGGAGCTACTGCCGCTGCTGGTGCTGGCACTGCTGGCGCTTTCCGGGGCTTCCTGCATTTTCGAGTAAAAGGCTAGTTTCTGTCAGGAAGGGGGGGGGGGGAGAAAATAAACCCAGTCACGCAAAGCGGGGTAACGCGGTGCAGTGCCGTCAGATCCAGCTGGCGAGGAATATGGGTCCGGCACTGCCTGCTAAATCCGTGCTCGGCGTGGGCCATGCGGCATGGATACCGCGTATTACCCCCACCAGCCACGACATACCTTCCGAAGGAGTTCAGAGCAACCCCCTATTCGCCCCCAAGAGCGATACGCAACAGGAGGGTTGCCTGAAGCCCGCTAGTTACCCCCTATCCCTGGATTTAGCCCCTGTGTTCCCACTTCTAGCGCTAGCGAAATGTCTAGCGAAGTAGCTGATTACGTGAGGCGTATATACATCGCACCGAAATGCATGGCATGTATGCGGACCTATGGAGGGGGAGAGACAAGCGATACCTGCTTTGCAGTATAGACAGACACCGCTCCAAGAAACTGCTAGGGGAAATTAACAAATGCAGAGAATCCAGGGGTGTATGTTTTTCACCCGGAGACCAGAGGGAATAACCCTAAACCACAGGAGCCGCGGACAAATCCGATTTGGAGACTTTTTTGGCTCTTGCGTTGGAAGGCAGAAGAATGAAGCGAGGTGGGAACGTGGATCGTTTCAATAAATGCAATTGTGCCAACCCAAGCCTGCCCGGTTACCCATAGAAAATCGTTTCTCATCTATTATATGGAGAGAGGAAACATTAGAAATAAAAGGGTCGGCCCTGCTCTCAGTCAGATCCCCGCTGAAGTCAGTGAGCTCGCAGGAGTGTAACTGCTGAAAAAAATGTTCCCAACGAGGGTCTTATAACTTATAACTGGAGAAAAAGATTGGCAGCTCAAATACAGTTCAGGGGGAAACCACGTACTTGGCAAGCAGGAGCAGAAAGAAACCCACGGTATTTCTTCCAAGACTGGATTGTTTTCACTGGGTTCTTTTAAAAACTGGAATTCACTCGAAAGTGTGCTAAATGTTTTCCAGTTTTTCTAGCGTGTCTGCAGCTGCTAAGGGCAGTTTCTTTAGACATGAATGATTGGATTCGGATATTGCAGACAGAGGGGCTTTCTCAGCTGGGACTCGGGTACAGTGGAGAACTCATGGAAGACAAGGGTTGCGGGGAGAAATGAAGGGAGGCCAAGGGAGGCTCCTTCTCGCTTCGTGCCACCTACTCCGGGCAGGACAGGGGCCTGTTTCAGCGTCCCTGGCCAAGACACGGGACACATTTCAGCATGTCACATCTTCATGGACACCACCTTTCAATTTGGCTTCCAACGCAGCCATTGAATCTAATGAGTCCCCCTCATGTTAATGCTGAGAAAGAGAAGGGGAAAATACCAGCTGCTATTTCTATCCGGTATTCTAGATCTCCTGCAGTAAGCTGCAGGTAAATCAGGAAGACGTGTGAAATATTCTGCCTGAACAAAGACGGATCAACTAAACCTTCCCTAGCCACGTGCAAGCAAAGCAGACTGAATGCATCGCCCGAACCAGGGGCCCGATCCTGTCCTCAGGACTGCACGCACAGCACCCGAGGACTCTATGGTGTCTGTTCGTGAGGGCAGAAAGGAGCCCTGGTGTTTTGGGGCCATTTTTTCGTTGGTGGGGATTTCCCACTCTCCATTTTTGGAGAGAGGGAGGGAGAGAGGGGGAGAAGAGAAAGAAAGAAAGAAAGAAAGAAAGAAAGAAAGAAAGAAAGAAAGAAAGAAAGAAAGAAAGAAAGATTGTTGAACAGGTGCAGTCCTCTTGTAAAGTGAGCTCGGAATCTCGGATCCTATCCGACACAATGAAATAGTCTATGGCTCGGGGTGAAAAGTTCCCTTTACAAGACGGACTTCCTTTGGAACGCAATCTCTCAGTGATTGGCAGTGTCATTGCATTGAAATACGGGGATTACTTGACACGAATGATCACCTGGCCCGTGCAGAACTAGCCAGCAACAGTTTATTCACAAGCACTACCACGCCCACGTTTGTTTTTCGAAATAAACTAACCCGCAATTTACAATTTGGAAGGAATTGATTTAACGTTGCGCTAAAAGCTGAGGCCGGTTGGTGTGGAAAAGAAAATTGCTTGCCTTCCCCCCGACACACTTTTTTGATTTAGTGGAAACAGGAGCAAAGACACAGAACTAACAACCCGACGTGAAATAGTTTAGCATCACCTGCGACCTAACACCTTTTGCCTCCAACAAACTAAACGAAAACCTTCCCCACTCCAAGTGTTCTCAGCTTCCTCCACAACTAGCTGTAGGACTCTGACAGTTTAATAATCAATAGAGCCCCTCCCTCCAAGCTTCAGTGTGCAGAACACTCACGGCAAAGCTATCTCTGTAAAAAACACCACACCCGCCCCATTAGAAGCAAAACCTGTACGATAACATAGCTGTCGAGAGTGACATGTGGCTAAGTCTTTTTCTAAATTACAGCTGCTTGGATTGCAGTGACCACGTTGAGCCGGAATGGATACAGTTACCCCCCTGCAACTTCCAATGAGCATTTACATTCCAACACACCGCACCGACACAGCTAACAATGCAAAGACAACGAACAAGAAGGGACGTCGATTCATTCTTTACACGAAGTTTGGGGAGTTACGTTTACTCACCCTGCAACGGTGGCCCATGAAACTAAAACACGGCACGGGATACAAACGGTGGTGAGACCAGCATACAGCTCCACGGCGCGGGATGCTGCTCTGGGTCAGAGCCTTTAAGCTCCCAGGAAGCTCGGTCTGGTTTGGCATTGCCACAGAGAGGCTTCTCGCAGAGGACACCTCTCCCTCCCTCCCTCCCTCTCCGGCTCTCTCCGCCCAGGTGCCCCACACATACCTGGTGATAAGGACTATAGGCTGCTGCAAAGTAAGGCTGGGGAGGACCATAGACTTGGTACATAACATCCAAACAGCTCATGGCTAAAGGCAGCTGCGAATTGATTTTTTGGATCATCAACTGTTGTTCTGCAAAGTGAAGTGATGCTTCATGGGGGTCTCCTGGGGGTTAGAGTCACTGGTCATTGGCAGGGCGAGTGGGGGGATGAGGTGACCCCCCCTTCCCCTCCCCCTCCCAGAGCTGCCGCTCTTGTCCAGTAATAAAACTCCAGCAAATGAGCTCGGGGCAAAGAGGCTCGCCGGGCTCCAGCCGGGAGGCATTTAAACCCCACGCCCCGCGTCAGGCGAGGGGAGGGGAGCCAGGGACCAATGGGAGGGCGAGCTCCCGCGTGGTGACTGCAGGACCCGGGCTGCTCCTCCGGGTCTCCCTCGGCTCCTCGCTCGCTGCTGGGCTGCCCCGGACTCTCCCCAGCCCGGCGCGGGGTTTACAGGGGCAGCTCTGCCCCTCAGCTCCCAGCCGCCCGAGGAATATGGGGCGGCGCCGGGACAGCGGGCGCTGGAGCAGCCCCGAAGCCAGGCGGGCAGCAGCCAGCACGATCGCAGCCCCCGGGGGGCTCAGGCCGGGCCGGCCCGGCGGCTCCCCCAGCGCAGCTGTTGGCAAGCAGCCCCTTCTCCCACGGGGGTGGGGTGGCGGGAGCGACCCCTGCCGCAGGGATCCGCCCGGGGCTGCGGGGTGGGGGGCAGGACCCGCTCTCCTGGGCGCCGCTGACACTGCGGAGGAAATAATGCTGCAAAGCGAGGCGGGGCGCAGGCTTTCGGAGCCAGAGGAGCTTTAAGGCAGGATGCTGCGCGCCGGCCGGGGTGTGTTTGTTGGGGGGGGGGGGGATGCACTCCCCGCGGCTCCAGAGAGCAGGAGGGGGCAAGCCGGGGGAGGAAAGACCCCGCCCAGCCAGGTTCCAGCCCAAACCTACGGGGCAGGGAACTGACTTTTAGCCGTTTCCCGCTGCAATGAAAATTGTGTAAAATATGACGAACAGTGCGTAGCCCAGATCATGGGTGAGGGAAATACCCTCCCCAAACTGCCCCTGACTGTGACACCCCGCCCCAGACCGCTCCTGATTGTGACACACAAACAAAATACTCCCCAATTGCCCCTGATTATGTCCCTCCCCTCCAACTGCTCCTGACGGCAACAGATGCATCTTTCTCAAATTGTCCTGGTCACTCATCACACTCTCTCACACCCACTGTCCTCAAACTATTCCTCCTTGTGACAACCCCTCCACTTTCATCTGCTTCTGAGGAACTCTGAACGTTCTTCTGGAAAAAAGGACATTTTCTTATTCCTAATGGGTGCCTCTCCAGAGGTGGTAGCACTGATGGAAGCTGTGGTGTAGGCAGGCCTCAGATGTTGTGACCAGTGGTAAAAATGCCTGAGTCCTGTTTAGGCTGTAGTGTGCACTCATGCACTGGTGCACCTGTATCTTTTGGGAATGATGGTACTCACATCAGTAGAGCTATACTTGTGCTACAGCAATAGTGGGAAATTTTCAGAAAAAAACTCAGAGTAGACAAGGCCTAGTTTCAGTTGTGGTTCATATCTTTTTGTCCTAATGCAGATAACCAAGCTAGATGGATCTATGTCCTGTGTCAGTTTCATTCTTCCTGCTTTGCATCCCCACCCCTATTCTCACTTTGCAGACCTGCAATCAGAAAATAAACTCTTTTGTTAACTCCATCCTTGATTTTTCCATTCCATCATCATTCAGCAGGAACACTGAATCCTTTCCTCTCATCTGCACTTCTAGTTAGTCTTGCTGTGTGCTCTATTCTGTGATGACTGTCCCGCCCACCACCTTGACTCTTATCGTTTGTGTATCTCTGTCTTCCCAAATATCTGTTTGTTTTTCCAGTTTTCTCTTCTATTTTTTTAAAAGTCCCTGATTGCTCTCCCTTTAATCATATTTTGGTTTGGTCATGTAGTTTAAACCATCACTGAATCATCTGCCACATAATTTGTCTCTCCCTTTGTGGATCTGTTCCTGTTTTTTATTTGCTGGAAGTTATCCTCTGATCTTGATCCTCCTAGTTTTAAGTTTGTTTCTAACCATTTTCTTTGAAAATAATTTGGGACTGAAATGTTTCATTCCGCATGTTTTAACTAAAGAAAAAAATATCCAATCAAAAGAACAGAGTCAGACTCACACTCTTAGGATATTTAGGAATTTGGATAGTTTCAACCACAAAATCAGACATTTGTTAATTTAAAGATGACTGAAACAACAACCAAAGGACTGGATCAGCAAAGAGGGGAAAGGGTTAATCTTCACACAGGAAGGGTGAAACCTTCCAATAATACTAAAACATTCTAAATTCCAGCAAAGATGATACCTATACATTTAATATTATTTAAAGGGGAGAACAAAAAGAATAGTCCAGATCCTCCACTGGTGTAAACAAGTGTAGCTTCATTGGCTTTAAGTTGAAGACTATGTACATTTACATTTCATAACTATTAACCTGAAGAATGGAAGATAACAACTGTTGGTTACTACTCATCTGATGGGGAAAAGAATCTGTGATGCAGAGGTGAATGATACCATATCTTATTCTCAATCCCCTGAGACATCCAATCATCTAGAATAGTTCATAGTGTGGTTTGTGAAAAGAGATGAACTTTTAGCGGCTTCTCAAGCATATGAAATCAATCAAAAAGTAGAACTCCATATCTGGGAAAATAAGAAAAAATATTATGTAGACCTTACTAAACATTCACAAAATTATGACAACTTTGTACATATTAACTAAAAAGGATGGAAACTTCGTATTTAAAAATGTTTGGCATTTTCAAAGTGAATTTTATCACCAAACATTGATAGATGAAAAATGTATATTTGTCAATTTTGCTACAAACGATGACAGGAACTGTTCTGACAGCCAACCCCCAGCTAAAATCGCATTAAAGACTGTTATATCTAAATTTTTTGACTATGACCCTTTACAGCGCATATTCAATTATGCTAATTTTACTTCTTCCCTTTGTTCCATTAAGGACCAATACATTCCATACTTGGGAATAAAATTAACACTAAAGGGCTCAGTAGCCAGAGCACAGGCCTGGAAGTCAGAAGACTGGGAAGGATTTATTCCAGGGTAAACGATTGAATTGTTGTGTGACCTTGGGTAAGTTACTTTATCTCTCTGCTCCCCAGTTTCCCCATCAATAAAATAGCTGTAGATGGGTATGATAGGTGGCCATGGGAGCAGGAAAGAAGGATTGAGGGCATTAGATCCTTTAAAAAAGAGTGCATAGGCTCTCTCACTCATTATCATTTTATTTTTTGGGTGTGGAAGGGGTTGTAGGCGTTTCACTTCCATGATAGCCCTTGTGCTGGAGGGAGGTAGTCTTTGGGACACGCAGTCCCTCTGTGGCTGTCTTTCAAAATACTTCTGTCAACAAGGGAAAGCCCCTCTGCTCTCTGCATTAGGATGTTGCAAGCATGATTATAATAGTGTTATATCTTCGACACAGATGTCCCATTCTGACACCAGCATTGCCTCTGCACTGAGCCATAGCAAATGTCCAGGGCCTTGCATGTTGGCTTTCCAAAGAAGGAGAAATCAGTGATGCCGAGTCTGGGTATATTCTAAGTGTGACTTGCTTTATTTACATAAATACACCATGTCTGAAACAGCGATGGTTAAACAGCATGCAAGGCAAGCCTTTCTTTCAGGAATCCCAGCCCAACACCAATGTCCATTTCCCAGAGAGCAACTCTGCCTCAAGAATTGACTGTAATAAGATAAACTCTCCTGCTGCTCATACAGCTTCCTCTGCAAGGACTACTGCCTCTACACCAGTGGATCTAAAACTTTTGTACTGGTGACCCCTTTCACATAGAAAGCCTCTGAGTGTGACCCCCCCCCGCATGAATTAAAAACACTTTTTTATATATTGAGCACCATTGTAAATGCTGGAGGCAAAGTGGGGTATGGAGTGGAGGCTGACAGCTCGCGACCCCCCATGTAATAACCTCGTGACCCCTTGAATGGTCCCAATCCCCAGTTTGAGAACCCCTGCTCTACACAGAGATTATTGATGAAAACATTAAATAGCATTGTGCCTACTACTGATCCCTGCAGAACCCCACTAGAGACACTTCTATTCAGTGAGGATGCCCCACTGATGATCACTTTTTGAGATCTGTCAGTTAACTAGTTCTTTGTCCATTTCACATGTGCTTTATTGAAATAGTATAGTGTTAATTTTTTTCAATGGGCTTTCCATTTTTGCATGGTGTTTATCTTCTAAAGTCCCAATCCATTTAAGCATGTGCTTAATTTGAAGTGTGTGAGTAGTGATATTGAAGTTAAATGGACTACTCATGTGTTTAAATTTGCTTTGCTGGATTGGGGTCTAATCCATTGAACCCAATCCTGATGACATGAATAAAGATCAATATTACTATCATTCTACTCTCCCATCTCAATAAGCGTTGCATTCAGTTCTCCTGGAAGCTGTTTCTACAACTGTTTTTTTTAAGGCTTTGGCAAACGTTATCATTGTGTTCCTGGGGCACTTTTTTAGATTCACTCTTTGAATATATCTGGATTCAGAAAGGACTTCAGACTCCAGGGCTGTTAGTGTGGCCCCATTCATGATCACTAAATTAATTGAAATGAAAGCTAAAATGCAGCGTGGTCAAGTAGAATGCTGAGGAGGTCTCTTACTGGCTCCCTCGTCTCCTCCAGTGTTCTAAGGGTCTGAACTTGTTTTTTGTTTATTTGGTTTTACTTTAGTTTCAGAAACAATATATGGTTAATTCACATCTTTCCGTTAAGTGCATATGTTCTTGTTATAGGAACAATGAATCTAGTCATTAACAGTTAGCTTCATACTAATTACACACCATATTGTTTGGTGCACGTTTGTATATGTGACATGTCTACTCTAGTGCTACACTATTAAGCAGCTGGAATGTACATGCTGAGTTTTACTCAATGATGTATTTAAACTGAGAGATACAGCCTGGAACTAAATGCAGCACCTGGTGCATGTCAATCACTTTCCCTATCCAATCCTAACAGAGCATGTCTGTTAGTGGGCCGGATGGATCACCTGTCTCTCCTCTACTGATTGTGGCAGATGAAGAAATCGTTCTGCAGTCTTGGAAGAAAAATCTAGGGTTGTCATGAGGGAATTATTAACATGTGTGAGAACACATTGAATATAGAGCTTGAACCTGCACCAATAAACCTTATGGAATTTTTTCCATTGAGTTTAATAGGAACAGATTTAAACCCTTAGCTCCTATACATACAGCTGGCCACTCTTTCCAGATTATAAGCCACATTCAGAACTGATTTAAACTGATGTGTATCTTTATTGACTTCAGTGAAATAACACAGGCATGAATTTGGCACATTATCTCATACATACACAGAACGTTTATGGATTGTCAGATATTTTCATTGTCAGATAGAGGGGACTTTAAGGTCAAATGTTTTAATAACTATGACACCTATACTAGTAAGTGCAAAAATATTGTCTGTTTTCTTTCCTTTTTTATCTTATCCTTTTTATATGTAATGGAAAAAGTACAACACAAAACTGTAGTGGGTCACATGCAGTAACCATGTAATGAATGCACCAGATCCCATGCAGTGCCAACATAGTGCATGCACCAGATCCCATTAAGTTATATTATAACAGGCCCATAGAGCTGGATGAATATTATGAACAAAATATGCACAAGCATTTAATCAAATTATGAATTATTTTCCAATTTGATCATGTTCACAACACTTCTGAAATACTTTAGTGTGAGCAGTCAGATGAGGGGCTTTTTTGTATGGATACTTGGCTCTGCCCCTGGCCTCTGACTTCTGACCCTGACTCTGGCTTCACCCTTGGCTCTGGCATTTGGCCTCTGACCTTGGCTGTGACCCTCAGCTTCAATTTCTGGTTCTGACTCAGGTTTGATGCCTGGCTCTGGTAACTGGCAATTGACTCTGGTACTAACCCTTGGTTTTGTTCCCCAACCTGGATGCCTGCTTTGCCCCTTATAGCTGACTCCTGCTCTGACTACTAGGCAAGATTGTCCATGGCCTGATCCATCACAGCAGGGATAAACTGGAGAGTGAGAAAGTGAGTGACTTAATGTAAGGAAACAGTAAGATAATTATAAAAAAAACACAAATAGGTAAGTTGTATGGACTTCCCCTCCTCCCCAAAACTTTAGGGTAATATTGACAATATGAAGTTAGCCTGGGAAAAGGAAATGATCCAGCAAATCTCTCCAGAACATTAGAAGGATATACGATAGGGCTGTCAAGCAATTACAAAAATTATTCACAATTAATCACGCGATTAAAAATACTAATCACGATTAATCGCGCTGTTAAACAACAATAGAATACCATTTATTTTAAATATTTTTGGATGTTTACTACATTTCCAAATATATTAATTTCAGTTACAACAGACTATGAAGTGTACAGTGCTGACTTTATATTTATTTTTGATTACAAATATTTACACTGTAAAAAACAAAAATGTATTTTTCAATTCACCTCATACAAGTACTGTACTGTAAGCTCCTTATCATGAAAGATGAACTTACAAATGTAGAATTATGTACAAAAAAACTGCATTCAAAAATAAAACAATGTTAAACTTTAGAGCCTACAAGTCCGCTCCGTCCTACTTCCTGGTCAGCTAATCACACAGACAAACAAGATTGGTTACAATTTGCAGGAGATAATGCTGCCTGCGTCTTGTTTGCAATGTCACCTGAAAGTGAGAACAGGCATTTGCATAGCACTGTTGTAGCTGGAATTGGAAGATATTTATGTGCCAGATGCGCTAAAGTTTCATATGTCCCTTCATGCTTCAACCACCATTCCAGAGGACATGTTTCCATGCTGATAATGGGTTCTGCCTGATAATCAAAAGCAGTGGAGACTGATGCATGTTCATTTTCATCATCTGAATCAGATGCCACCAGCAGAAGATTGATTTTCTTTTTTGGTGGTTTGGGTTCTGTAGTTTCCACCTCAGAGTGTTGCTTTTTTAAGACTTCTAAAAGCATGCTCCACACTTTGTCCCTCTCAGATTTTGGATGGCACTTCAGATTCTTAAACCTTGGGTTGAGTGCTGTAGCTATTTTTAGAAATCTCATATTGGTACCTTTTTTTGCGTTTTGTCAAATCTGTTGTGAAAGTGTCCTTAAAACGAACATGTGCTGGGTCATCATCTGAGACTGCTATAACATGAAATACATGGCAGAATGCGGGTAAAAGAGCAGGAGACATACAAGTCTCCCCCTAAGGAGTACAGTCACAAATTTAATTGACACATTTTTTTTAATGAGCATCATCAGCATAGAAGCATGTCCTCTGGAATGGTGGCTGAAGCATGAAGGGGCATATGAATGTTTAACATATCTGACATTTAAATACCTTGCAACGCTGCCTACAAAAGTGCCATGCGAACACCTGTTCTCACTTTCAGGTGACATTGTAAATAAGAAGCAGGCAGCACTATCTCCCATCAATGTAAATAAACTCGTTTGTCTTAGCGATTGGCAGAATAAGAAGTAGGACTGAATGGATTGGTAGGCTCAAAAGTTTTACGCTGTTTTGTTTTTGAGTGCAGTTATGTAACCAAAGAAAATCTGCATTTGTAAGTTACACTTTCACAATAAAGAGATCACACTTCAGTATTTGTATGAGGTGAATTGAAAAATACTATCTTTTGTTTATCATTTTTACCGTGCAAATATTTGTAATAAAAAATAATATAAAGTGAGCACTGTGCACTTTGTATTCTGTGTTGTAATTGAAATCAATATTGAAAATGTAGAAAAACATCCAAAAATATTTAATTAATTTCAATTGGTATCCAATTGTTATAAGTGCGATTAATTGTGATAATTTTTTTAACCTCTTAATTTTTTTGAGTTAATCGCATGAGTTGACTGTGATTAATTGACAGCCTAAATATAATACTATCCATTATGAACAGTACATGTTTCCTTTCATGGAGGTCTTGATCCACAGTTCAATGAAATCGGTCTTTCCGTTGACTGACTTCAGTGGGCTTTGGTCTAGGCCTGGAGAGAATGCCAGTGGAAAATGATGGGTAAATACTTTTTACACACTAGACTTGCAAAATAAAATAGATAGAAATTTCATAAGAAAATACTGGAGAGGGTGCCATGGTATAGTGAAACATCTTTTTATCTTCTGGGTTTGTCCCAAATTGTATAGCTTCTGGTCACTGATGTGATTTCAGACACATGTCCCCCTAAATTCCTCCTACTATGGAGCTAGGAAAATATCCTAATTTACTGAAATTACAAAAAGGTCAACAAATTCTGTTCAAAATGTTTGTGACTTCAGACAGTAAAATCACCTAGTCGCTATGCTTGCAGAACTAAATGCCGTCTATGGAAATGTGGTTGACAAGAAAAAAAACAAACAAACAAGAATAAAGAGGAATAGAAGGAGTTACCTCCTGAAGATGAATTGCTGAGCTATTTGAGGAAAGATGGGTCAAACAGGACAAAATGATAAAGAAAATGTCATTGATATAATTTTTATATTAGCATTTGTACTTACTGTAACTCAACCTCTACAGGTTTCAGAGTAGCAGCAGTGTTAGTCTGTATCTGTAAAAAGAAGAGGAGTACTTGTGGCACCTTAGAGACTAATAAATTTATTTGAGCATAAGCTTTCGTGTGCTACAGCTACAGCTACTTATGTGAGCTGTAGCTTATGAAAGCTTATGCTCAAATAACTTTGTTAGTCTCTAAGATGCCACAAGTCCTCCTTTTCTTTCAATGTATACAGCCTCAGCTCTGCTGTACTTATTTTTATATTTGTCACCTTCATTTAATACGTATGTATAAAAACAATGTGCACCAGCAGCCGCTGTGATTATTTTGTAACAAAATGTTAGAAACTAAAAAATGGTCTGATTTTCTTCTCATTTATATTGGCCTGTCAGAGTTGCTGCCTCCAGGGCGCCCCCTTCTGACCATAGGATAGCCCAGCAAACAGGCTCCCGTCTCCGTTTTCTTCTTCCAGAGGTCCCAGTAACTCCATGTAAGCTTCCGGAATGTAAATAAACCTCTGTGGGGTTAATTTATTACAGAAGTCCCCCAACCATAACCCAGAATTCCTCAGCACAGTCCAAACAAGACTTCAAGTCCCAACAGTCTGATGCAGCAAGTCAAGCTCCAGCATCTCTCACCCACTAAGTGTCTCTGGTACAGCTCTAACGTCTCTCACCGTGACTCTCCTCTCAGGGTCTCTTACTGCAGCTCACCCCAGCCACTTTAGCTGGGGTGCTTCTCTTCTCTGTTTCCTTCTCAGGTATGGTTGTAGTTCTCACTCAGTATCAGGCCCTCCCAGTCTTCAGCCTACCCTGGCCCTCTGGCTTCAGTTCTCTGGCTTAGACCCAGTAGACATCTCCCTCTGTTACTCTCAGCCTTCAGCCCTCTGCCCATGGTTTACTGGCCTGGGGAAGTTTGTAGGTGACTCTCCATTGACTTCCTATGTTCTGCTTTCACCAGCCTGATCTGGCTTCACCACCCAGCTAGAACTCTCACCATTCCCTCCTTTAGTGGCATCCCACCCATGAAGCTCTCAGCCAGCTCTGCTCTCCTTTTCTAGACGTCCTCAGCCCCTTTTCTCTTCCTCTAATAACTCTGGCTCCTGAACTCTCCCAAGCCTTGGGGCTCGCTCTCATTTATTACTCCCATGAGCAGCCCTGCCTTCCTCATTACTGAAAACCAGGACAGGAACAGGAAAGCTGGGCCCAATTTCATTTACAGTGGTGTTACTTCATTTACTTCAGTGGACTTACTCCTAGTTTACAGTGATGTAAGTGAAAGGCGAATCAGGCCCATAGCACATAAAATTGATCAGCTTGAGCAGCAGCTGTGCTTCTGCACCAGCAATGTCAGCTTATGCTATTTAAGTTCTGTACCCTGTGCTGTTGCTTGCCTATGAGAAGCAATAAAGACAACATTGTGGGTATCTCCAGCATTCCTTCAGTCTCCTATTCCAAATAGATTCTTCTCCTTCCTCCTTTGGCCTCCATTCAGGGAACAGAAACAATATCATATAAATTAGGTGGCCAATCCCATATATGGAATACTGAACCATGACTATCAAACATGGGATACAGTTTGTACACTACTCATCAGCTGATATGTACTCTGAATTATTTGTCAAAGAATCACCAGTAACAAACACATCCGTAAAAAATTGTGATTGTGTGCTGGATGGTTCATGAACAGAGAAAGGGGTAAATGTCCTGGATAATTGTTTGCAATTAATTGTGTCCCACATCTTTCAGAATGGAAGTGTAATGTGCACCAAATCCTGTACTGTGGAAATGTAATCTATATATCAAACTACACACAGTGCAATGTAATGTGTCAAATGCCATACAGTGGCAGTGTAATATATGTGTCAAACCCAGACTGTATAATCTACACTCTGTACCAGGACTGTGATTTTCAGCTTTAAGAGAGAATCCTCTACCCACCCATGCTACGGAACATGAAGTTTGTGAGTTAACACTTTCGAGGAGGCATGACCCCAAAGTGAAGCCTCAGCTAAGCACATACAATTTGCACATCAAGATGTTCTAGATGTTTTTCTTATAATATAAAAACTTAGGCTTAATTCAAGAAAATATCCCTATTTAGGACATCATTTAAGCATTCTCTTAACTTTAAGCATGTGCTGAAATCCTGTTGAAAAGTCAATGAGACTGAAGCACATGGTTACAGTTAATCATGTATTGAAGTGCTGTCCTGAATAGGGCTGGACTTAAGTATGTATTTTATTGAATCAGGGCTCTACGCAGGAACTAAAGACATTGCCTGTCTGAATTAGTCCTGTACAACTAAAATAGCGTTTACAACCAGTCTCTTAGGTATCGGGAATGCACCTTTCATTCTGGTATCTAGGTGGAGCAATTTCCCTGCTACTAAAGAATAATTATGAAAAGTGTTCAGATTGGGGGAACATTAAAATTAGTGCTGGTTGATTTTTAAAAAATGTTTTGTGATTTTTTTTTTGTAAATACAGATGGCAAGTGCAGTTTATCAGGGCTCATGAACTGTATTTACTGTGAGTAATCAGGTGAGCTCTGGGTAGCAGAGAATTTTTACAATTGTTGACATTGACAGGAAAGTTTATTCATCTCAAATTTAATTTCCAGAGGTTTGCTGTTCACCATTCACTTTTTATCTCTTTTTAAAACCTAGTCGCAGTTATGTAGTAGAGATTGAACTGAGTTTACCCACTCCTCATTTGTGGACTATGGAATTTAGTTTGCCAAATTTTTTTTTTTTAAACCATTACACCAATGCTTCATCATCTAGGCAGGAAGAGGGGGGAAATGCTATTTGACGTAAGCGACTAATTGCATAAACACAAATATTAATGAATATTTAGAGCTGATAGTTCATAAGAGCCAATAGGTTGAAAACTATTAATCAAAACTACTTGTCATAGGAGTAGAAATTGGGATTGGTTAATAAACAACTCACTAATCAAAAAGGAGGGGGCATTTTTCAGGAGGAGGAAGAAAGTTGAAAATAGAGGGCCAAATCCAGAGGGGATGGGAAGGCGGCTCAAAGTTAACTTTCAGGTCCCACCGAACCTGGAGCTGCTGGGGCTAAAACAGCCCCCAGGTCAAGTGAGAGCAATACGAAGCTTAAGGACTGCTCTGTGTTATCCTGGTTGCAGTGGATCATAGGATCAGTTTCACCAGGCACTCTAGCCCCAGCCCCTCTTGCCCCTACATTGTGGGCAAGCAGAAGAGTGGCATAGAACTGGCCATGCTGGCTTTCCACGAATCTAAGGATTCCTCTGTATCTGGGTTGCCACATTAGAACAATTTTGTGGCCTCTGCAAAGCAGTTGGAGCAGGGACTAAGGATCTGTCCCAGTGAAACCAGAAATGGGAATAAGACTCAGCCATCAACTCCTCTTTCAAAAGGAGAAAAGAACCCCTTAAGAATTCCTTTGTGGGTTTTTCCCCCTCTTCCACATGCCCTATTATGTCTCAGCCTTCTGAACCCATGAGTACACATACATGTCTTTCAGTACGTTCATATCCTTTCCACCATGCACTTGCCAAGCCATACTTCAGTCTCTCGCCTTCCAATGCCATGCAAACTCCACAGTCCACACATTCCTGCAGTTCAGTACGCAGCTCTCAGGCCTCTTTCAGCAAGAAGCCTCGATTGCTGCTGCACAGAAAGGAAACAAGATAGCAGTTACAGCTCAATTAATGGCACTGTGTTCCTAGTGGGCATCTTCTCAGGTGGGGGAGAAGGGTTTCCTTTATTACACAAGCACAACACTATTCCACAACAGGAGTTCAGAACACAGCTTAGTGCTGTTGCAGTGATTGGAGCCATCAATGTAGATTATATTTTGATAAGGATATTCCTCATTTTCCTGAAGCTCCTTGAAGCTCTCTCTCAGTCTTGTGAGGCATAGGAATGGGCACAAATGCTTCCTCTGCTTACAGCCATTGGTGGTCTGTGTTCTCCTCTCCCCTGGAATTACAGGGTTATTTTTTTTGTTATTGTCCTTGACAGTGTGAAGCCACTTCAGCGCAGCATGGTCAGTTTGTAGTTGGAAACACCACCCCCAAATGTATGGGCATAGCTTTTCCAGCATGTACACAATGGCGTAGCATTGCTTTTCACTGATTGACCAGTGGCTTTCCCTCTCAGACAGCTTCTTGCTGAGAAACACGACAGGATGGAATTCTTGATCCGGTCCTTCCTGCATTAAAACTGCTCCTACACCATGCCTGGATGCATCTGTGGTTACTAGGAACGGTTTGTCAAAGTCTGGGGCCCCGAGCAGAGGGTCAGACGTGAGTGTCGCTTTAAGCTAGTTAAAGGCCTTCTGACACTCTTCAGTCCACTGAACTGCATTTGGCTGGTTCTTTCTGGTTAGGTCGGTCAGTAGGGCGCGATTTGGCTGTAGTCAGTGGTGAGCCGGAGCTGGTTCTCACCGGTTCGCACGAACTGGTTGTTAAATTTTGAACCAGTTTTAGAACCGGTTGTTAACCTGCTTCCCTGAAGGGGGCGCTGAGGCTTTGATGGGCTCTGGCCGGGAAGTGATGCAATTCCTCCTCTAGCCACCAGGGGCACTGCACTGCAGGAGCCATGTGGGCTGCCGCCTGGCCCTGGGCGTGAGCCCCGTTGCTGCTGCTGCTAATCCCCTGGCCCTGGGGTCCCTGGCTGCTCTGCTGGGCCTGGGCTGTGTCCTGCTGTTCTCCCCGTGAGCACCCACCGCCCTGCCTGCAGCCAGCCCCTGCCGCACCCTCTGCCTTCAGCCAGCCCCTGCTGCACCCCCTGCACCCTCTGCCCACAGCCAGCCCCTGCCGCACCCCCTGCACCCTCTGCCCACAGCCAGCCCTGCCGCACCCCCTGCCCTGCCTCCAGCCACCCCCACACCCTCTGCCTGAAGCCAGCCCCTGCTTCACTCCCTGCCCTGCCCACAGCAGCCCGTCTCCAGCCACCCCCGCACCTTCTGCCTGCAGCCAGCCGCTGCCGCACCCCCTGCCCTGACTGCAGCCAGCCCGTCTCCCGCCACCCCCTGCCCTGCTTGTGAGCCCCTGCCACACCCCCTGCCCTGCCTGCAGCGAGCCCATCTCCAGCCACCCCCACACCTTGTGCTCACAGCCAGCGCCTGCTGCACACACCCCCTGCCCTGCCCGCAGCCAGCCCTTGCTGCACCCCCTGCCCTGTATCCAGCCAACCCCTGCCACACGCACCCCCTGCCCTGTATCCAGCCAACCCCTGCCACACGCACCCCCGGCCCTGCCAGCACCAGCCAGCTCCGCACCCCCTGCCCTGCCTACAGCCAACCCCGCACCCTCCTGTCTCCAGCCAACCCTGCACCCCCTGCCCTGCCTGCAGCCAGCCCCGCCCCATGCCCCTGTCTGCAGCCAGCCCCACATCCACTGGTGCCCTGCAGTTCCCAGGGCAGTAACCCTGCACACCTGCTTCAATGAGGGGGGACAGGGAGCAGCTGGGACCCACACATATGCACACCCTAGGATGACCAGACAGCAAGTGTGAAAAATCAGGACAGGGGTTGGGGAGGGTAATAGGAGCCTATATAAGAAAAAGACCCCAAAATCGGGACTGTCCCTATAAAATCGGCACATCTGGTCATCCTAGCACACCCCCAGTGAGTGGCGGGGACCCACACATGTGAAATGGAGCTCATCTCTAGTTCAGGCCCATCTTTTTTAAAAAGAACTTTAGGCAGGGTTAACATACATTCGTATTTTCCCCGGACAGGTCAGGCTTTTTGGTTCTTAAATCGCCGTCCGGGAGGAATTTTTAAATTTCCTCCTGGGAAAATACGGACATATGGTAACCCTATTGGTACAAAAAATATACACTGGGGCACATCCCTTAAATCAGAACTTTTTATAGGGAACCGGTTGTTAAGATTTTGGCAGCTCATCACTGGCTGTAGTGCAGTACAAATCGCCTGTAATATCTGGCAAAGCCTAAGAAGGATTGGACCTGTTTCTTGGACTTTGGGATAGGCCACTTTTGGGTAGTATTCACTTTGGCCTGTAGGGGACTGATAGTTCCTTGACCCACCTGGTGTCCAAGGTAAGTCACTCTGTTTAGGCCCACTTTTTAGCCTTAACAGTTAGTCCTGCCTCTTGTATGCACTCGAGGACCTTCTGGAGATGCTCCAGGTGTTCTGCCCATGAGTCAGAAAATATAGCCACATCGTCAAGATAGGCAACTGCAGATTCTCCCAATCCTGCTAGGAGACTATCTACAAGTTTCTGGAAGGTGGTGGGTGCATTTCGCAGCCCGAAAGGGAGCATATTAAATTCATACAGCCCTACATGGGTGATGAAGGCTGATCTTTCCTTGGCGGTACTTGCCAGTACCCCTTGGTTAAGTCTAAGGTAGAGATGAACTGGATATGTCTCAGTTTCTCCAATAGCTCATCTGTGCGATGCACTGTCTGGGCAAGTCACAGCATTTAGCTTATGGTAGTCCATGCAAAAGCATATTTCCCCATCTGATTTGGGAACTAGAACCACTGGAGATGCCTATGCACTGTTAGAGGGGCAGATTACACCCATCTGTAGCATGTCCTGGATCTCCTGTTCTATACCAGTTTTGGCTTGAGGAAACACCCCAGTAAGGTTGGGCTCTAATTGGGAGAGCATTACCTGTGTCAATGGAGTGGTATGCTCATTCGGTCTATCCTGGGGTGGCTGAGAACATTGGCGCAAAGCTGGCACACAGCTCCTTGATCTGCTGTCGCTGCATACGTCCAAGGGTCATTGAGAGGTTCACCTCTTCCATGCCACTGTCACTTTTTCCTTCATAGTAGACACCTTCAGGCCACTCAGCATCATCTCCTCCCTGGGCTGTAAATTGACAAACCTTTAATTCTCTGGAATAAAAGGACTTTAGAGAATTAACATGGTACACCTTAGGCTTTAGGTTTGAGGTCGGGGATGCTATGAGATAGTTAACAGCTCCCAGGCACTCTTGGACCATGAATAGCCCTTCCCATGATGCTTCCATTTTATGGGCCTGGTGTGCCTTCAAGACCATGACCTGGTCCCCTACTTTGAAGGAACACTCTCTGGCATATTTATCATACCAGGCTTTTTGCTCTTTTTGAGCATCTTTTAGGTTCTCTAGCAAGGGCTGAAGAGGTTCAGAGGGCATTTTGTAGGTTGGTTACAAAGTCCAGATGTTAGTTCCTGGAGAAGGCATAAACCCCTCCCATTGCTGCTTCACCAAGTGTAATGGCCCCTTAACCTCGCGACCATACACAAGTTCAAATGGTGAAAACCCTAAACTGGGATGTGGTACAGCTCTGTAGGCAAAGAGCAACTGCTGCAACACTAGGTTCCAATCATTGGAGTGCTCATTTATGAATTTACATATCATGGCCCCCAAAGTTCCATTAAACTTCTCCACCAGGCCATTTGTTTGATGATGGTAAGGGGTTGCAACCAAGTGATTCACCCCATGAGCTTCCCAAAGGCTTTCCATGGTTCCTGCCAGGAAATTAGTTCCTGAATCTGTCAGGATGTCGGAGGGCCGCCTACCCTGGCAAAAATATCTGTTAATGCCTGGCACGCACTTTTAGCCCTGGTGTTGCTTAGAGCTACTGCTTCTGGTCATCGGGTGGCAAAATCCATGAAAGTCAGTATGTACTGCTTTCCTCTGGGTGTCTTTTTCGGAAAAGAATCCAGAATATTCACAGCTACTTGCTTAAATAGAACCTCAATGATGGGAGTGGCTGGAGAGGGGCTTTGATCTGGTCTTGGGGTTTTCCCACTCTTTGGCATACCTCACAAGACTGGACATAGGTAGAAACATCCTTGCCCATTCCGTCCCAGTGGAATGACCTCCTAAACGATCTTTGGTCCTGTTTACCCCAGCATGGCCACTAGGATGATCATGGGCTAAGCTCAAGAGCTTTACCCGGTACTTAGTTGGAACTACCACCTGTCTGAGGATGCCAGTCTTCCTGGTGTCCACCAGAAAGTTTCCTTGTATAAAAGTCCTCTTTCTACAACAAACCTGGATCAATTAGAAGAGCTGAGAGGTGGTGGGTTACTCTGTGCCGCTGTCCAAGCTCTCTGGAGTCTTTCATCAGCTTCCTGTTCAACCTGGAATTGTTCTCTTGATGCTGGAGACATCAGTTCCTCACCAGATTGTAGACCTGGGCTTTGTCCCTCTGGAAGCGATGTAGGGATGGGGCTGTTTCTGTTGACTGTGAACCACTCTCCACTGGTGCACTGTGTTGGGTTTCAGGCTCTGGTTGAGCCTCTTACACAGGTTTAGCTGCTGTTGCCAGTGCGGGCTCAGTGGTGCCCTCTGCTGTTGGGGTTGCAAGTGCTGGCAATGGTTCTGGTGCTGGTTGCTTCGCTGGATCCAGTTCTGGGACTGGCTCTGGCTGGGTCTCTGTGACTGGATCCACTACAGCTGTCACAGATGTTGGCATGGGGTCTGGTTCCACCACCTCAGTTTGAGTCTCTGGTAACACAGACTGGGCCCTTGTAGAAGGCTCAGGAATGAGCTAGTTGTGAAGATTTGCTCAGCCTGGCTGCGGGTGACCATCCACACTCTCTTGGCTAGCTTCACGTAGTTGTCCAAGTCTTCCCCAGCAGCATGGGAATGGGATAATCATCATAGACTGCCAAAGTCCACTTTCCTGATCAGCCCCTGTACTGGACAGGCAACTTGGCTATAGGCAAGTTTAAAGAGTTTGACATGAAGGGTTGAATTGTCACTTGGGCCTCTGGGTTGATGAATTTTGGGTCCACTAAGGACTGGTGGATAGGTGACACTTGTGCTCCAGTGTCCCACCACGTGACAACCTTCTTCCTGCCCACACTCACAGTTTCCCTTTGCTCTGAGGGTATCTGGGAGGCATCTGGGTCTGGGGACCTTTAGTGTGATTGTGGTGTAATGAACTGCAATCTGTTGGGGTTCTTGGGGCAGTTGGCCTTCACTTGCCCCAGCTCATTACATTTAAAACAAACATTGCCTAGTTGACTGGTCACTGGGGCAAGGTGGGTTGCTGGAGAATGGTGTAGTGTGATAAGGTGTCTGGGGTTTTCCTTTGGATTTAGGTGGGGCCTTGGGTTGCCCCCGGTGATAGAGTTTTGTTTCAGCTTGCCCCTTCTTATATTCGCCCCAACTGCTACTAGTTTTTCTTTTCCGTCACCTCCACCCAATTTGGCTCCAATCTTCCCTGCTTTGATTACTGTTTTGGGCTTCCCATCTAGGATGTACCTTTCTATTTCCTCAGGAACACCCTCTAAGAACTGCTCCATTTGCATTAGGAAGGGCAGCTCTTCCAGAGATTTAAACACTTGCTCCTGATATCCAGGCATCCCAATTTTTCACAATGTGGTAGGCGTGTCGGGTAAATGACATGTCTGGTTTCCACCTTAGGGCTCTGAACCGCTGATGGGCCTGCTTGGGTGTTAGCCCCATTCGAATCCTGGCCTTGTCTTTAAAAAGTTCATAGCTGTTCATGGATGCCTTAAGCATTTCAGCTGCCAACTCTGCTAAGCTCCACTGAGCTGCAGCCTCAGCTCCACCATGTACTGGTGTGTAGAGATGCTGTACCCAAGGCAGGCTCTTTCGAAATTTTCTAAGAAGGCCTCTATATCGTTGCTTACCTTGTAGGTGAGAAATTTCCTTGAGTGGGGAGCGGTACCCAGAGAAGGTTTGGTAGGGTTAGCTGGTAAATTCAGCTTAGCCTTTTCCAGCTCTATGCGCTTCAGCGCTAACTCCGTCTCCAAGTGGTGCTTCTCTACCTCCAAGCTTTTTGCCCCTTTCCTCTCCTCTGCTTCCAACTCCAAGCGTTTTAAAGGCTATCTGTCTGTCATGTTCTTTTTCGTCTCTCTTCAGCTTCAAATTTAGCTAATTCTAGTTTCTGTTGGACCTTGTTTTTTGCCATCCTAGCTTCTGCTTGCCTAGCTTACCCGAGAGCTAAAAAGAAAAAAAACCTGCTTGTGATTTTCCTGGCTGTAGCTAACACCTTTGTTAAAAAAATACACAAATACCTCTGCCTCCAGGCAAAGGGAGAAAAGGAAAAAAAACCCAAAACCTCCAGTGTTCTCAGCTCCTGCTTTCCCCAAGCAGCTAAAAGAAGAAAAAAATTCCTAAGGTTTGTGCTTCCGATTCAAAATTATCTCTGGTTCAAAATGATCCCACTGCTCTGCCACCATGTCAGGGTTCCCTCCCCACTCTGAGCTCTAGGGTACAGATGTGGGGACCCGCATGAGAGACCCCCTAAGCTTATTTCTACCAGCTTAGGTTAAAAACTCCCCAAGGCACAAATTCTCCCTTGTACCTTGGATTAAGTAATGCTGCCACCACCAAGTGATTTCGACAAACTCAGGGAAAAGGACAACTTGGAGTTCCTACTCCCCCCTAAAATCCTCCCAAGCCTCTGCATCCCCTTTCCTGGGGAGCCTTGAGAATAAACTTGTTGAGCACAGACCAACCTTGGGTTTTTTTAGGACAATAAAAAAAACCCCAATCAGATTCTAAAAGAAACAGAACTTTATAATTAAAAAAAAAGGTAAAAGAAGCACCTCTAAAATTAGAATGGAAGATAATCTTACAGGGCAATCAGATTCAAAAAACAGAGGATTTCCCTCTGGGCCAAACTTTAAAGTTACAAAAAGAAAACCAGGAATACACCTTCCTCTCAGCACAGAGGAAAATCACAAGCCAAAACAAAAAGAAGCTAACGCATTCCCTTGCTAGTACTTACTGATTCTAATGTAGTTGGATTGCTTGCTTCCTTGATCTGTGTCCGGCAAGCACACACAACAGACAGACCAAAACCTTCCCCTTCTTCCCCAGATCTGAAAGTATCTTGTCCCCTTATTGGTCCTTTTGGTCAGGTGCCAGCCAGGTTACCAGAGCTTCTTAACCCTTTACAGGTAAAAGGATTTTGTGCCTCTGGCCAGGAGGGATTTTATAGTACTGTATACAGGAAGGTTGTTACCCTTCCCTTTATATTTATGGACAGACACATTTTAAGGATGCCACCAACATGACTTTCCTGGCATATGGACACCACTGTGAAAGAGAAAAAAAGAGGACAACCTTGGAAAACATTTCACAGAACAATAGAGAAAGAAGCCAAATCCCCATCAACATGACACTGGTCTGAACAGACCAGCACAAAACCAGAATAAATGTTAGAAACTGGTGCACACCATGTGCATTTGAAGGTACGTGAGGATAAAGAAGAAACTAATATTTGCCATCCTCACAGGGTAGTTGGGAGATGTTAATGGTGAGATCCTTGGAAAGAAATACAAGGTGAATCCTGTACCTTTCACAAGCTCTATACCTTTTTTTTTTTTTTAAAAGAAGAAAATTTTTCACTGCCACTAGAAATGTCTGGAAAGTGTAAATACTGAAGATAGAGGAATTATTTAGTATTATTAACTGGAGAGAGTGGTGGATATTGCTAGGAGTAATGAAATTCAGTTATGAAAGGGACAATTTAGAATCAATGGGCTGGATGCTCAGCACAGTGGTTAAAGGCAGAAAAGATGGCTCTAAGCCACCTTTCCCTTTCTCCAATGCTGAGGCTGGCTGGAGGTGAACTCACTCGTGGTAAAAATTAGCGCAGCTCTGGGGTTCTGCTATGCAGTGGGGTTGGATTTGGTGTGATGGGTCACTACTGTCAGTGACCAGCATGTGAGCAGTCTGGCCTAGTGGTTAGAGCAGGAGTTGATAGTTAGGAATCAGAGCCCAGGGTCAGAGTTGGGGTCAGAGGCCAGGTGCCAGAGTGGAAGTCAGACGTTAGGAATCCGAGCTGAGGATGAGAGCCAGGTTATCTGGAGTGAGGCAAGGCTGGGTCCAAGGCTGGAATAAGGCAGGAACGTGACTGAGAACCAGACAGACACTACCACAGCCATGGGCAAATGCTTTTAGCAGCCACTGATGCTTAAGAGCCAGTCTGCTGACTCTTCCAACCAATCAGGGGATGTAGCCTCTCAGGCAGCCTATTACAAGCCAGCTGCACTCATTAGGTCACCTGGAGACTGGCTCTGCTGTAGGCCCTGATTTCTGACAACTCCTGCACAGGCTATGGAGTGGGGGAAACGATCTGGACCAGAATCAAGCCCTTCATTTCACACTTTAAAGAAGAGCGCTGTGACATAGGGGTAGTGTTCTTTTCCATAGCTTTATCAAATCACAATGTAAAATAACGGTCATCTGATTTTGTCCAGCTTTTGGTAGATTCTGGGTGCTGAACACCTGGTCCTGTTCAGTGGCGTAGCCAGATGGAGAAAACAGGGGGAGCAGAGATTAAAAAAAGGCATCACCCACTAGTACTCACCCGGCAGCGCTCCGGGTCTTCAGCAGCACTTCGGCATTGGGTCCTTCACTCACTTTGGTCTTTGGCAGCACTGAAGGACCCCCCACACCCAGCCTCGGCCACCACAATGCCGCTGAAGGCTGAAGCAAGTGAAGGACCTTACCTAGGGATGTGTTACCTAGGGAGATGGTGAAATCTCCTTCCTTAGAAGTTTTTAAGGTCAGGCTTGACAAAGCCCTGGCTGGAATGATTTAGTTGGGGATTGGTCCTGCTTTGAGCAGGGGGTTGGACTAGGTGACCTCCTGAGGTCCCTTCCAACCCTGATATTCTATGAGTCTACGAGCTGACGTCGAAGTGCTGCTGAAGACCCGGAGCATCGCCTGACCTGCCGCCGAAGACCCGGAGCGCTGCTGGGTGAGTAAAAATTAAAAAAGCACCAAAGAATTAAAGAGGCGTCACTTCTGCCCTGTGGGGGAGCGGCCACTGCCCCCAACTGTGCTACTGGTTCGGTCTCTTCTGTCATGTGGGCCGTTAGTTTAATTCTGGATTCTTTACAGATGGAAACCAGGAATAACTCTAGATTCTGAACTCAGTTATACTAGTGCAAATCCCAAGTAACTCCACTGAAGGCAATGTGGTTACTCTGGACTTACATTGATGTAACAGAGCAGAATTTGGGTCCACTGTGTGTCTAGTGAACGATTTGAAAAAGATATGCTATAAGCAAAAAGTAAAGATAGGAATCTCCATAAAATGTTCATTTAAAGATGTGGATTTTTATACCCTAGTTTTATATTATATAATGGCATGTTAGGCATTCTGAAACCCCTTCTGATTGCTGAGCTTTTCCACTCAATGCAGTATTCAGTCCATAAAATCCTCACATGGAAACAACTCAATGCTTTGCCAAGTCTCCATATTAGGAGCCCATAGAGAGACTTGAAACAAAGTGGGTAAAAAGGAAATAAGAAATCATGCACATTTCTATGCTTTGCATGAACAATATATTATGGGAGAATAATCCCCCAAAATAGACAGAAGCCGGGGGTGGGGTGGGAAAGGGAGGAAACCACAGCTGATTTACATAGACAAAGTGCTAGCCTCAGCTAAGAATGGCTAAGCAGCAGTTACTACCTCGTAACAATAGACATGGTAAACGTGCTACATTTGTTAAAGATTCCATGAAACTCCACGGAAAAAGGAGAGTTCACAGAGCGCTTCCACTGTCAGTAAAAAAAAGTTTCATTATTATTATTAGTCATATGCTGAGGATGTCAAGGAATGTTAAGGCCACACTCTCTGCATTTTTAGAGGTTATTAATGAACTAGCATAGCAAGGTGAAATACATTAAAATATTTTTCTAACCATTCCAGAAACCTTGGTCCAAGTTGGCATAGGGCTGGTAAGTCATGAACTTTTGACCGAAGCTCAGATTGCTGGGAGGCACATCCTCCTTGTTAGTTTCGGGTGACAGTTCACTGTACTAGAGAGATCCACTTGTGTGTAAAGAGGGGAGAGAGGGAGGAAGATTTAGCGCTGCATTTTCACAGGGGCAAGAAATTCCATCCAGCTCAAATGTGTTTTGGCCTGCTGCCCAGCTCCTCGTCAAACACATGACCTTCCCTCTGTCTTCTATTTCTGGCCTGGATCTGGATCCTGGGGGATAAGCAAATCCCGTTAGTCATTAAAATTAGGCAGCCAAATTGTGACAACACATGCTTATTTCCAACAAAGGGTAGACATATTTAAAAACCAAAAGGAGTGAGATGCACCAACGTTCAGCGTGTGTAATTTATCATTTTAGGCTCCTATGATTCAGATGTCAGCTGAGGTGCATTATAACTCAGGGAAACAGACCTAGATGGCCTTCCTATGACTTCTGGTGTTATTAGAACAGCAGCTATAGTTAAGATGATGATACAATTTCCATTGTAGGAATCTCTGGGACCTGGCCATGCTAATTTTAAGCCAGTGTCGCACCCCGTCTTGCTGTAATGAAGTGGAGAGGAGACTCATGACCTTTGTTTTTCACAGGTTTGTAACTTGACTGTGAAAGCTTGTTCCTGAGTGAAACCTCAGATGGCAGATTAGTACTTTAGATACAAGCCATTTGTCCTTGTTTACTAATTGCAAGTTTCAATTTTAAAAAATTAACAACTGAGATTTGAGTCACTTGAGATGCTTTTTCTGTGTCTGGGAAACTAAAAAGTGGCTTTGCCAGAGGAATTATTCTAACAGTTATTTTGCTTATCTCCTATCACCTCACTTGCATCTCTTCCTTCAGTGAGACCAACCTTGTCTGCCTGTGTGTCAGGGTCTCACAAAAGTCTGTTTTCCCCCCCACCACTCTGCCTCTCTGCATGCAATACCCTCCTAGAACTGACCCCTGAGGCTGCTACCCTCTCCTTCTTCAAATCCTTCCTCAAGACACACATTCTGCAATGCCTGAAAGAAGGCCGCTGGTGAATGATGGCATGGTTGAGGTACCAATGGGGATAGCTGACATTTTGTTTATTTATAATAATATTATTATTAATTAATAATAACTAAAAAAGTGAATGTATGTTTCCATATAACCATTGTATTTGATTGTATTCTTCTTCCACCACCCTTGCATCTCTTTTCTTCTTAGATTATTTTCATGTGTGTCTGGACAGCACCTGATTAGACCCTGTTAAGATCTGTTAAGTCCCCTGCTTTTCCCAGGAGTATCCCAATTTCAGGTGCCCTCTCACCAGCCTTTGATCATGTGCCTGAATCTCTTGGAAAACAGGGAGACTCAACAGAAAGTGACAGTGAAATTTCTAGTATTTATATCAGCTAGGTTGCTCTAATTTATGGCCAAAGCAACCCACCTAAGACCCAGCACTAGAAGTGTGTGTGTGTGTGTCTGTGTGTGTCTGTGTATATAAAATGTCTGCTCTCCACTCCCCACCAAATGATGCAAGAAAGGTGTAATGGGGTAGAGCACCTGGCATGCTTTTTGTGTAGCTGGGGGAAGCTTTCCGAATCGGAGCCAAGGCTGTGGGGAGAATGGCAGCGGCATCAGGGCACAGCTGGCAGGAATAGCAGAAGGAACTAAAGACGGGTTCTGCAACAGGGTGATCTCCTCAGGAGAGGTTGGGCCAGTCAGCGTGGTTCAGTTAGCCTTGCCATGGTACACCTGTCCAGGATGTGGGACTTAAAAGGAGGAAAGGTGAGCAGATGAATGCTGACACCTCAGGGAAGAGTTATCAGCCTGATCTTATTTAATATTACGATAAATGATCTTCCAAAACAAATAAGGGTCCGGGTAGGTGTTTCTCCATTTGCAGAGGATTGTGTTCTGTGGGTTAGGAGAAGGAATACTGAGGTCGCAGAAAAGAGAATCAACAAAGTGTTACAAGAGACCTCTAATTGGGGAAATGCATAGGGTTCCAAGTTCGCCACTGTTAAAGCCAAAGGACTGATCTTTACAAAAAAGGAAAGCTATAAAGGAATGAAAACTGTATCTGAATGGGGAACAAATAGATATAGTTAAAAAGTTTAAATGCCTAATAGTAATATATATTAAATTACTTTAGAAAGGTCATATCGACTATGTTAGAGATAAATACAAAGGAAGGATCAACCTGCTTAAAAGTATTGCCGAGTCTAACTGAGGGCTGGGTGGGGTGGGAAGGGAAGGGTGGCAGATAAGAATATGCTTCTGATGGCATACAGAGCCTGAAGAAGGCCAGTTATCAACTATGGCTGCCAAGTTTTTGGGTCAGCATCAAAATCAGAACTTTAAAAAAAAGATTTAATACAAGCACAAATTGCATGTGGTACATTTATTACAACACTTTAGCAGCCTGTGATGGGGCAGAGCGGCCCCACACTGATACCACAGGGGTTAACCCTTCCTTCCTGGCAAAGGAAGCCCCACCCCGGAAGCCCTGCTGGGCATGCTCCAACTGGAGACTAGGTATAAGCCTGCAAAGCTGCTCAGTCTGGACTGACCACCGGAGGAGAAGGCACAGTGCCAGCTCCCGAGGAGGGACAGCCAGTGCTCCAGGAGCCAGCCAAGCTGGGATGCACCTTGTGTCCCAGATGGAGGTCTCAACAGGAGGGGACAGACTGGAAGACCACCTCCTCACCCTGGAGTGGGGAACACGACGTTGAGGGTAGGAAGTGACCCAGCGGAACTTTAGAGACAAGCAGCGTTAAAGCCGCAGGGATGCTCGGTGTGTTGCGGGTGGATCCCCACTGAGCTAAGCGCAAGGGGGAACTCCGCCAATAGGCAAGCCCTGGGTCAGGACCTGGTGGAGAGGGTGGGTCCCGGTCCCCCTACCACTCTGGCCATTAGGCTACACTTCCTGTCCTGAGATGGGGAAGGCTATGGACTCCGGCCACTGGGCCACACTGCCCTGATACGCGGGGCAAGTTGTATGGACTCTGGCCATTGGGCCACATTGCCATGATATGTGGGTCGAGTCATATGTACTTGGGCCATGCTGCCCGGATACTCGGGGCAAGTTGGATGGACACCGGCCATTGGGCCACATGGCTCTGATACTGGGGGTGAGTTGGATGGACTCTGGCTGCTGGGCCACACTGCCCTGATACTTGGGGTGTGACACATGAACTCTGACCGGTAGGGCCTGCTACCCCGACAAAGGAACGAGCACAGGGAAACCGGCCATTGGGCCACATCGGGACACCCTTAAAGGGATGGGTGTGGGAACTTAAGAGTGGTGAGCCCCTGACACCCCATCCATCCCTGCCACAAAAGGGTGCTGCAGTGCTGGACCGGTCACGCAGCTATATAAAGCACTTTTTAGAACTGCTAGTTACACTACAAATGAAACTACTGGACCTAACTTCCTGGGCCAAAGTTAATGGGAATTGTAATGATGAAAACATCAACCAAATATACATGGATTGTTGGGAATTTAATAGGCAAGCTATAGCACACAATATTAGAACTTCACATGCTGTTCAAGTTAAACTGTGGATGTAGGAGTTGAAAGACAAGGAAAAGCTAAGTGCAAACTTAATGGTAAAAAGGAGAGAATAGGTATAAAAAAATGAATTATACCAGTATAAAGATGAAAAGTGGAGTTGTTTTTGTCAAATATATGCAGGTGGGTCAAAAAAGGAAAAAAGAAGGAAGAGCACAGACAGCATATTTATACCAAAATTAGGAATTAGCATATCTTAAAAACATCTGATATTGTAGTTGTCATGACAGCCGAATTAGTAGCAATAATGCTAGTGTTAAACTGCATCTGGGATGTAGGCCTAGCAGCGGGGCTCATTTTTTTTGGACACAATATCAGGCCTTCTGGCAATACAAAAGGGGGTCATCTCCTTACATCAAAGTGATTTAATCAATGTCATTATATTTCCACTAACAGAGTTAGTGCAGATGGGGATACATGTAGCACTCGCCTGGGTGAGTCCCAGAGCGTGTTGGGATAACAGGCAATGAAATGGTAGACAACACAACTAAAAGGGCTGCAAGAAATGGAAAGATTGACATAGAAATACCCCTCAGTAAACAGGAATTTTAAAAACCTAGCACAGAAAAATGTAAAAGAAGAACAGCAAAAAATTTCGATCAACAAAAAAAAATTTTTTGAATTGTGCCCTAAAGTTGAGGATAACGACATATGTCAGGGCCCAGATAGGACAAATGAAGTGCTTTAGTTTAGAGCAGCGGTTCTCAACCAAAGGTATGTGTACCCCTGGGAGATACCTTCTAGGGGATACATCAACTCATCTAGATATCTGCCTAGTTTTACAACAGGCTACATAAAAAGTACTAGTGAAGTCAGTACAAACTAAAATGTCATATGACTTGTTTATACTGCTCTATATTCTGCACACCAAAATAGAAGTACAATATTCATATTTCAGTTTTTATAATTATATAGTAAAAATGAGAAAGGAAGCAATTTTTCAGTAATAGTGTGCTGTGACACTTTTGTATTTTTATGTCCGATTTTGTAAGCAAGTAGTTTAAGTGAGGTGAAACTTGGGGTACTCAAGACAAATCAGACTCCTGAAAGGGGTACAGTAATCTGGAAAGGTTGAGAACCACTGATTTAGTGTACTAACTGGCCATTGTGTGTGGTATGTGTATGGTAACACCCATTGTTTCATGTTCTCTGTGCATATAAATCTTCCCACTGTATTTTCCACTGCATGCATCCAATGAAGTGAGCTGTAGCTCACGAAAGCTTATGCTCAAATAAATTTGCTAGTCTCCAAGGTGCCACAAGTACTCCTTTTCTTTTAACTGGCCATTGTGGCTTGGGTAGCCTACAAAGGTTATAAATCCACAATTCAGAGAGTCATCAGGCTCAAGAGTTGTGCTGGTTTTACAGATCTGGCCCCAACCCTTACAGCCATCTCTGAGCCTTCAGGGTTTATAAATTCTACAGGATCATTTAGAGTCCAGGGCCAGAACACCTACAGAAACTACAAATACACAGGAAAGGACAGACTTACTGGAGTTGGTACTTCTGTAGAGCTTATAAAATGTGCAGGATAGACCTACTCACCAAGTCCAAGACTCCTCTGCAGTCTACAAGCTCCAAGGGCTGCAGGCAAAGCTACTCCTTAGCAGACTTACCAAACTCTGCAGGCAGAGACTTTCTGGCAAAGCTTCTATGTGTTGCTCAGCCCAGATCCTGGGATATTCAGGCAGCACCGATGGCCCTACCCATATTAGAATTCCATTGCACTAAACATTTGAGAACCCCTCCTCTGGCCATTCATTTTAACCCCCCCCATTCCACCCCTGTCCTTTACAGAAAGCCTAGGAAAGGAGATAGACCATATACGATCCTCTAAAGGTCACTGACTTTGGCTCTGTCAGATGAAGGAAGAGAATGAGTTCCATAATTGATGGCTCCTCACTGAAAGGACTGTGCCACTAATCCCCTCATTTAATCTGGGAGGCTGTTTGAGCTAAAGCCCCAATGCTCATAGGAGCTGACTTCTACTGGTGCTGGCGGGTGCTCGACCCCCCTCTGCCCTGAGTCCACCCCTGCCCCGCCCCCTCCTGCCTCTGCCCCACCCCCATTCCAACCCCTTCCCCAAAGTCCCAACCCCAACTCCACCCCCTCCCTGCTTCTATTCGACTCCTTCCACAAATCCCGCCCTGGCCGTGCCACTTCCCCACCTCCTCCCCTGAGCACTCTGTGTTCCTGCTCCTCTCCCCTCCCTCCTGGAAATTGTTACGCTGTGAAACAGCTGTTTTGTGACGGCAAGTGCTGGGAGGGAGGCGGAGGAGTGGGAACGCGGTGTGCTCAGGGGAGGAGGTGGTGAGGTGGGGTGGGGAGGGGAGCTTGGCTGCTGGTGGGTGCAAAACACCCATTAATTTTTCCCCATGGGTGCTACAGCCCCGGAGCACCCACGGAGTCGGTGCCTATGCCAATGGTGATCTCTCCTACTGACATGACAGTTCTCTCAGATAGCCAGCACCCAAACTACTCAGGTCTGTTTACAGCTTAAAAATAAACACCTTATTTTTCATCCTGAATGTATTTGGAAGTCAGTGCAGGATCTAAAGCACTGGTGTAGTACATCCATTGTAGGAAACACTGCTAAGGAGGCAGGCCATGACATTCTGCATTAGCTGAAGTCTCCAAGGAGTCTTTAATTATAGCACAAAGCAGAGCACATGAAGTTAACAGAAAATTCACTTCTACAATACCAGGTCAATAAGACATGCCTATTATTCCCAAATAAATAATAACCACTCTAACATTCTGATATTTTAAATACTGCTAGCTGAATAATAATGAAACTATTGAAGCAGTCTCCAGCTTTTGCTATTTGGGTTCTATACTCACCAGTTCCTCCAACTCTCACACGGAGGTTCTCCATCGTATTGGCTTCACAGCATCTGCCATGAGTTGTTTACAATGAATAGGGAACCAACATCATCTCAGCATGACAACCAAGTTCAGGATCTATTCGAGCTGTATCTTCCTTGTACTGTGGTATGACGGTGAAACATGGACACTATGCCCCACAGACTGGGCAATGCTGGAGGCTTTCCACACCAAATGCTAACATTGTATATTGGGCATAAAGTGGAATGACTTCATCTGTAATGCAGACGTTTATGGTCGCTCCGGTCTACAGACTACTGGGGCCATTATCTGCAGACGGCGCCTTCTGCTTTTTGGACACGTAGTGAGAATGCCACGAGATGTTCTGGTGAATGCTGTTCTCTGGGTGGATTGTAACATCTGGGATAAAATTCCACCAACCGAGGGGTGGGCATTTCAGAGGCAGACCCACTATTACATGAGTTCATCAAGTCTGTTCCGATGTTGGACTCTTGGGCCATCAAGCTCTTGCGGCCATGCAGGAATGAACCAAATGGGTAGTGTGTGGTACCTGCTGCTAGAATATTGCCTGAATTAACTACCTCTGGGATAGCTAGCTTCCACAGGATAATTGGTAATGTATTTCACATAAGTTATGCTCTCATCTTGGCGGTCTGGTGCTGCAATGCTGGAACAAGAACTTCGGAGTGGGACTGAACTAAGCAGTGGCTGTGGTCCTAATGTAAAAGTGAAACTCATCCTGCTAGAAGTCTATCAAACAGGGTCCAGAGCTGGGGTTAGGCTCTGTACCTGTCTTCAAGAGTGGTAGTTCTCACTCTACAGTGACTTTCATACTTTGCTGGAAAACCACCCACCACCACCTTTGGGTCTCTCCAGATGCTCAGCTCTAGTTTTCTGGACAAATGAAGCTTTCAGTACAAAGAAACTGTTCTGATCTTCCCCTCTTCCCCGCTGCGTGCCCTCCACATTGCAGGAATGGCAGCAATTCCTGATGAGTTATGGTATATTAACTCCCATTTCCTAGAATTCCTTTGGGTGCCCAAAAGAACTTGCAGGATCTCCCATAATCCCTCATAATGAGGGACTACACTGGGAATGCTGTGCATGGGCAGTACTGCATTCATCAACTAGGACACTGCACCACCCAGTTTGCAGTAGCTCACTCTCACCAGTTCAACTTGCAAGAGTGTAATTCTCTAGTTACATAACTTCATCCAGACATGGAAATTTGTTCCTTATTCCTCAAAAAAAAAAAATTATGACAATCTTCATTCTGGATCAAATTAGCAAAATATCACCAAAGTACCAGTTTTTGCACAAGTAGTCATGAGGCAAATAGTTTCTAACCTGACTTATGTGGCGATGCAGACAGTGTAGAACTTTAACTATAACGACAGTTAATACGGACTATGACTACATAACTAAGGGGATTCAGATTATAGCTCTGCTACTCCAGAGGATGGAATCTAATGCTGTCTCCCTGTAAACCCTTGTCCACTTAGTCAGATGTCTCATCTTGATTTACTAATTTATAGGCTTCATCCCGTCTTAAAGGTACAGTGCCTTAACTACATTTCCACTTGATTATGAGCATAAAATGAACATGTGCCATTTGGCACCACTCATATAATGAGAAAATAAACTGCCTTTTAAATACGCCGGTACTACACCCAGTATTTAACACCAGGTGTTTCACTGTGAAAGTGAAACCAGAGGTAATGCTACTTAACGAATAAAGTGAGATGACATCACTGCACCACTAGCCTCCGTAATTAGAACTTTAGACATTGCCCTTCAGGTTCCAGCTGATTTGATCTGGATGGTGACCAGCAAGTAAACAAGACTCAGAACAAAAGTATTCAGCACCAGCTTCCTCTAGCAGAATTACAATATGCTTATAATGAAACAACATTTCAGGCCATCAGCACCTAGCTGCTAACTCAAAACTTGACCTCTTAAATGTGCCGAGTGCATTTAACGGATAAGCAGAAGAACAAGGAAAAATATGTAAAAAATAAGCCAGACAGCTGCTGATGGGGCAATTGGATCAATGAAAGAATAAGTGTATGGAACAGAGTGGCATTTTCCCCGACACTGAACTTCTTTCATAGCATCAGGCTGCTGGTGGTGACAGAGCCATCTGTCCTGTCTTTTTTGCCCTTCCCTGTCTGCTATTAATTTTCCACAAAGGCTCCAAGTGACAGCTCCCTCATAGTGACCATACTTGGAAACAAGGTGTATGACAGGCAGGGGGAGAATGACATTCATTTCTACAGGCTCCAGTGTTTATAATGTGGGGGGAAAAAAATAGACAAGAGTTCATAAACTAGCAAAGAATAAATGAAAATGAAAGGATCACTTGACAGCAGGATACCAGTCACAGGCTCTGGGATTACATTTTCCTATGCATTTTGGTGGACTCTCAGAGGCATGCTCTCACCACCCATGTGCTGCAGACAGTAAACAAGTGAGTATTTCTGGAGCAGCTGCCCATGTAAAAGGAGAGGTGCCTGTTGCTGCCTGGCAAAGTTGCAGTTTTATGGAAGTGCATTTCTTAGGCTTCATGCTCTCTCCATCACTTGCACTAACATCATCAGGCTGCCACACCTCTCAATTCAGCAAGCCATTCCTGTTTGACAAAGGACATAAGTGTGTGCTTAAATTATGACATAGTTCAATAGTTTGCTGACTTGGGGCCATAATGAATATGATCACAAACCTTCATTGCAGTTGCTTTATCTTTAGAAACAACCAGCCATGGACAAAATAGTGTCACATAATGTGTAACCAAAAAGAAATGATTGCAGCTTATTTTTTGTTTGGCAAAATGCTAGTCTGTGCACCAGGCACGTCTGGCCTTGTTTTACAGCCTTTGATTTCATCAGTTCAAATTTACTGATATTATTCTAAAATTCTATTCTATATTGGTTCTTCCACCATGCTCATCACTGTAGTATCTGACAGGTTTCAGAGTAGCAGCCGTGTTAGTCTGTATTTGCAAAAAGAAAAGGAGTACTTGTGGCACCTTAGAGACTAACAAATTTAAATTTGTTAGTCTCTAAGGTGCCACAAGTACTCCTTTTCTTTTTGTAGTATCTGAGTGTCTGCCAATAGTGCATTAAGCAATGTGACTAACATCTGTCAAATTCTCTCAGCCTCTCCCCAGAATGAGAAGTGGTGGAGTAGACTGTTTTGTTTCCCAATTTTTTTTAGTGTGTGCATTGCTGTGTATTTATATAAGAAGGTCATTGAAATGTGCCTTGTACTTGGAGTGGAAGGTAGTGAGGTTTATGATCATCCTTAGTACCTGTGGCAGTTCATTCCACAATCTTAGATCAGTCCCTGAGAAAATTTGGTCTCCTGCACAGACAAGCTTTACCCTTATTGTGCAGAATTCCATTGTTACAGAGGACCAAAGATGTTGACCCCCCATCTTCAAGCTGGAGCATTCTCCAAATGAACTTTCTCCAAAACCACAAATAATTATTTTTAAAATAAGACTTTTTATGAAAGGAAGCATCTTATTGGCTGATGAAGGTTTGGACTGTATGGATAATATACCGGCTTATTGCATGCAATTATCTCTTTCTCTAGTGGCTGGCCCCTGATAGGAGAAGAGCCTGCTTCTTAGTGAGTGCTTACAGAATTATTCTTTTCGCTCAAATGACAGAGGTTGTGGCTTTTGCAGCCTGATTTCTAAACGTGCTTGAGAATCCAAAATTCCCACTAAAGTCAATGGTGCTCTAGGTGCTAAGCAACTCTCAAAGTTAAGCTGCTGGTACAGGAGCTTAAGGTCACAGTTTTGATTGCTGCTGTTGACCATGGAGTGAGGATGTCTGAGGCCCTGGTTCAGTATCTGGGAATCCAATGAGATGCAGGCAATTGCCACAAAAAAGTAACAAATCATTTTCTCAAAAGCGATTATGCACTTCACCCAGTCAAGTGATAAGGGAAACAAATACTTTGAATAGTTGAAGCCACATAACCTTTGGCCATGTCCTTTAAAAAAAGAACTGGAAGTGTGCGTGTATCTAGTACAACGTTGCTGTCGTGTATTACCGGCTACATGAACACTGGAACAGAGAGCAGCACATAAACGTTCCACGGAACCTTTAGGTCCATGTGGCCACATATGACACGACACAGGTTTTAATTGCTAAAAGAGAATGTGGCAACTAAAAGGGTAACTGCAACAAAAGAGCTTGGTGAGAACTAGCATTTATCTAAGCCTTGTGAAGAGTCTCTGCTCCAAATACATTTTTACTTAGCACAGAGGTTGCCATATAGCGTTGTGACAAAGTTCCTCCTCTGCGTCAGTGGGTCCTGCGCTTATTGGAGCATTTGCTCGCCTCGGAGATTTCACGGCAAGCCTCAGTTTGGCCACCCTTGCTAGTGGCTCAAACCTGCCATCCACTCAGCTAACCTCATCACTGGCCAGCATGGGGTGCGGGAACGGAGGACAATCCCCGCAGTCCCTGTGTCCCATCTAGCGGGTCGGGGACAGAGTAGATCCCTTTCCAATTTAGGCCTTCCCTTCTGGTGTTTCTCACAGACTAGGTTCAGCTCCTCCTGTGTCTGATCAGGAGTTGGGGGGATGGCAGGGGAACCGGGGCCCACCCTCTACACTGGGTTCCAGTCCAGGGCCCTGTAGATAGCAGCTGTCCACAATGTTCCCTGTATCAGTTGCAACAGCTACAACTCCCTGGGCTACTTCCCCATTGCCTTCCCCCCAGCACCTTATTTATCCTCACTGCAGGATCTTCCTCCTGAAGCCTGATCACGCTTGAACTCTTCACTCCTCCAGCAGCACGCCTTCTCACTCCCTGCTCCTGGCATGCCCCCCACTGACTGATGGGAGGTCCTTTTTAAACCAGGTGTCCTGATTAGCTTGCCTGCCATAATTGAATCTAGAAAGTTCTTAATTGGCGCCAGGTGTCCTGGCTTGCCTGTCTTAATTGGTTCTGGCAGGTTCCTGATTGCTCTAGGGCAACCCCTGCTCTGGTCACTCACTCAGGGAACAGAAAATTGTTCATCCAATGGACAATATATTTGCCTTCTACCAGACTCCTGTATCCCACTGGTCTGGGTCTGTCACAGTTATAAAAAAAATAAGTCACATTAAAGGAGGTCAGTTCACTGAAAGGTGCCTAAGGAGAGGGACATTTAGTGAGCATTTTAAAAAACTAAATAGAAAGCAAATTGGCAAAAAGGCTGACTCAACCCTTATGGAGTATCACCAACCCCTGGTGTTCAAAAATCCAGTGGCAGGCATAGGGGCTGGAACTAAGGGTATGGCAGCACCCCAAGCCTAAAGTGCTTTCCATTATATACAAAGTTTACATTTTGCTTCAATGGCTGTCAGGACCGCCACTATAAAAATTGTTCCAGCACTCCTGGTGGCAGGCCATCAGAATCATGAGACTGGCTTAAAATTTTTTTTTTTTTTTTAAAACATGTTGGGTTCTTTGTCTTTTGTTTTTAATTTTTATTGCTGTACAATAATACACAAGTTTGAGTCACGTTTTCAAGCTTTCTATGGCCATGAGAGCTAGAAACTTACTTTAAAAAAAAAAAAAGAAAAGAAAGCTGGCATGCTCACATAATCCCAGGACTCTAGAAGCTAAGGCTTTCAGAAATACAACACATATTGTAACACTTGTGTTAAAATTGCAAGTGTTGACAAAATTGCTCCACTTGTAAGATCTTCCTTAGAACCGTGAGCCTCACGCTTTTATCGTTAAACAGAATTCTAGCTCTATTGGAGACAGAAGAGATGCCCCTGTCACAGCACAGGCTTTAGCTGACTTCTCAAGCCTGTATACATCCCTGAAGTACAGAGGCCTGTGAAGTTCATACATTTCTACTCTTATGATTTTGAACTCGTATTTGTCACCATTTTCTTACATATATCCAGATACTACTTGCAACTTACAAGAACCAAATAATGAAGAAATTAGTGAAGTCATAAAAGTCAAGCAGGGGGGATTACAACATAAACACTATACAGGAATCTATTTCCAATAGGTTTCCAATGACACTATAGATTTAAATGGATTTGGCAACACCAGAAAGACCTGTGTAGCTGTAGAGCCCTGTTTTGCTAAGGTGTTGATTTTTAAAGTATTACAATCCAAGTACAAAAAAAAAATTTTTTTCTCCCCCTTCCATACTGCCCTGCTTCTACTGCAATCACCTGCCCTTCCCCACTGCTGCCTTCCAATGTTTCTTTTTTTCCCCTCTCATTGCGAGCTGGGGGCCAAATTCTTCTCTGTTACACTGATGCAAGGTCCCAGTCCTGATTTTCCCACTGCTTCATCAATTCTCCCACAACATACATCTTCCCTGCCCTGCATTTGCTCAATTTCTCCCTATTCCCTTGCTTACCTGCATCTGTCCCCACTGTCTCTGCTTCACCCTGCTGCTTGTGCCTTGGCTATCATTCCCACTTCTGTCTGGTTACTCCTGCTCAATGTACTCCTGCTAGTCTCCCTTGCTCCATGCATCCTTCAGCTCCTCACTAAGGTTTTCCTGCCCCATTGCTGTTCCTCCTCCCAGTTGTGCTGGATCTCCGCATGCTCAGCCCCACTATTGACTTCTCATCTGTCATTAATTTATTTTCCCATTCTTCAATTTTCAATGAAGAGCTACAAAGGCACAACATATATGTTGCCTGTCTTTATGTGAGGTCACAAACAACTATCAGTTTGCAACTGCTTTCCTCCTTCAATGTTTGTAGTGCCTGTAGTATTACACCCTGCTCCCACAGTATTTGTTTCTCCACTCCCTCCAACTCTGTCATGGCAAAACAACTGTTACTGAACAGTTTTATACTGTTATATGTTGTCCTGTTAATTTTTTCCTGAAAGTGGCTGCAGTAAAAATCACCTGACGTGTGTTATTTCCAAATGGAACTGGCAAATTAACTGCTATCCTAAAAAAGGGGAGTTTTAAATTGAGTAGAGTATTCCGCTATGCCAAGATAATAATTTATGTGCACCTGCAGGGATGCCCAGATTCTCACAAACTGCTTTCTCACCCAGAAGGTTTGGACCCTATTGAGCAGCACTTAGCCTCTTCAACTCAGCTTTATCCTGATATGTTTCAAAACAGGAGGTTAGCAGGGAGGTGTCCTGACATTATCTAAAACTATATTATCCCACGGTATGGGCCTAATGGGCAGGGAGGTAGATGGGCTTTAAGCCACCTTTAGACTTCCCAGTGCATTCTGGGGCAGCCAAGGGTCTGCCTGGCTCCCAATACAAGTTAGAGCAGCCTTGGGGCTGGTCTAACTTATGGTCTGCTTCCCAGGGCCTCTGTAAGCCATAGAAAGCAGAGAATTGACATAATGGAGTATGCTCCAGCCAGGGTTTCTCCTGCCCCCTAGCCTGCCTTCTATTATACACCTTCATGTTCTGGGAGCTGGGACCAGGACCAGCCTAGACTCTTTATATAGGCTCCAAGCTAGTCCAGGGACAGTTTGTGCAGGGTATATTCTGTTTCTGTCTGTTCTTTACAGCACCAGAATAGCTCTGAGGGGCCTTAGTGTAATTGAGAATCAAGTCCTATCTATGTACACACAGTATCTATTAGATTTCTCAAGCCACGCTAAGCTCCAATTTCTGCTCTGTAATATATCCATGTGTATCTCTGCATGCATGTGTTTGAGAACAAAATTTGACCCTCAGTGAGAATCAGGGATATCTAGCTCATCTTCGCCTCTCTTTCCCCACCCCCATCTTCTCCTCTTTCCCGTTATGCTCCTTGGGTCTGGAGCAGGGTACACTGCTCCAGCTCGGGTACCTCGCTTGCAGGCAGCCCTTCCCACTACAGTGAGACTCCCCCAGTCTCTGGCCCACAGCCCTCTTATAGGGCCAGCTGTGGCCTGATTGGGGCATGGCCCCAGCTGTTGCTGCTTTCCCCAATCAGCCTAGCTTTTCTGCAGCTGCAGCCCTCTCCAGGGCTGCTTTAACCCCTTCAGGGCCAGAGCGGGGTAACCACCCCACTACATCAAGGCAGAAGGGATCAGATCAAAGCTGTTTGATATTTCTTTAGATAGAGAAGCAATCAATGTGGCTTGTTCAAATGGCATACAGGCAAGTTTAGACAAGTTGTTCCTTCTATTATACACTGCATCAGCCTTAACTTGGAGCTTGCTAGTCTGGATCTCTAAAGCGATTATCTTTATCTTAAAGAATCTGAATTTGTTCTGAAAGATGTTAGTCAGAGATTGAAAATTATCTGTGAAAGCAAAACTATTATCCTGTATGAGGCCTGGTCCTTGGATTCTTTCCGCACCCAAAACTCCCACTGAAGTCAAGAGCATGGAGAATTCAGTCCTGGAAGGCCAGTTCATGTGCTGCAGTCCTTACTCGGGTAAAAGTGCTGTTGACTTTGATAGGAGTCTTTACTAAGGAATGAGGGCTTGATTGCGCCCCAGAGATCCATGTGAGGAGGGCTCCGCCATATTAAGATTTCATCCCTCTCTACACAGGAAGGGGTTTTCAGTGTCCCTGCTGGTACTGTTCCTCACAACCCCCAGTTGTTCTGGTATCTTGCAGAGAACAGTCCACAGAGTTGGGGTCTGCAAGAGGAGAAGGCAGGTCCACATTCAGTGGAGCAGCACGGGGGTGGAGCTGAAGAAGACGCTCATCATCTTCTTACTGTCCCTGTGGAGATTTCCAGGGACTAGTGATTCAGCCTGGGGAGGCCCAGCTAGCACAGCTCCAAAGGAGCTGCACTACTTAGGACTAGAGGGAGGGCATCAAGGTCCCAGAGCCAGTTTGGAGACAGGAGGCTCATTCACATATGGCCCTGGCCTCCTGCACAAGCCCCGTCCCTGCCAATGTAACAATCGCAGAGAGCCTCTGAGAGGGACTATTTCCAGGATTTTCATCCTGAGGGGACAATTGGGACAATTTAGCCCTGAGTAAGGTCTTTAGGATCTGGCCCTTTCACAGTTAAAACAGGTGACTTTAGTCCCAATCCTGCAACCAGAGCCCCATGGATGGACCCTAATGCCTGTACAGAGCCCTATTTATTTAAATTGGGCTACACATTGATGAGAGGGTCTGCTGTCCCTGAGGATCTGACTGCAGGATCAGAGGCTGAGATAGCAGAGCCCATTCCAGAATGCAAAGAACACAGATGAGGAATGAGAAAATCCTGCACAAGGAGAGCAAGTTGTGTTTGCAAGGAGACTGAAAAGCGGGTTAGAGATTCTGGACAGACAGAAGGATGCACAAATAGAAGTTGTTGGGGACATTGCTTCATAGTTATGTAATGGAATCTGTAGCAGTCTATAATTGTCTAACTGAACTGTTTAAGTGAATCGAATAACTAATTGAATCTGTCATGTTATAAACAGATTTTTTTGGCTGGGCTTTTTTGTGTGGTCACTGTATGCTGTCATGGTTCATTTTAGGTGCAATTTTCATTTTAAAAATATTGACCAACACTTAAGCCCCATACAGGAGTAAATTCCAATTTTGTTATAGTGACTGAAAGTTGGGGCTGGGAATGGAGAATATGTTTCCAAACTTAATGCGCTTGTGTCAATGAGATCAAATTATATACAGCTCCACTAATAGCCAGAGAAAAATGCACAAATGTAAACATAAAAGGAGTCCCTCATAATTTGAATACTTGTCATATTTCACCATAATTCAACCTAAATGCCCATGGGCCACTTTAGTTTTATTTATTGACATTTTATTGTCTAACAAGATACTGTATTTTAGTAACATTAATTGATTAATCATTTTCATCACTCCAAGTGTAAACAAATTATTCCATCTATTTCTACCTCACCTTCTGTTTATGGTTCAAGTGTGCCAAGCATTCAGACTCAATGCAAATATACCGTCCAGTAATCATGCATGGCATCCTTCATAACAAGCTGCAGAAACTCTCGAAAGCATTGCTGCTATGTTGTGGGGAATCTTGAGAATCTTAAGCTTAACTCACCATGCCTTGAAGACTTCAGCAGGACTGGCAAATTAGAGGCTGGGAGGGGGTGGGATTCATCTGTGCAGATTATTATTCTAACGCTAGCATCAGTCATTTTTAGGGAGAAGGAGAGGGCCTGCAAGTAACAAATTAGTGGTGGCTGAGAATTTGTACGAGACAATTTGATAACATGAGTTTCAACCGGATCAAAGCTGAAGCATTCCTCAGTGGATGCCATTTTCCATCTTTTGACGAGCTCTATACAATCAGTCAAAAATATTTGATTCCTATGTTCATTTTTTTTCTTTTTTATTGGGAAGCGAAATTTCCTCCTCTTCCCATTTCCTTATCTTGACCATCAGATTAGTTAAGGGAAAAAAATCTGAGATAACATTGTTTGAGTTTTGGCTGTATGTGTGGTTTAAGGATCATAGGAAGGGGATGGGAGTCAGTATGCCTTCATTTTATTTCCAGGTGTGCACAAACTTGTTGGGTCACCATTGGGCAGTCCCATAATCACACTGAGCCTCACTTTACTCATGTATAAAATAGAAATAATGAGCCAGATTTTCCACTGCTGTTATCTCAGAACTAGTTGAGGACTATCTGCTAAGTATATACTGCATGTGCAGATACTCAGCCTTGTACATTAGTCTTTCTTTTTCCTTTGAGCTTAGTGTTATTTCATGTATGCACAAGGTGGTCTTAAAGTCCTGGGGTGAAATTCTTCTCCTATTGGAGTCAAGGGGAATTTTTGCCAGTGAATTTAATAGGATGAGGATTTCACCCCTGGAGTCTAAAGTCCTCTGTCTGTGCAACGTGTACAGCATAGATACTACCAATAGATTTGTATGAATTTTTTCATACAAGACTTTGTGTGTGTGAAAAATGCATATTTGTCAAAAGAAACATTTCAAACATTTGTGCTGGTTTTGCCAAATTGTTTTAGTAAACAGAAACCTAAAATTTTTTGAAAAAAAAATTGTTTCAATTATTTCCAAATGAAAAATTGGGGGGTGCGTAAGGGGGGTGGGTTTAGTACAACATAACTTTTCATTTCAAAATTCTCTTTAATTTTGTGTAAAAAAAAATCTTAAGTGTTTCCGTATCAAGCCAAAACATTTCATTCTCGCTCGAATGAAACATTGTTTGACCTAAATTTTTTTTTTATTTTTTTTATTTTGTTTGCAGTTTGACTTGGAACACATTTTCCCCTGATTTTTCAGAATTGCCAACAAACTGAAAAAAATCTTTGATTCATCCAGTTCTAATTGGCAGTACAAATTTTGTATATGCTGTGCCATCTGTATGTCTTGTTTCAGAAGAGCCACCCTGAGAGGCAAGAATAGTCCAATTCTTGTTAGTGTCATTTCTATGCTCATTCAGTCCTTGGCCGATAAGGGTGCCAATTAGTGATGGGGATTTTTGCTATGTGAACACCTGGGTTGAGACCACCAACTCATTTCACATATTAGAGAACAACCATCAGTGGCAGCAGCTTTTTGATGACTACTGATCTGGGCCTCCTTCTAACCCATGGCTTATAGGTGAAAGGTTTTGTATCTAATTACCAATATCCTGAGCTGTTCATTCCCAGCCAAACTCTGTAAACCTGATTGTGTTACTCTGACTGTGTTACTCTGTTTTATTAGCTAAATTAAACTCCATACTTGCTACTATGCTGTCACCACTTCTTGTGAGCCACTAATTGCCTCTGAACAAAATGGACTTTAAGGTACCGCAGAGTAGCTTCCCTAAATCTAAACTAAAAGAAAAGGAGTACTTGTGGCACCTTAGAGACTAACAAATTTATTAGAGCATAAGCTTTCGTGAGCTACAGCTCACTTCATCGGATGCATTTGGTGGAAAATACAGAGGGGAGATTGATATACACACAGAGAACATGAAACAATGGGTTTATCATACACACTGTCAGGAGAGTGATCACTTAAGATAAGCCATCACCAGCAGGGGGAGGGGGGGGAGAGAAAAGGAGGAAAACCTTTCATGGTGACAAGCAAGGTAGGCTATTTCCAGCAGTTAACAAGAATATCTGAGGAACAGTGGGGGGTGGGGTGGGGGGAGAAATAACATGGGGAAATAGTTTTTCCACATACCACACAACAGAACCACTAACCCAGGAACCTATCCTTGCGATAAAGCCCGTTGCCAACTCTGTACACATATCTATTCAGGGGACACCATCATAGGGCCTAATCACATCAGCCACACTATCAGATGCTCATTCACCTGCACATCTAACAATGTGATATATGCCATCATGTGCCAGCAATGCCCCTCTGCCATGTACATTGGTCAAACTGGACAGTCTCTATGTAAAAGAACAAATGGACACAAATCAGACGTCAAGAATTATAACATTCAAAAACTAGTTGGAGAACACTTCAATCTCTCTGGTCACTTGATTACAGACCTAAGAGTGGCTTTCCTTCAACAAAAAAGCTTCAAAAACAGACTCCAACGAGAGACTGCTGAATTGGAATTAATTTGCAAACTGGATACAATTAACTTAGGCTTGAATAGAGACTGGGAATGGATGAGTCATTACACAAAGTAAAACTATTTCCCCATGTTATTTCTCCCCCCCCACCCCACTGTTCCTCAAATATTCTTGTTAACTGCTGGAAATAGCCTACCTTGCTTGTCACCATGAAAGGTTTTCCTCCTCCTCCCCCCCGCTGCTGGTGATGGCTTATCTTAAGTGATCACTCTCCTTACAGTGTGTATGATAAACCCATTGTTTCATGTTCTCTGTGTGTGTATATCAATCTCCCCTCTGTATTTTCCACCAAATGCATCCGATGAAGTGAGCTGTAGCTCAAGAAAGCTTATGCTCTAATAAATTTGTTAGTCTCTAAGGTGCCACAAGTACTCCTTTTCTTTTTGCGAATACAGACTAACACGGCTGCTACTCTGAAATAAATCTAAACTGTTAGACCCTGATTCAGGGTCTTTGTCAACAGAGTACTCAGACCCATTAGTCATCCAACTTTGTGATCTAAACCTAAAAGTTCAGAATTGTTCTTATATGCAAAAGAAAAGGGATTAAATGTAAAGCCATTACAACGATACTTGATTTGCAAAAATCAGCGAAATACTGAGCACTGAGAGTAGAGGGTTCATTCTGATTAATTATAGCTCACAAATATTTAATTATATATTTCAATCTTCATTAATCTTCTAAGCCAACTTACCAAATCACATTTTTCTGTATATTTCAGTCACCATTTTGATTATCTTAGTTCATGGGTTTCTTTGTACTTTGACACTCATTTCAGCAACTCACAAATCTTATTTGTGGCCAAATCAAAGAATAAGTAGGGTCTCTTGCATATAGTTCATATTTGTGTCAGATGAAGTTGTCTTCCAAGTGATCTGAGTTAGCCCTTCTGTAAATGAAGGGAACAGTGTGTTTCTAAATTAAGAAATTTGAAAAGTGCTGCATTGAAGTGAGAGCTGCATACAAGGGGTGAGGGAATGGGCCAAGTGCAAAATTTTAATGGGTAGTACAGTCAAACCCTCTAGCAACCGGAGCTAATGGGGACAGACAGGGTTGTGAAACATGAGCCCACAAGGTCTCCACTGAGAGCTATCCATTCCACTTAGTTCTCCCAAGCTTTACTTCACAGAGACCTTATGTTTTCTTGTTTCTTTTTAAAGCAAAAAAGATCATATTAACATATTTGCAAGTAATTACAGCACCATGGTGTTTTCTTTATTAAGGGCTGATCTTGAGAGCCAGGGACTTTACATATTACAAACAATTAGGTGTTTTAAATGGTTCTTTAGATACAAGATGTGATAGATGGAAAGCTCTGTCTCTTACTCTGTGTTTGTTCAGCACCAAGCACAATGGCACTTCAAACCAGACTGGGGCCTTTAAGTACTATCCTAATGAAAACAATAACAAATGTTATGATTTTTTAGAATAAAATATGGTTTAACAGTAGACTTCAGTGACATTTGCCTAGTAGGACCTTACTGGGAGGAGCAGGTATTAGTATGTGAAAGTTATCTTGGGAAGAGCTTTCTGTGGAGGGAACAAAACAGCATATTCTTGTTGAGAATGGATGTGGCCCTTTTAAAAGGTTATTTTAAACAGGTTGTCAGGTTGGTGGAGGACACTGACTACAGGCTTCAAAGCTTCATTCTAAGCTACTCATGTTCTACTAGGTAAGAGGATCTTTAGAAATGAGTGAGAGAATGTTGAGTAGGTTTCATTCTTCCATACGTTCTTATAGCCGTTTTCAAAATGCTAATTTGGGCAGAGAGTGTTGTGGTGTCTGTAGCAATCACCAGCATTTAATAGTTTTAAATATGTTTTATTTACAAGATTCTGGTTCTGTTTTAACGGATCAAACCTGATATGAGTGCTCATTGCTAAAGTGCCAATTAAGTCAAGTTACTCAGAATCTTGCTGTTCGAGGCTCAGTCTAATCAAGGGAAAGACTCCTAAAAGAGAGTACTTTCCCTGAGAGTACACTGGAAGAAGGAATTCCTCACACTGATAAGAAGAAAATCTTTTAAACTCCTGATGAGGTGAAAGGGAAATGAATAGGAAAATGTGTGGTACATTAATGAAACCACAAAGAATTGCAAATGTTACTGAGCAGAGTTTAAGGAAAACTGCTGTCTTGTGGAATTCCAAAAGGATTTAGTCAATTTGATTCCGTGTTTGACTCCCAGTAATGAGACATTCCAAACCAACTGCTCTGCATGGATCAAATTTATTATTTTCTTGGCCACCCAGCTGGGTAGAAAGGAGCTGACCCAATAGTGAGAAACAGCCCCCCAAAGAAAAGTTTGTGTATATGCATATTGATTATTTACTGTGCCTTAGATGTTCATGTATATTCTCCTGCTAAAATTTGAGCTATAAACACACTTGGCAGCAGGGTTATGGAAGAATAAAGATATCTGCTTTATAGTTCCACGACAAAGTACTATACCATAGAAGGGGGAAACTTTAGTGATTAAAAGCACCTCCTCCCTTCTAAACAGCTCAAGTACTATGAATCAATGGCTGTAAAAGTAAACTCTGTACTTGTGGTACTGCAAATTCTAAAGAATGTGGGGAGGGTGAGACTTAAAGCAGTTTGGAGATAATGTTTGGGAATGGAGAATTTATGGTCATGCTTTCACAGGGAGCTTTTGTAACACGAGTTTAGATGGAAAACAGCGATACCTTTTCATTCGCTAAATTTTAGCGAGCTAAAATATTTAAGAACAAGGCGGGAAATATTACATTCTTATGGTTAGAAATAATACCATATCCATTCCTCCACTGACTTGTTAAGCTATTTAGAAATGGAGCACAAGCGTACCAAATCCCCTTTCTAAACCTTGCTTTTTTCACACATTTTAATCTGTCTCTCATGTACAGATGTTATATATAATGTTTAACTAAAAGTGTGCCTGAAAGAATTCAGCCATTTTCTACTTACTAATTACTTCTGCTGTCAATCAATATTGTATATCTGTGAGCACCTTCATTTTAAAATTCATTTTCTATGCAAAGAGTAAGTGTTATAATGTTGGGGAGGGTGTGCTGTATTCTTCATGGGATACAAAGAAGTTGAATCTCTGCTTTAAGTGCAAAAATTATGCAACCTTAAACACTGTGCCATGACTGGCACCTCTGTAATGAATGCTTTCATGTGACTGGAATAATGCATAAGCTGTATGAAATCAGATATCAAAAAGCCAGATGTGGGGATGATATCCCAGAAATATCTAATTAATCTGTGTGCTGGTAGGTATCCCTACAAACATCCAACTTACTTAACCTATAGTAGAATCAGGATATCTGCAGAGCTATAAGGAGGTTCCAGCAACTTTGTCTGTCACTAGGAGATCTCCATTCATTTTCGTGAAAACTTGGTTTGGCTTCTGGTACAAGACCCCAAGCCATGCAAATCTCACCTTCCTTGGGGTTTGATTACAACTCAAAACTCAGGCCAGTTCATTGGAAGGGTAACTAAGGTTCATGATCCTTCTGAGTGACACTGACTATTTTTGAGCACACCTAAACTGATTTATGGGTGCTGACAGGGATGTTGGAACAATTTTTATAGTGGGGGTGCTGAGAGCAATTGAACCAAACTGTAAACCCTGTATATGATGGAAACCACTTCCAGCCAGGGGGTGCTGTAGCAACCCCCTCCACGCGCATATGGGTGCTGATCAAAAAACAGGTTAAACGCACCTATTCCTACTGAGTTTCAGTTTTCAGTTGGTGGGAATCCACATAGATCAGAGATAAAGAAAAGATTCATGCAGAGCTTTGAGAACTGAAACAGCAAAGTTCATCACAGCTCTACTTTTAATGAATCAGTGAGCAGGTTACCGTACTTAATGGGATTCATCTGCTGTGCTTAATGTCCCACATTCATGGTGTGGATGGTTCAAATGGCTGTGGATCAGCATCACAGAGAACTGATTAAATGACTCCTTCTTTGCATTTTTTCAATTGACCTGTCCGTGGCAAACTTTCCTCACTTCTCATCACAGCTATTTAATTTCCTCCAACCTGCAGACTTCTGATCAGTTAGATTTGGATTTTCAAAGGCACCTAAATGATTTAAGAGCAAACGTCTAATCAGAAGCCAGTGGGACATCTGCTCCTAAATTACGTAGGCACTTTTGAAAAATCTAACTTTTAGTTACATTCACTTCCAAATTATCTCCATCCCTGATTCTTTATAGTGAAGAACTATAGGCTGAGTTCCCTGAGCCAGACCTTGCTTGTCTTATCAGCCTCCCAAAAGTTCTACACAGACAGGTGGCTTGCAGGATGGTGCCTTCTCTAATACTTCAGCGACTCTGTTAAAAGCATTCATGTGAAGAAATAGATATCTGCAGCTATCAGCTTTGCATACCTGTGGTTTCCAATGTTACATTTCAAAATAGCCCGGATGAAATCAATCATTCCAATATCTCCTGCTTGGAAAATGACAGAACAGCCATGAATAAAAATGACACCCATTAGGATTTTATCCTGGGATAACATTTGAATCTTGTACATATCATCGAGAGCAGGATGCAACACTATAATGAAACCTTGTACACTTAGGTGCTTTGTGCCTACACTGCTATCATCAAATCCTTATGCGGCACTGCTTTAGAGAAAGGGCCACAGCCCTCTCTGTATTCTTGATCAGTACATAGGATTCCATGTTTAAAGCTCTCTCTGATCCTTTTGTTGGGTGAAAACCACCAGCCAGTAATTTTCTCAGACTAATAATGACAATTCAATTTAGTTTCAATGATACAAAAGTAAAACAGATACAGAATAGGGAGAAAACAGAATGGAAAAAGATCATTGGCTAATACATATCCAGGACAGATATTATGGAAAGAACCTTCAGACTGTCCATAAATGTCTCAGAGTTTGTTTGGTCACTACTTGAAGAAACCGATTTTGTAGCATCTTGTTATATATGCAGTCCCCTTGGAAGTGACATTTTTCCTGGGAGTATATTCCCAGGATCCATGAAGGGACTTAAGCATTGCAATGCTGAGCATTGCAACAGCTAACTTTTAGGCACCTAGAAAATCACAGGCACAACAATGAGATCTACAAAGCCTGAGTTAGGTACCTGGGCTCCTTGTACAATGATGGGTGCCTAAGAATGCAATCCCCAAAAGCCAGCACACAAGGTACATAGCCGACTAAATTAGCCAATGGGAGATGTGGAGGGGAGGGATTTGTCTCGCTCTTCTCATGGTGATAGACACCTAAGTCTAGCTGCAGGGCTGCACCTATCTCTGCTTAGTGATTCACAACTAAACTCCTCCCCGGAGTCAGGCAGCTTAGGTGCCCAAGTAGTTTCCTGTGGGAATGAGTTAGGCGCCTACGTCACTCTACACCAAACAGGGCTGTGGTAACCACCTAAATCCCACTGTTTACAGCACTTACCTGAGATATGGAAGATTCAGGTTCAGTTTCCTCTTCTGCCAGTGTGGGAGAGAGGATTAAAATTGGGGTCTCCCACCTCTGAAGAGCACGCTCAAACGACTGGGCTATGGGATAGTCAGATATGGGGCTCCCTCAGTCTCTCCTGTTGAAGCTATTCCACTGTGGATAAATACTTAAAGTGTTTCTGGGCCAGAGAGAGCATGAGCAAGAATTATTCTGCAGTCTGGTAGGTAAGGCACCCACCTGGGAGGTGGGAGGGTCCAGTCTCCCTGCTACAATTATTTGAATATTTACCCACAGTGGAACAGCTTCAGCAGGAGAGACTGAGGGAGATTAAATCAGAATATCCCATAGCTCAGTTGTTAGGGCACTCTCCTGAGAGGTGGGAAACCCCTGCTCATAATCCTTTTTCCCTCTCAGGGAAAGGGGGGGCAGATTGAACCTGTAGCTCCCACATTCCATGCGAGCACTCTAACAACTTGGCTAAAAGTTATAAGGTTGGCAGCACCACCAATGGCCATATTTTGAATGGGACCTGATTGGATAGGTGTACTCAGAGGCTGCCTACCTGATTGGGCCCTGATTAGGGCTCCTCTGCCTATCTTCTCCCTGTTCATTGATCACACTGGGTCTTAGGTGAGAGATAGGTGTCTGGATGCTCAGATTGAGGAAGCAGTGCACATGCTCAGAAGCAGAAACTCAGGCTCTTGGGGAACTTTTACTCTGAAAATGTGGGCACTGAGTGAGTTTAGGCACCTGCAAGGTTAGGCAGCAGTGAACAGAAGCTTTGTGGATTGCAATAGCATCAAAAGCTTGGACTTAGGCATCTAAGGCCTTATCTACACAGTGCAGCAATGAGCCCCAGAGGGGTGTAAATACTAGAGCATTCTAAAGTTTTGCACTCTAAATGCCCCATGTAGATCTTGCTGACATGCTCTAAAAGGTTCCTAGTGTGTGTTAACATAGTACTTTGGGACCACATCTGTGTGCACTTGGCAACTTTTAGAGCATGTCAGTAGGGGCTGCACAGGGCAGTTAGAGTGCTCTAATTCACACCCTTTGGGTGCATATTGCCATGTGCATAGACAAGCCCTTCAGCTGAGGTTAGTGCTAGGATGCACAAAGGATCTGTGACTTGTGACCCCTCTCTAGTTACCCAGTTAGAAATAAGTGTCCCTAAGGATCTCAGTTGGTTAGGGGGAGCTATAATTCTGAGTTGTGCTGATTTAGTTTGACAAAGAAACCCTCAAGAAAGCTGGGTTTGTACCAGTTCAGAACTGGTGTATGTGTGTGTGGTCATCCTGGCTTTCTCATATTTGTTTTGAAATGCATTGGTAAACACAAGTGTTGTTCCATTATGTAGAAAAGGTAAATATAGTTGAAGCTACAGTAGTGGAGCATGGATAATTAGCCATATTAGCAGAGAAGAAACTGGGTATGAGTTCCTAATTCTATTAAAGATAATTAGGTGATCTGTCACTTTAATATGATATAGTAGTTGTACTTGCAGAAGCTGCTTTGTTGGGAATTTTTTCATCCTTAATTGGCCTGTCAATCACAATTAGAAATGTTACTTAAAGCATGAAATGCTGCAAATTGTTCACAGCTGTTTGGCTTGTCTTGGCCTGTCTTACAAAATGGCTACCAAGAGAGACAAGCTTTCCTTTACTGAGAATGTTAAAGTACTTGTGGGTCTTTTGACTCCTGCTGTGATCTTATCTGCTGTTGCTATGCAGTTTAATATCTTCAAAACCAAGCTAGCAAGATTGAGCAGAACAGAGAGGAAGTTTAGGAGTGGTGAACCAATCCAAACTTCAGGTGGAAAGCAAAACATAAGGGGAAAGCACAGTGCTTCTGAGAAGTGCAAGGTTATCTGGCCCAAAGCTAAAACAAAAGGCACAAGAAATGGTGCCTAAATTGCACAAGAAAGATTTGACATCATTAATGGTTAGCTGCTATCTTGGAAATTGTGATCTAATAATGTTTTTAAGATGTAGCATGGAGCTAGGCAAGAGTGAGACAGCAATATGTTAGTCACATATAACAGGATGTCTTGCTCTGAGTAACTACTTCACAGGCCTGAATAAAACTTTAATACCTATGAGACTGGGCTTTTTAGGGTAGTTAATTAGATACCCAGATTAAGGTCATTCACCATGTTATCAAGAATGAACAATGAGGTGAATCAAAGCACCTGGGACAACAATTGTTTGGGCAATACTTTCTATATTCTCCTGGCTAAGTAAACCAGTTCTGCTAATGCAGGTATGACCTCCAGGGATGGCTTCTCCATTGGGAACAAGAGCTGAGAAAAGAGAGTTGTAAACTTGCACCTCTGGTAGAAAACTGTAATGCTGGCCATCGGGTGAACTTAATTCTTCCATGGCCAGAAATGCAAATGTCTATTTTTTTATGTTGATAGCATACACAGAGAGAGTTGGAAACAAAACAAATACTCTTCCTGAAAAGCTGCAACACAACATTTTATTTCTTAGAATCCAGAAATCTAACAAATGTATAGAAAGGATGTGGAGAAACTGGAAAGGATTCAGAGGTGAGTGACAAAGATGATGAAAGGGGTTGCAATGCAAGCCATATGAACAAAGACTGAAGGAACTGGATGTGTTTAGTTTGGGAAAGAGGAGATTAAGGGGATACATGATAGCGGTCTTCAAATACCTGACATGCCGCCATGAAAAAGAGAAAAGTTGTTCTCTTGCCACAGAGGGCAGGAGAAGAGGCAATGGGTTCAAACTACTGCACAGCAGATTTAGATTAAATCTCAGGAAAAAGTTTCTAACTGTAAGAACAGTAGGACAATGGGAGGTCATGGAAGCTCCTTCACTGGAGGCTTTCAAAAGGAGGATAGCCATCTGATGGATAGCCATCCGTCTTGGATAGTTTAGACCAGAGAGCGCCAAACTGTGGGGCATGTCCCCCTAGGGGGGCTGTGGAGGACTGTCCAGCATGTGTGTGGCAGGGCCCAGGCCAGCTCCCACAGGGGTGGAGGGGATGGAGAGCCACCTAGCCCTGCTCTGGTCCTGCCCCCAGTTGCATCTATGGCTCCTGGCCCCGCGCGTCCCTGGCCCCAGCCTTGGCATGACTTTGCCCCCAACCCTAGTTTTGACCATTGGCTTTGGTCTGTTCCTGGCCTGGGGGTGAGGCTGGGAATGGAGCCACACCTGGCTGCGGGCCCAGCTGCTTGTACTCACCACAGCCTGGCTGTGGCTCTGCTCCAGCCCACAGCTTTGGCCCTTGGCTACCACCTTGCTCTTGGCCTGAGACCCAACCACCAGCTGCTGCAACCCCAGCCTCAGCCCCTTTACCGCCGGGCTCTCCTCGAGCGGTGGTCCCGCTCCTGACCTCAGGAGCGGTGTGGACAGGAGTAAGGGGGGGGCATGACCCTCAATTTTGGGGTCTGCTGGCTTAGACTCAACAAATCCTGCAACTTGGTAGGGGGTTAGACTAGATGACCCTTTTGGTCCCTTCTAACTATAGTTTTATGATTCTAACACACAACAGTTAGAGAGAGACATAGCAGGCTGCTAACTAAGGGAGAGAGGCACAGCTCAACCTGCCTTGCTACAGACTGACTGTAGAGAACTGTGTGATCAGAGTCCCTGCAAAGTCCCTTGGCTTGCAAACAGGACCAGGAACCATCTTAGAATTCAAAGTGATGGCTTGCAGTTTTAACACAGTTTTCAATACACCATATTTTCCTGCTGAGTGCTAATGCCAGATTCTTGGCTCTGCTTCTTTCCATTTGTACTGCTCAGGTGGTGTAAAGGGAGTGGAAAAATCTCCTGCTGGGAGTACCTTCCTCCCATTGAGTTGAAGAGTGAGGGAGCACTAATCCAGCTCCCTGATGGGCCCTCCTGCTTTGCCCATGGATAGCTGGATGCAGTTAAGTATAGATTAATAGATTTTAAGGCCAGAAGGAACCATTGTAATCATCTAGTCTGCTTCTGTATAACACAGACCATAGAACTTCCCTGAAATAATTCCTAGAGCATATTGTTTGGAAAAACACCCCAGTCTTGTTTTAAAAATTGTCAGCGATGGAGAGAATCCACCACAACCCTTGGTAAATTGTTTCAGTGGATAATTTCACACTGGAAGTAAAGGATAATTATTTTTTAGCAGTGAGTGTATTTGCCTAGCTGCTTCTTCCAGCCATTGGATCGAGTTATACCTTCATCTGCTAGATTGAAGAGCCCATGATCAAATATTTGTTCCCCATGCAGGTACTTAGACTATAATGAAGACACCCCTTAATCTTGTTTTTGTTAAAACAAATGCAAGAAGCTCAATCTAATTATCACTTTAAGGCATGTTTTCTAACCCTTCAATCATTCTCATGGGTCTTCTCTGAACCCTGTCCAATTTATCAACATCCTTCTTGAGTTGTGGACACCAGAACAGGACAGAGTATTCCAGAAATGGTCACACCAGAGCCAAATATAGAAGTAAAACAATCTCCACTCCTACTAGAGATTCCCCTGTTTATGTATCTCAGGATAGCATTAGCTCTTTTAACTACAGCATTGCACTGGGAGTTCATGTTCAGCTGATTATCCACCATGATTGCCAAATCTTTTTCAGAGTCACTGCTTCCCAGCATAGAGTCCCCCATCCCATAAGTAAAGCTGACATTCTTTGTTTATAAAAGGTATATTTTGACATTTACCAATATTAAGATGCATATTTTGCTTGCACCCAGTTTACCAAGTGATCCAGAGTGCTCTGAATCAATGATCTGTCCTCTTTGTTATTTACAACTCTTCTAATTTTTTGTAATCTACAAACTTTATCAGTGATTTTATGCTTTCTTTAAGGTCATTGATAAAGATGTTAAATAGAGTAGAGTCAAGAACCATTCATAGTGGGACCCCACGGGAAATAGCTTATTGACAATTTGCCATTTTTACAGTACTTTTGAGACCTGTCAATTTTTTACATGCATTTAATTTGTGCTAATTTTATATCTTTTTAGTTTTTTTCCCCCAATCAAAATGTCCTGCAGTAATAAGTCAAACACCTTACAGAAGTCTAAGTATATTACAGCAACACTATTACCTTTATCAACCAAATTTATAATCTCATTTAAAATATTAGGATCTATTTGCCATTCCATGTTAATTTGCATTAATCACATTACTTTCCATTACTTCATTATTAATCAAGTCCCTTATCACTCACTCCATTATCTTGCCTGGGTTGGATTTCAGGCTGACAGGCCTACAATTACATGGGCTATCCCTTTTACCTTTTTTCAAAAAAGGCACATTAGCAGCTTTTTTCCAGTCTCCTGGAATTTCCTCAGTGCTCTAAGATTTACTGAAAATCAACATTAATGGTCCAGCGAGTTCTTCAGTTAGCTCTTTTAAAACTCTTGGATGCAAATTATCTAGACTCGCTGATTTAAAAGGTCTAACTTTAGTAGCTTCTATTTACCCTCCTCCAGAGATTCTAGTAGAATGGAAAATGTGTTATAGTCACCTGATGATGAGATTACATAGTCTTTTTCCCCAAATACAGAACAGAAATATTTACTCAACACTTCTGCCTTTTCTATATTATTGATAATTCTACCATTTCCATCTAGTAGTGGATCAATACCATTCTCAGGATTCCTTTTGTTCCTAATACATTTTTAAAACTCCTTATTGTCCTTAACTCAGCTAGCCATAGCTTTCTCTTTGTGTCCCTTGGCTTCCCTTATTGATTTTCTATAATTCCTAACTTCTGATTTATATTCATTACTGTTATCTTCCCCTTTATTCCATTTGTTTTTTTTATATAATTTATTTATTTTACAGCTGCCTTCACTTACCCTCTAAACTAGGTTCATTTTTTAACCATCACAGCCGCCTTCTTTTTCCATGTGCCTTTTTGGGCATCTAAGATGTTCTTAAATGATTCTGAACTATCATTCACATTTTTCTGATTAAGTTCTGCCTCCCAGCTGTTTTGGCTCATAATTGTTTTCAGCTTCATGTAACTGGCCCTATTAAAGCAGCAAGTGTATATATTACTGGTCTGGACTTTACTTTGCTTGAACATTATAAATGATCAGGTCATGATCACTTGTACCTAAGCTACCATTAAGTTTTAGTTCTGTGATCAGTTCTTTGTTATTAGGGAACAGTCTAATATAGACTTCTTCTGTATTGGTTGCCACACTGTTCCAAGGAGATTGGTCCCCCTTCTACTGTAGTGGAGGCTATCCAAACTATGCAGACCCCTATCCCCATGAAAGGTACACCAATGTTCCACAAAACCAAAGCCCTCCAGCCTACACAATTTACCTAGCCAGTGATTCACTTCCAGAATCGTTTGCCTTCTTTCTTCCTTTGCTCCTGGGACAGGAAGGATCTCGGAAAAGATGGCTTGGATATTTTTCTTCTTCAACAGGTTTCCAAATTCCCTGAAGTCATCTACTATCTGTGAGGTATCTGGTGATGCAGTAACATTTGTGCTAATATGAACCAATAGTTCCTTGCCTGTTGACTTCAGAACCTATCCAATCTTCAAGTGACGTCTCGTGCCTTCATTCCAAGAAGGCAGCACACTGTCCCGTTATCTGCCTATCCCTTGCAGAATGTTTTTTCAATTCTTCTGAGTATGGAATCTTGAATAAATATCATCTGTATACTTTGGACAGTTGGAGGTAAACTTTTTTTTTTTAAAACAGGTTGCACTGAGCTGCCATCCACACACGTGTCCCCTATATCTCTTCATTGCTTTCAACCTGCTGGATCTTGAGAGGTATCTTCTATAGTTTCCATTTAAGGACCTGCTATCAATTCTGTCCTTAGAAGCTTTATTCATCTGCTGAATATGGATGCCAAGAAACTATAGGGTTACTATTGGCTTCCTGGCACAAAGTCCACTCACTGCAAGTGGTGCATCCTCCTTATCACTCTGGGGATTAGCTTTGGCCAGACATTGCACTCTCCTCTGATGGTGTCTCTCCCATCACCCTCGCACCTTGCAGGTACTTCTCACTCCAGGAACTGCAGCCTCCTTTTTGGGACTCGGCCCTCCAGCCAGGTCACTGCATACTTCTTACTTCTGGGGAAGGGGGGAACAAAGTCTTCCCAGGAAGAAATTGTCCTAGACAGTCCACTGTTCTCTGCTTGGTATGTGTCACATCCCCAGTGGCTGATAAGGGAACTTGAGTCTGTCCTTTACTCTGGGTTCCAGCTCAGGAACCCTCTAAGCAGCAGTCAGGGTCTGCACTCCTTGCTGCTTTTCCCCTGAGCCTTCTCCTCCCTTGCCACCTTCCCCTCTCTTTAGATTCATCAGCCTCTCAGAGAGTAACGGTGGACTGCCCTGTGTAGTCCTGCCACACCTCACTTCTCCCACAGAGTGGCTGCAACTTACTTCCATGCAGTCTCTTCTATTGCCAGCTTTCTGGCATATATAGGCCCCTCCAGCTGACCTGGCTTCCAATCAATTCCCTGCTCCCTGGCTTCTCCTCCAGGTGCAGCCTGTGGAGTTAATTGGCCCATCTGGCCACCTTAACCCCTTCCAGTCCTGTGTGGAGTGCACACCCCATCACATCTACCCTGATTGGTAAATCTGTATTAAAAAGACATGGAGGATGGGTAGAGATAGGGTCCACACCAAAACCTTGGCTCTGAACTCTTAACTCTGGCCTAGGAACTGTATAATTTTTGAAGAAAGTGTTCCCCGTGGGGCATGAGAGTGTGTGGATTTAGTTTTTCAAGACATACAAGGGAGGATTGGGCCTAAATTACAAGTCACTTTCAGTTTAACACCCTAAATGCACCTTGAGGATAAAATTCTGCATACACTTGGACTAATGCAACCCTATGAAATCAGTGTGGTGAATTCTTATACTTAAGATTTTTCTTCATATATTAAAAAATGTCTTTAGGAGTTTGTGCTTTCTGAATAATCTAATGCAAATCCTATTTCACTCTACCCACCCACAAAATGGCCTGACCCCATGTGGTACTGAATGCCTCCTGCGAGATACTGTGACTGCCCTTCTGTGGGAGCTGCAGGTGTTCAGGCCCTTCTCAGATTTGGACAAATTGAAGAACAAGGCTGGCTTACGTCACTAGGATTGTTACTGCCTTTCTGCAGCTCCTTCTTTTGAAGTGGGACTTTGATACCATATAGCCTGCAACTTTCCTATGCCTTGAAATACTTGTGTGTATTGCTTTTGCTGCAGGTTGAGCATGCAGATCGAAAGACAGTCTGTTATGATATTATACTTCTGCATACGTGAGAAAACTTACAATTTTGGTTGTGGTGCATAATGGAAATACTTACGTAAAGGCTAAAAAATTAGTAATTACCATGCTGCCCTTTTCTAAATCCAGTGAATGTCCTTTCACACTCTCACTTTTACTACAAATTGGTACCTCAGGACTTCTTTGTATAAGACAGCGACATAGTCTAGCAGGATGACCTATTTATTTTTAAAGTCTGCTTATGTCAATGCTTTCTGTCCTGTGACCATGTTAGCCACCATTATTTCAGGGTGAGGTCAGTCTTTTTCTCTGCTCAGGCTGCTTGCCAGTTTCACAACACCTGCCTTGAAAGTGACAGCTCTATGGGTGTCCTCATAAATTACAAATCATGTGCCTCTGTCCTGATGCCTTGGGACAGGCACAAAGTTAGAAACTGTCCTGTAACTCTAGAACTGTGGCTGCTGGATGGGACAGCTGAGAAGAAAACAGAGACACATCAGCAGGGGGCCAGCTAAATCTTAGCCAGGCTGCAAGCCCAGGAGTAGGGGACAGTTTCCAGTGTTACAAGCTTAGTGTGTGTGTGTGTGTGTGTGTGTGTATAAACACCACATATATTAGGAGAATATGGAGTTCACCACAGCTTAAAGATTTCTCTCAAGTTGATGCAACAATGTGATCTTTATGGCTGGAAGAATGTGGAGCCCATTTAAAATCTCTTGCTGGATGCCCTACTTTTATGAGCCCCAAAAGAACTTAATTTGCACTCACTTGAAGTGTGTAAAAAAAGGGAGCAGGGTTGTGGAAAGTGAATGATGAACAAGTACATTGTTATTCAGTCTCTCCTGCCACTTCACAGCTTTTGATCTCTTCAGTTACGGTGCTGGTGTTTACACCAATTGTTCACCAGCACACAGTCTCCCGGGGATGGACACTTTCTGAGTGTACATGCAGCCTGAAAATTACCATGAGTGAGATTTAGACCAACATCCATGTGGCCCCTAGGCACTGAGTCCAATAAGCTCCTGACTCAGCAAAGCATTTAGGCATGTACTTAACTGCTTTGCTGAGTCAAGGCCTAGCCGAGCTGAATAAGGAGCCTGCCTCTGGCCCATACACTCTATCTCCACTGAAAGTTACTCTTATCTCTTACTTTGTCATTTCTAGTTTCTTGAAATAATGTGGTGTTGAAATGGTTTTGTTTATCCAGCTTATTTTTCACTGTCACCCATATCACTATCCAAGCTGGTCACCCCCTTTGCTTTGGAGCTGCCATTTCTACTTGCAGTGAAACAACACTCTGTTTTTATATTAGTGCCTTTCACATGAGGCTCTCAAAGCACTTTGCAAAGTTGATCATTATTATCCCCAATGTATAGGTGGGGAAACAGGCACAGAGAGGTTAACAGACTTGCCCAAGACCATGCAGAGAGTCAACGGTAGAGTCAGGAGTAGAACCCAGGTCTTCTGACACTCAATACTTTGTTTTACTTACTAGACATGCTGGCTCTCAAGAGACCATCAAAATCAGTCACCTAGTTGATCGGACAGCGTTATACTGGAAACCTTGGGCATATTTTTAAAATGGTTATTAAATTTCTCTGTAGATTGACTTCTAGCCTTCTTGGTTTTTGTGGCACCTATAATTTTGCTTTGGCATTTGAGTAGGATGAGCAGCTTACTTTGAGACTGATGTCTGATCCTAGTCTCCCCACAAATCCTTCAGTAGGGGAAGAGCTGCAAGGCCAATGCAAACAATAATAGCCTTTCCTCCCAAATGAATAGCATTATTCTGACAAGATGTATTGTGTTATCCAGCCTATTTAGTGTAGGTCCTGTAGATTCGTCCCCATCCTGTGTACTCTGCACAGTACTTAATTCACTGCCAATGTATAGTTACGTAGGTAAGCATCTATGCAACAAAACACAGCATTAAGAAGGGGCTACGAAACAGATTGACAAAGGTGGTGCTTTCTGTCTCTTGAGTGACCCAACTCATTTCACTGGAACACAGTTCAAAGCAGTTTGCAGCAATTAAAGTCTCCCTTTAACCATGTCATGCTCAGAAGTTTACAAACCATTTTAACCCATATTTTAGCTGGAGTGCTACCACAAAGCTGGCTGCCATTATATAGCTAGATGGAACACCTACAGCCAGGGTTGGAGGAGTGTCCACTATGAACACCTATTCATGCACTCTCCCCGTAATATAAAAAATTCTTCTTTGCAATAGTTCAAAAACTGGAATGGCTGGGGGGCATAATGTTAAATTTAGCAGGGAAAGAACCACACTTTGGATGACAGGAATAGAGTGCTTTGAGGCCTCCAAAGAAAACTGATTAAAATCCAGCTGAGTAATGAAGCTTTGAAATTTGCACTTTGCAGAAGAAAATGATGCACATTTGTATCTAGGGTTGTAGAAACATTGCATGACATTATATTGAATCCAGTCCTGAGTGCTGTGCATCTCACTCCTTCTCCAGCTGAGAGAGCACCAGCCCATCTTGTCTGCACCATCCCCAACACTTCTTTGCCAGTCATAGACAGAAAAGACTAGATGGGGTTGTCACCTCCCTGACCCCTGAATTTCTTGTGGAACAAGGGGAGTTCCATCAACCTTAGCTTGCAATAGCAGAGAGAGAGAGGTCTGAGGTCTGGTCTGCACTAGACACTTACATCTATAGCTATGTCTCTTGGGGTGAAATCCACACCCCTCAGAGATGTAGCTGTATCAACCTAACCCCCAGTGTAGACAGCACTAGCCAGGTGGAAGGATTTTTCCGTTCACCTAGCTACCATCTCTGGGGGCTGCAGGAAGCAGCGCAGGCTGAGGATATGCTGGCTACTGCTTCCCGCAGCCCCCATTGGCCTGGAGTGGCGAACCGCAGCCCAGTGGGAGCTGCGATCAGCTGAACCTGCGGACGCTGCAGGTAAACAAACCATCCCGGCTTGCCAGCGGATTTCCCTGACTGGCTGCATGCCAAAGGTTGCCGATCCCTGACCTACGCTGATGAGAGAATCCCTCTCTTCAGCATAGGTAGCATCTACTCTGAAGTGCTACAGCAGTGCAGCTGCAACACTGTAGTGTTTTAAGTATAGACATACCCTAAGGCTGGAGGATGAGACACATGTGGGAGTATGTGTGCCTGCAAGTTGGCTGCCGGTGGCTTTAAAAATGTGGTCCTTAAAGTCCAACAAATGCAATTAAACCTGAGACTTTTATAACCTTCTCATGTTTCAACGGTATAAAATACTATTATACTACAATACTATTATTTCTCTCACATTGAGAACAATAAACACTTAGGAAATATTAAAGGTAATTGTATACATTTTTAAAAAGATTTTTATGAAATGGCTCGGTCTCATCTTAACAAAAGAGTTGAGTGTAAACATGAAGCAGTCGGTGTCTCTCTCCATGCTTAAATTGTAATGAAAGAGGTGCTGGGGCTCCAGCAATTAGGTGCTGGGGCTCAAACAATTTTTTTTACTTTCATAACGGATGTGGTGAGCCCTCAGGTGCTGGGGGTATGAACGGCCAACCCTAGAGGTGCCAGGGCTCAGCCCCTGACAAGCCCTGGTACAAATGAAGTACTGGTCACTCTAGAGAATGGCGCAACACTATAGCAGGGCAATGAAATGGTGGTTCTGCAAGCATGCTTAACAATAATTAAAGTGCTCTGAAGATGGGAAAGCTGTGCAAGTGTTGCATATCCATTATTAATACTACTGTTAACAAGAAAAGGCAAACACTTCCTATTTGTTCCATTAGGACACTTTTTATCTTTGTTTTCTTCCCTTCTACTAATATAAATCTTCGTATTTGTTAAGAATTTCTTTTAAGAATACAGCTGTGAATGTTTAAAAGAAAGGCTTAGGAAAAAAATACATCATAATTTTCAAAACTTGCTGGTAACTATGCTAATGCTATGATGTTTTTGTTGTTGTTGGTTTTTTTTTACAATCCATGAGGCAAGAAGACACCCAGAGATATAGGCTTTTAAATCAAAGCAATAGATGCCCAAAAGCAACCTCAACTAAGCAAGGATTACTGCTGGCTTGCAGTGGACTAACATGATTTGCACTTCCAGTTAAAGTTCAGCTTGAGGTTGCCTCAGGGAAAACGAAATGGTTTTCACAGTGGCCTAATGGCACCTACAGGTATGTAATTCAGAGCAATATACTGTGAAAATAAAAGAGCTTGGTTGATTGGAATAGCTTGTTCAGAGAAAGGTTTATGCCAGATGCATAATACATTTAGAAATGATTATAGTTAATAATAATAATAGTACCTAGCTCTTATGTGTGACCAAACATTTCATAAAAAGAAAAGGAGTACTTGTGGCACCTTAGAGACTAACAAATTTATTAGAGCATAAGCTTTCGTGAGCTACAGCTCACTTCATCGGATGCATTAGCTCACGAAAGCTTATGCTCTAATAAATTTGTTAGTCTCTAAGGTGCCACAAGTACTCCTTTTCTTTTTGCGAATACAGACTAACACGGCTGCTACTCTGAAACCAAACATTTCATATTAGATAGAAAATATTGCAATAAAATATTTACACTAAGCTATCATTTGCTCTTCAACAGAACCTTTCACACATTAAGGTCCTGATCCAAATCCCATTGAAGTCAGTGGGAGGTGAGACATTTTAATGTGTAAAAACCACACAAGTTCTACTGTTATAGCATTACTCTGGGAAGCTGATCATCTGTGTCTCAGAGAGCTAGTGGTGTCAAGTGGGTGAAACACTTAATTGGGAATCTAGTGACCTGGAGTTGATTTCTGGCTCTGTCACTGACCTGTTCTGTGACCTTGGGCAAGTTATTTCACCTCTCTGGGCCTCTGTTTTCCTTCTCACCTTTTGTCGGTCATGTCTATTTAGATTGCAAGCTTGGTGCCTAGCACAATGGTCCCTGATCTCAGTTGTGGTCTGTAGACACTTCTGTAACAATAAAGTAAATAAAATAAATGCTGTATGAAAAATACAGGACAAAGCTTATGTTTAAGAGCATGCTCAGCAATGATTTATTCATGGTACAAAAATCACACGTTATCAGAACATGATCCTTAGCATGGTTATTGTATAAAAATGCTTTTTTATCTAATCAAATGTTGGCAGGTGTTTATTGGATACATGTTACAGGACATTGTTTCTGATTTTTGCATTGTTTTGATGACAGTATGATTAGTGCTGTGAAAGACACAAAACAAAGACTGTCTGCCCTGAAGCATTTACAGTCTAGGGTCCTGATCTCCAAAACACTTATGCACATGCTTAACTTCATGCATGTGAGTAGAAGGCACTTCTGCATACTAGTATATAGACAATCCATTTCAAATATCACAAAACTCAGAAAACTTGCCCTTTTCTTGCTGAAACTTTTTAACACTGCTTCCTAAACTTTTTAACACTGTTCCCTCAACTTCCCCAAATCTGATTTATCTGTTTTGACTTCTCTGGAGACTAACTGCATGTGTAAAGTTGCTTGTGAGCACAAATGTCTGTAGGATCAGGGCCTTGGATGAATAGGGATATTAAGGCCCAAATCTAGCAAAGACTTCACCATGTGCTGAACTTCAAGCGTGGGAGCAATCCCATCCCTATTCTGTAGGCACTTAAGCACATGCCTAAATCCCATTGTCTTAAATTCTTACATGTTTTGCTGAATTGGGGTCTAAAAGTTTTTTGGCTATTCATGTCCATCAAGAGAAGAGCAGTATAGGCAAAATTTCACAAACAATGCTCCAAAAGCACTGTAGTGGGGCAGAGTGGCCTCACTCTGGTACAGAGCGGGTTAACTCACCCTGTTGGGTGTAGCTCCCTTCGCAGGAAGTGCTGGGGCAGAACAGGAAGTATAAAGCAGTGCACTGCAACTCAGTTGGGGCTGGACCAGGAAGAAGGTAGATATCCCTCCCAGGGAGCCACCAGCACAGCCCGCAACCAGCAGCAGGGAGAAGAGGCAAGCCACTGCCCTGGGAGGTGGATGACACATTGTAGGGAGTGGAAGAAGGGTTGCATGACAGCGGCAATGGGAGTCAGGCCCCATGGATGATGGAGCAGCCCCCCCCCGCCCCAAAAGCTGGTAGGAAATAGCCCAGGGAAATGAGACTTGGCTCCTCTTGTGCTGCCAGGGAGGGAGACAGCAACCCCATGTTCCCCCTGCTGACCTGTGACAGGACCAGGGACCTGGGGAGCAGGGTGGGCCTAGTGCACATGGGGCTGGATGTGCACTAACTTTTAGGCCAGAAATATTGGCTCTTATTTGCTTGGCCCTCAACCAAATGGCCTGAGCCATTGACTGTGGCCAGATCAGCCTTCATCCTAGAAGGCATGAGCCATACACTATTGTTGTTTGCTCCAGCCCGGAGGTTGGAGCTTTTGACTGTTTCAGTGCTCAGCCCATCCAGGAAGTGTTACTTAATCTGCCCTTCCCTGGGAGGTCTGAGCTATAGACTGTTTAACTGTGTAGCTTCCTACCCAGAGGCTGGGACCAAAGACCATAGTTGATTGCTCCAGCTAGGAGGCCTGAGATAGAGACTGTTTAATTGCTCAGCCCCCACCTAGAAGGCCAGAGCCATCGAGAGTTTGACTGCGCAGTCCTTGGCCAGGAGGCGGGAGCTATAGACTGCCTGCTTATTTGTTGAACCCTCACCCAGGAGGTTTGAACTGTCATTTGTGCAGTTGTGTAACCACCAGCCAGGCCATCTGACAGGGGGCGTCCTGGTCTGGAGTCGCAGAAGGCTACAGGCACCCACAGCTTTGTTAGGGCAATTCCTTCCTATGAGGGAAGGATTGGAGAGTGGGAGATAAATTACAACACAAGATATTTTTCTTCCTTCAAAGATATTGCCCGCTGTTATTACCTTGTAAGAGGAGAGAAAATAGTTTACATTTTATGAGACTGGGATCATGATGTAAGGAAACGTAAGAGTGGGAGTCTGCACAGGGGATGTACAGGTGGGAATCTGTGAAAGGAAGGGAGGATGTTTGTGGCTGTGAAAGAGCAAAGTGTTGACAGGTGTCAGTTAGTTCTGTCTCACGGTGGGGACTGATGAATGTACACACGTTGCAAAGAGAGGATAAAATGCTTTTCGTTATGTTGTGCAAAGGAGAAATCCTGTAACCTGAGCTTCATACTCCTGCTTGTGGGTGGTTTTTATTCTTACAGATTTGTGTAATGTAATCCAAAAGCTTTATTTTTCTGGTTTGTGTGGTATGCTGTGTAGTGCGTATATCTTGTTTTATGGGGAAGGAGTTTGTGAGACAGAATGAGGGAAATGATGACTGACAATGTAAATGGGGGCTGGCAGCTTATATCTGTGCTTGCAGGGGAGGGAAGAACACGCTCTACAAACGAGACCAAATCCTAAAGCCATTATTCAAGCAATACCTATCAAATTCATTCATGATTGTAGCAACATTCATACACGAAGCTAAATTACTCTGGTAGCTGAAGCATGTTGCTGAGTATATCCATCATGTCTGTTTTAATTTGCAATATTCCTTTGCAGGTGATGTCCTCTGTTATTTCCTCCAGATATTGCTCTCCATCTGTTTCTCATTAACAGATGCCCTATACTAAAGTGCTCCTTTTTCTAGTGTGAAGGATTGGAGATGGCTCCCCCCTGGAGCCTGTCAATTCTGCTCCTTCATTTGATAGAGAGTCATTAGGAAGTAATGCAAGGTCCTTTTTTACTCCCCCAGGGTGAGAAAGCAAGGACTCGGTCTAAGATCCCTGCACAGCAATCTTATTAAGATTGCTGGGCTGCCCAAATAAAAATATTTATATAGTAGGCTTACTGATCTTTTAATACCTTTGAACAGATACATAGACATCAACTATAGCTTCATCCAGTCCTCTAGCTTCCCTGAAAATGTCCAGAGCTTTTCTGGGTAGATGCTATGAAATTATTGCGATTCACCAAACAGAAATAACTAACTAATAAAAAAAATCCATAGTGTGTTTAAAAATATTTTTGCCCATTGAATGCCTGCAAATTCTACATATTAGCTTTTCAAAATTAAGCCACCAGGTTCTAATACTTTGGTATCTGCATCTTGCCTGGAGCTAGTGATAAAAACACCTTTCATCCCTTGAAAGGCTGAGGAGCTGGCTTAAGCACACTAACACACTTTGGTTATACTCAGTCCTTTATGTAGGCAGTTCTGTTTACAATGACTTATTTAATACATTCCAAGGCCAAGGGAACTCAAATGCAGCACATGCAGACAAACCCTCCTTCTTTTAGCTTAGGCATCTGCCTTCCACACATTGATCCCTTTTCTCCCGCATGCACGCAAGTTTCTTCCCAAGGAACTAAATAGTAAGGACTTAATCCTGTGTAATGTTAAGGGTCCTTTTGAAATGCACAGAACACCCTCAATTCCCACTGACTTTGTTATAGGACAAATTCAACTCCCATATACACACACCAGACAAAATATTAAACCAAAGGAGAGATTAGAATGTTACCACACAGTTTCCAAGTACAAGTCTTCTAAACGCTGCGCACGGGATGCCAAAATATTTCATCATTTGCATCGAATGACTGTAGGCTTGGATGTTCCCATCATGATGAGAACCTGTATCGAATAAAAACTGTAAACATTTTCTGGGCCTGATTCTTATCTCAACTACATCAGTGTAAATCCAGAGTAATGCCAATGAAGTCAATAGATTTACACTGGAGTAAGTGATATCAGCTTCTGTTCCTGTATATCATTGTTGGCTTGTCAAAAAACATTGCATATACTTTTGTATCAATGTTATGTTCTTGCTACCTATATTGTATATTGATAAAAGCATGCATCTGTAAAGAACTGAGTCATTATTTAACATTAATTTGTTTGCTAGTTGAATGATGGGGTGAAGAATGTTGTTTTCAAATATGTTTCTTTATTTTTTGGTAAAAAATCTTTAGAATTAAAACAGTCCAACAAAGAAAAATAGATGATTTAGTGGGATAGTGCAGCTGGTGGTCACTTCTGGCAACCGAGGGCCAAATTCTAGCTTAAAAGGAGGTAAGGCATGATAAATTATATGAAGAGCTGTGGGACGTTTGTTTTTCCATTGACCTTTCTTTCAGTTTCAACTTGTGAGTTTTCAGTCCTTCAGTTATGCTCTGAGTTTTGAGTTCAAATGAGACCCAGGTTAAACTAAGAACTTTACCTCATAGCTTTCACCTAAAAGCATAGATCAGCCCAGATTGACATGAAACATGGTCCACGTTTGCCATAAAATTGTAAAAAAACTTGAAACCAGGCTTGTTTTGTCTGATTTTTATTATGAAAGTTTCTCACACCTTTAGTCTGATGGTCTCAGCTGGAATTGAAAAAAGTGAGAATTTCCAAGCCTAGATGGTAACATCCAAAAACATGTTTTGATTTGACTGTGTTCGAAACCCTTTTGTGTTCATGTTTACCTAATCTTATAAAATTCACTAATTTATTATCATATAATGTAACAAGTAATGCATAATTTTTCTCGTATACCCTGTGTGACGCTGCTCCCCACATTTTTCATAGTAATATTATGATATGATTGTGTCTTAATCAGGATGTATTTTATGCAGGATAGGTCATGTGAGGTATCGCTAGAAAGGTTATGATTTACAGTCTGTGATTATCCTATTTGTATGCATGTATCATTTTTGTATCTAAAGTTAGGAATATTGACTGTACATCTGTCCTACAAAAGTGTTTGCATTCTGTCTGTTGGGCATTCCCCAGATGCAATCAGTCTGGCTGGTTAGCTGGGGACAAGCTAATGGACCATTAGGGAGAACAGTAGGTCTTTGAAGATGCTAATCTCCCACCTTCCTAAGAAAAAAGAAAAGGAGTACTTGTGGCACCTTAGAGACTAACAAATTTATTAGAGCATAAGCTTTCGTGAGCTACAGCTCACTTCAGCTCACGAAAGCTTATGCTCTAATAAATTTGTTAGTCTCTAAGGTGCCACAAGTACTCCTTTTCTTTTTGCGAATACAGACTAACACGGCTGCTACTCTGAAACTTCCTAAGAAAGTTTTCCTGGGATGCTAAGAAGAACCTCTGACTCATGGCTACTTTGACATTGCAGGATCATGTGATCATGTCACCTGGTGCTGGACTCCATGATAGAATACTAGTATTTTTCCACTGTGAGGGGGAACCACACTGGAAAACAAAGGGTTCCCACCATATTTAAGGCAGGGAAGTGACTTAATCAGGGTTCTTTCTTCACTGAATTCCTGCCCAGGATGACTGCCAAAAACATCTGAGAAACAAAGACAAAGGGAGGGGAGAAGAACTGAGCCCAGGCTGGAGAGGTATTTGACCTGTGAAAGAAATATCTGGAGTTTTAAGCTGCAAGCAAGAGTAGTCTGCTGTCAAAAATCTCTGCAATCTGCCTAAAACAACATTTAGGGTGAGAAATTACTATTTATAACCAGTTTCTTTAGTATCTAAACTTGTATTGCTTTTTTATTTGCTAGGTAATCTGCTCTGATCTGTTTGCTATCCCTTATAATCACTTAAAATCTGTCTTTTGTAGTTTTTCTCTAAAACCAGTTTGTGGAATTCATAACTGTGGAGGGGGTGGGGCAAAAAGCTGTGCATATCTTCCTCCACGTTGAGCGAGGGAGCAAATTTCATGAGCCTACATTGTACAGTTCTCTGTGCAGCGCAAGAGGTTATCATTTTGGGTTTGCACCCCAGAGGGGGTATGCACTTGAGTACTGGGCAATTCCCATGCAGAGATGATTTCAGTGTCTGCATCTTTCTGCAGCTGGGTGTATCCCTACCTGTGTGTGTGGTGGAGGAGGCTTGAAGGCCTGTCTCAGCAGGTCAGAGTAAGGGAGCTCAGGCTGGTGGAACAGGAGGGCTCAGTGGTACCCCAGTACACCAGGTAGCACTCTGGATGGGGGGCAACCCATCTCACCCTGTGTTATATGCGTTTTACACGAGTGAATAGATTTTTTTTTTAAATAGAATAATTCTGAATTATTTGACAAATACCATGCAAGCATGTCGAATGAATCTGCTCTAGCAGTGTAACTACAATACACTAAACATGAATATCTACAGTTATAGAAAAAATGCTATATTGCATTATTTAATCTGAGAAATAGCATGATTGTATGACCACGTGCTCCTTTCCATATGCAGACTTGTAACCATTACTAAAGATGCTACAAATGTGCATCTTAAGGCTTTATTTTTTAAAATATTGTATTTAAGAACATGCTCACATACTAAATCATAATACATATGCACAAGGGAGCAGAGTTCAGGTTGTACATGCAACTATAACTAAAATATTTCCTGACTTTAGATCACTTAACTTTACAACCGTAATGTTGTTTAGTATAATTTTTATGTACTGAACAATAAATACAAAAGGAATGAAGCATATACACATCTGGTAATAAAGTTGTTGAAACTGGGAGGAAATGCACACTATCATTTTGATGACAAATGAAAATAAGGACAGATCTCGATGTTGTGTCAAGTTCTACCTTTAGCTTTGCTCAAGCAAATCCATTGACTTCAGTGGAGATATAGTGGGTGTAGATGAGGGCAAAAAGTGGCCCATTCAGTTAAGAAAAAACAAAGCTTTTGTCTGTGTTTCCTTATTGTAACCACTTGATCAACAAGATATGGGAAGAGGAAAAAGCTGGAGTATTCATTGCAAAGAAAGGCTGTGCATAGTGCTTTTATGGCACCACCTGCCTAGGAAATGTCAGGTCTGGATGTAGCAGGAACCATTGATGTGGATTCTCTTCTCCTTTTTGGATCATATTTGATGAGTGTTGTTTAATGTCAGTGAAGTTTTCTTGGAGACCAAACAGTCATCACCCTCCCTGTGCAGCCTGTTAATGTGAGGGCACTATTATTCACCTACTCAATTAACTGCTAAGGAGACGGGGAACTATGTGCCCAGAGGAGAAAATGAAGCCATCTTTATTTGCTGGCTAATCAAAATCCAATGGGTTTTTGAAAACAGCTTGAAATGATCATTAATTAGGAGGGCTACCTGAATTTGGAGTTCAAACAAATAATAGAAGCATGGAGTATGCAGACTGATTCACAAGGCTGTTCACTGACTTAGCCAGTGTGCTTTCTAACTTCCATTTAGCTCAGAAAAGATAGACTGTATATCTGAACTGGACTGTGTCTGAACTATGGCTCTGTAATACACACAGGTGCACAGAAATCCACGACTATTGTTTCTAAATACAGGGACTGATTTTAAATTTAATCCTTCCCACATTTTTTTCGCCAAATGTTGCTGAGCTGGAAAAGGCATCCTCATGAGTAAGACAAGTGCAACTAGGTACCCCGGTGGTGTGAGTGGGTGAAGCTCTGAGGTAGGTCCAAATGGTCTTATCTGAGGCAGGGCAAAAGTGGGGGGCATAAATCAGAAATTTGGTCTTTATAGAATAAGGGGACCAAAACAACGCATTCAGTAGTGGTCTAAATGGAAGGCAAGAGGAGGGTTCATAAGCGATGGTGTATTGAAGGACAGTCCCCACTCCGACCCAGCAGCAACGTTCTCTGACACTATAACAGCCATCCAAAATGCCATGGGACACATCAAGTCGGCATTACAGAACCACCTGCCCCAGTGAGAGCAGGCACAGTCCAAGTACCACCCAAATGACTGCAGGCTCAGTCTTGGCCATGCCTATTGATAGTCCCTGAGAGTGCACTAACTCCTGGGACAGTGAGGGCAGTGAACAACAATATATGGGGTAGCACCTGCCAGCTTGTGTGAGAACAGGCTAAAAACCTGAGGCAGTTGCACAAAGGTCACCTGTCTGCACGTACCAAACTCTGCATGCAAAAGTTCTTGGCACCATAGAGAAATTATATTACACAGAAACAGGGATCTGGTTGAAAAAAAAAAAACCTGAGAGAGGGTCTGACAGCTCAGAGTGAGTCTGGCACCATTGTGATGAGAGCTGAAAGTGCAGAAATGTGGAGACAGAGCGAGAAATGTAGTGAAGCTCAGAGGTACTGAGTTGCGTAGAGAAAGAACTGTCCAGCAGCTGACAGTAAACTTGCCAGATCTCAAACTTGAGGACATGCACTTGAACAGAAGTCTGCCATTCTGTTGAGCATGGCTTTTCTTATTTTTGTGTATATAAAAATTTAAAGAAATGAGTTTAACTGGCCTCTATATGACTTCCCTTGCGCACAGGCTTTTAAAGTAATCCTGCAAAACAACTGAAAGTCTATCAGTACCTGGAAAGATGATACCAATTTAGGTGCAGGGAGCTATTTTCCCATTGCCATTCCTTCTCCTCTGTGTGCTCCTGGGGGTGTTTCCAGTTCCTTTCTCCTATGCCATCCCTTATTTCTGTTAATGAGTTAGAAATACACTGGGTCCGATTCATTTCAGGCTGCAGAATGAGATACAAACTATATCATCTTGTACCAGACTAGCCTCCTGTCTTGTAGGATGGATTTGGGGAAATTACCCCTGGAGGAGAACAGTCTGACTGTCTTTGGGGGGATACACAGAAGTCACATGGCAGAGGCTTTAGTGTCTGCCTTTGGGCCCTCAAATGGAGAGATTTTGGACACCTTGCACTGCAGCAACTCCTCCTTTGCAAGTTGGATTTCCTGTAACTGGGGTCTCTCTGACAAGATCTGACTCAGATCCCTGAAAGAATCTGATCTAATATATTTAGGAAACCATTTAAAAATGAATATAAAGGCTGCAAAGTGCAAACCAAGTGTTTCCTCTTCTTTGTACATATACGTACAAAATGTCATGTAAACCAGCTAATGTACTTTGCACTGGATTTTTATTTTTTCATTAAAACTGCAATCCAGAACTTATCTATATTTGGGCCTGACCAACAGCAACGCTCCCAGTTACACACAGGTACGAGCAGATCCTGGATCTATACATTTCTCCATAAGGCGACATATACCAAAGTGGTATTTGCACGTTGTGTTAAGGTCAAGAGGTTTTTGGAAAAATAGAAAAAAGAATGGGGCTCCATTGCTGGTGTTTTCAGCAGAATTTCAGTTCAGTCCTATGTAAATAACAGAAAAGCTCTTTTTCTAGCTGAGCTCAAGTTGTGGTTGGTTCTGATTCTAAATAATTTTGGCCAGTAAGCTGGTGAAATTTTCCAACAAAATAAAACTTTGTTTAGGCTAATAAAAGCTAAGTAGGATTGTGAGACATTGCAGATTGATCTAAGCAAGCTGAGTGATTGAACAATATGATGGAAGATGAAGAGAGCAAAAATAGAGTCATCCTAAAAATAAAATAAAATAGCTAGAGTCAGGAAGGTTGGGGAATTCCTCACCCAGAAATAGGTTCTGTAACACTGATAGGAGTCAAGGTTAGACCTATCTTGAGGATAAGTCCAAGGAATAGTGCTTTGTAAAGATATGCAAAGAACTCCATGTGGTTGCTTTGCAGAACTCCTCATTTGAGACAGACTGGAAGCTGATCCCAGATGATTACATCTTTTGGTTTGAATGTATCTTGTCACTGATCTTCAGGTCGCAAGCCTGTCAGACTGTGACAGTGAGAAATCCAGTCAGCGATATTTCATAATGGTTCTTTCAAAGATTGGAGAATCTTGTTAGTATCAGAAGAAGCAAAAATGGGTGTTCATTATAAGGGCTTTAGCTCAAGCATGTTGATCACTGTTGATCTTAAGAACAGTTGATGGTAAATGTGGAAGGAGAACTGGCTGGTCACATGGTACTGGCTCCTCCTTGTTTCCACTTATTAAATCATATTGAAAAACTAATGTTGTAAATGTTTTTACTTTCTATGTAGGCAATGGCTGTAGTTGCAACAGGAATGCAAGTGTAAGCATGGGTTAAAAGTTAGTTTTTCCTGCCGATATCCCATGCTTCACGCCCATCCTTGCAAATTATTTCATCAGTGGTGAGAGGACAGAAATCAGGACATATTGACAGGACAAGTAAAATCTTCAAGTACCATGGTTTTGAAAGGAGAATATTGAAAGAACTGCCAGTCATGGTTATAATGTTTCTGTTGTCTTATGAGCAGTATGGGGAAAGTGATGAAAAACTCAGAATTTTGAGGGGTAAATGTCTTTAAAATACAAAATAGCTTCAAGAATCCATGCTTCTCAATCATTGACTGTGTTTACATATTCATTAGGTTGGGTAGAAGGGAAAAAGAACCTATAGTATATGAACATGGTGAAATCCTGGGCCACTGAAGCCAATGGATGTTTTGCCATTGACTTTAGAGGGGCCAATATTCCATGCCAAGTTCCCAGAAATGAAATCCCACTATTTGGAAACTCTCAGGCCACACCCAAAAATGCTGCTACATTTTCCATGCTTAGGTAGGAGGTTAAGGTATTATTTTTTTGATACATTTCATTATGAAAACTGGAAAGGAATAATCTGTGAATTTAGCATTTGATATGATCATAATATATTGCATATTATAATAATTTAACTTTTATAGTGTGATTAGTACCTAAAGGCTATAGCCTGGTAGTGCCTCTATGTGCTATGCAAACAGGGATGTCATTTCATAAAAAAATCAGGGGAAGGGGAAAAGTTGCAGTGTATAGAACATTCTCTGTGTAGGATAAAAGGTATTAGGTATATATAGGATATAAGGTCAAATATAAATATTAATTAATGTTGTAACACAGGCCCCACAGGATTTAGACATGTAAAATATTTAGCTTAGCCAGATTAGGATTTAGGATTTAGGATCAATTTGCATAAGTAAATTAATAATAAATCTGCTGAGCTGGTATTTGTTTAATGATATGTTGATGTTTAGAATAACTTCTGAGTTTGGATAATAATGTCTACACATTACACAAGATGAGCATTGGTAGTGAGGGTGAAATGTTACTATGGTGATACGGTGATGTAAATATTAATGACTTTAAGGAGAACTAATGAGTTCAGCCTATGAAAAACAAGACACCTCAAAAGTAGTGGGGTGTGGAAGTTCAAATAAGGAAAAGGAGTTAAAAACGTCATAAATATATATGAACTCGAGTGGGCATCTGCCTAACATGTTATAAAAGCTTTTATCCTGGCCTGCTTGCTTTGGTGGTGGTGGCGTAAGGGAGATGCCAGGATGATGGCTACGGGTGGAAGTGATGTTGATGATGGTGAGGCATGGTGTAAGTAATGCAAATATTATTCATTCTGTACCGGTCTCTTTTTCCTTTACAAGCTTGTTAGGTTAGTTAGTAAAAGTAATTATTATAGAAAGAGTACTATGTAGTCTCTGTTATGCCCTGTGGGGTCCCCTTCCATTCATAACCTCTCTACGGTAGTCAGTCTTGGGGGCTGAACTCTCACAGATTAAGGTGTACATGCTTGCTCTGGAGTGGGTAATTGGTGAAAGTAACCCATAACTATAGATAAGGCTACATCTGTCCCAAATAGCATCACGAATGAGGAAAAATTAGGCAATTATTGCTTTCCTAGTGACCAAGTCCAAAGTCGGGATGGGGGCAGGGGAGAATGAGCAGGGTGTCAGAGGAAGTGGAAGACATAATGAAGCATATAGACCTACAAAAAGTCTGGAGAGGGGGAAACTGCCCTCTTTGCCCCATAGCAAATGATGGCCCTGTACAAACATAGAATAAATGATAGTCGCTGCCCCAAAGGGTTTACAATTTGAAAGACAAGGTGTAACATGGATGTGACAAACAAGCAGGCCAGGCTGGGATGAGGTTGACAAATAAATATAATAGGAAGTGCACAGTTCACATAACAGCTTGATGGAAGAAGCTCTCATAGTATAACATCATAGGGGAGGTACTGTAATGTTCATTGGTGCATACTGAGTTTCCATTGAGATCTTTGGGAATTTTGCCACTTAATTCAGTAGGAGAAAGCCTGTCCTATGTCTACACTACCGCAGTAAGTCGACCTATGTGACGCAACTCCAGCTACGTGAATAACGTAGTTGGAGTTGACGTACCTTAGTTTGAGTTACCGCAGGGTCTATACTGTGGGGGGTCGACAGGAGAAACTCTCCTGTTGACTTACCTTACTCTTCTCATCGGGGGTAGAGTACAGGGGTTGATTGGAGAGTGAGCTGCTGTCGATTTTGGTGGGACTTCACTAGACCCACTAAATTGATCACCAGTGGATCGATCTCAGAGTGTCGATCCCGGCTGTAGTGCAGACATAGCCTAAGTATTTTGATAGCTCATTGTAACTGGTTTAATAACAGATAATATAAATAGATAATATAATAGGCAGTGCTCCTGCTTCTCTTACTGCTCTACTTTGTTTTGTATTTTTAACAGTAGTGGTAGTTTCAGCAATTAGATCAAACACTGTAGATAGATGGGTCTTATCCTGGGTGTGTTTACTCAATTCTCATTAACTTAAATGGGAGAACAGGACATTCAGCACAACACACACACACACACACACACACACACACACACACACACACACACACACACACACACACACACACACACACACACACACACACACACACACACACACACAATCTATTTCCCCCATTTTTTCAACATAAAAAAAACCCCAGCTCTATTCAGTACCTTTCTGGAGGCACTTAGCATCTTGCAGGATAGTTTACATGATGTGCCTGCCAAGTGCACTGACTGCAATAATACTTTACACAATGTAGAGTATGACTAACTATATTATATCAGACTAGATAATTCAGTATTTTACACTATAGTATCCTGTAAGCTAGTAAGACAGAGATAATAGAATACTTAACTAAAGTACAGTATTTTCCTAATACAGCCTCTGGGGACGTGGTGGGTTAGGAACTCCCAACTTAAGTGCTGACAGTTTAAAAAACAAATCAAGCTGCACCTGTACCTTGTCCTGGGGAAGATACAAGACCTATTGTATCTATGTAGAAATGGTAAAGAAAAATGTAATACTTAATGCACACGTGTGTAAAAGATCCCTTATGCTTTAAGCCCTTCTATTGAGGAGCATTTTTATTAGCAAAAGAAACAAACAGCACGCCCAAGCATTGCCCAGTTTAGGGCCACATTGACAACTTGAGAGGACGCCAAGGGATGCCTTTAATTTTTCATAGATTCCATTTCACCAGCTCTTTTCAATTTCAGTACAGTGGTATTGCTCATTAAGATTATAAGTCACAGCAATACTCCATCTTGAGCCAAGACAGAATACCTGTGAAAATAAGGGCATGCAGGACGGGGCCTTATATATTCGTACAGGGACATTTTATGATCACATTGTGCTGGGGTATCATTACTTCCCATGTGGGGGCAGCACTCAGCCTTTGTTTTTTTGCCTAACTACCCAGGCAAGCCAAGTTGGGTTCTCATAATTCACTACATAATTCTTGAAATCACAACACTGTTCTGAGCTGACTTCACAGGCACTGATTTTTGTTTTTGCTGGTGGGTGTTCCTCTCCGCCGCCTCCTCCTCGTGCAAGCAGTGGGTGGGGCCTCAGGAGGAAGAGGCTGAGTGAGGGCAGGATCTCTGGGTGGAATGTGGCCAGAGTAGAGGGTGGGGCTATGGTCTAGGTGCCAGGGCCCACAAAAGATTAAATGGGCCTTGCAGGTGCTGAGAACCACTGATTTTTTTCAGTTGGTGCTTGAGCCCTGGAGCACCCACAAAATTGATGCCTATGGCTGATTTTCTGGGTACATGCCTTGATATCTTAATCTACAATATCTGCCTTTAAAAAGCATCATCAAAATCATCGTCGTCATCAACCAGCAGTTACCACTAATCTGTATTTCAGGTGTCTCGGTTATTTCATAAACAAACTATATACATTATTGTCTTATTGCCAATCCTCTGAGTCCTCTAGACTACATATTTCTATTAGTACAGAGTGTAAACTGACTTTACAATGCTTGTCTGCTAAAATGGATACTATATAGCTATTCGTTGTCTGACACTTATGTACAGGAGTGATTGTGAGGTAGATTTAGGGGGAAATGACTTATTTTATAGCTCCAATTTTTAATTACCAGGGTGCTTAGTAGAACGTGTAAAGCACTTGATGAAAACATATGAGGAAAAGACCTGCTGGAACCTTTATTAGGAGTGTATTTCTTTCTTCCTCTAATGCGTCAGTGTGTATATAGAGGGAGGCTGGTTTTTTTCATTCCTTTTAATGCAAAAAAAAAAAATGAGGCTTTGGTTCTTTTCATCTTCTTCTTTTAGCTTAAAGCTTCTAGAAAGGAATAAAAAAGACAGCATAGCAGAGAAAGCACAAAAGGAAGATATCAATAAGAAGCACCACTGATTGTTCTCTAAGCAGTTTCCAGGCAACTTTTAATGGAAGGTCAGGCACAAGCAAGATAAAGGGAGGAGAAAACAAGACATTATTTCATACAATAAAGTGACTGTGAATGCTGCTAGTTACAGGGGAAATAGATTGGCCAGCCTGAGCACTTATTTACGTTTTTCTGTGAATACAAATGAAAATCCTGTATAAAGGGCACTATCAAATTTGAGCGGGAGTGTTAATTCCAGTAATAGGTCTGCATTACTACTCAAAGAAGCTTTCATTAAATACAAGACAATGACTTAGTAGTACAGTAGTAATCCTATGACACTTCTCCAGTGCCCTCCATCCAAAGATCTCAAAGCACTTTCCAACATTAATGAATCAAGCCTCCACATGGACTAGGTATGTGATATTTTTCCTATTGGGTAGATGGAGTAATTGTGGCACAGAGAGGTGAAGTGACTTTCCCAAAATAGTAGGTCTCAAAGCCACACAGCATGAACTATTCATTTACACTCCAGGTTCTGTGCTTTAACTACAACATTTCATGTGTCCATGATGCATGAAAGATGACGAAAGGAATTCTGTACTGAATTGTTCCAAGCTGAGCACCTGAAAGTTGAGGTACTCCAAATAACTAGTCACTTTTGAAAACCTTGGCCTATGGATCTAATGACAGCAAACACAAAGCAGTCTGGAGAAGAGGGAGAACATCTTTCCTCCTTTATTTTCAGTTTCAAATTGAAATGGTAAAAAATCAATTACTGAGTTCAACATGGAGTAAGATACTGCTCAGCATGATTAGGAGTGGCACTCTTCATACCTGCTGGTGAAAGGACCGCATATGCGATCTCAGTCTCTGGAGCCAGCGGATCACTCTCTAGCAGGTCAAATATCATTACTAGGCATGTATGTAAGAGAGCAGTATGAGTGCTCAGAGTTCCGGTATGAAACTGCAGAAAAACCTGAGTGTCTCTGTATTAAGTTTAGGAGCGTGAGCAACAAGGGTGATGTTGTGGTGGGAGTCTGCTATAGACCACCGGACCAAGGGGGTTAGGTGGCCAAGGCTTTCTTCCGGCAACTAACGGAAGTTACTAGATCGCAGGCCCTAGTTCTCTTGGGAGACCCTGATATCTGCTGGGAGAGCAATACAGCGGTGCACAGACAATCCAGGAAGTTTTTGGAAAGTGTAGAGGACAATTTCCTGGTGTAAGTGCTGGAGGAACCAACTAGGGGCAGAGCTCTTCTTGACCTGCTGCTCACAAACCAGGAAGAATTAGTAGGGGAAGCAAAAGTGGATGGGAACCTGGGAGGCAGTGACCATGAGATGGTAGAGTTCAGGATCCTGACACAGGGTAGAAAGGAGAGCAGCAGAATACGGACCCTGGACTTCAGAAAAGCAGACTTTGACTCCCTCAGGGAACTGATGGGCAGGATCCCCTGGGAGAATAATATGAGGGGGAAAGGAGTCCAGGGGAGCTGGCTGTATTTTAAAGAATCCTTATTGAGGTTACAGGTCTCCCGATGTGTAGAAAGAATAGTAAATATGGCAGTGAAACAGTGAAATCATTGCTGATCTAAAACACAAACAAGAAGCTTACAAGAAGTGGAAGATCGGACAAATGATCAGGGAAGAGTATAAAAATATTGCTCGAGCATGCAGGAGTGAAATCAGGAAGGCCAAATCACACCTGGAGTTGCAAGAGATGTTAAGAGTAACAAGAAGGGTTTCTTCAGGTATGTGAGCAACAAGAAGAAAGTCAAGGAAAGTGTGGGCCCCTTACTGAATGAGGGAGGCAACTTAGCTTTTTCCATATCCTCTGTCACTAACGTACTCAATGCTTTTTTTTTTTTTTGCCTCTGTCTTCACGAACAAGGTTAGCTCCCAGACTGCTGCACTGGGCAGCACAGCATGGAGAGGAGGTGACCAGCCCTCTGTGAAAAAAGAAGTGGTTCGGGACTATTTAGAAAAACTAGACGATCACAAGTCCATGGGGCCGGATGCGTTGCATCCGAGAGTGCTAAAGGAGTTGGTGGATGTAATTGCAGAGCCATTGGCCATTATCTTTGAAAACTCATGGCAATTGGGGGGAGTCACGGACGACTGGAAAAAGGTTAATGTAGTGCCCATTTTTAAAAAAGGGAAGGAGGAGGATCCTGGGAACTACAGGCCAGTCAGCCTCACTTCAGTCCCTGGAAAAATCATGAGCAGGTCCTCAAGGAATCAATTCTGAAGCACTTAGAGAAGAGGAAAGTGATCAGGAACAGTCAGCATGGATTCACCAAGGGCAAGGCATGCCTGACTAATCTAATTGCCTTCTATGACGAGGTAACTGGCTCTGTGGATGAGGGGAAAGCAGTGGACGTGTTGTTCCTTGACTTTAGCAAAGTTTTTGTCACCGTCTCCCACAGTATTCTTGCCAGCAAGTTAAAGAAGTATGGGCTGGATGAATGGACTATAAGGTGGATCGAAAGCTGGCTAGATTGTCGGGCTCAACGGGTAGTGATCAATGGCTTCATGTCTAGTTGGCAGCCGGTATCAAGTGGAGTGCCCCAAGGGTTGGTCCTTGGGCTGGTTTTGTTCAATATCTTCATTAATGATTTGGAGGATGGTGTGGATTGCATCCTCATCAAGTTTGACAATAAACTGGGAGGAGAGGTAGATACACTGGAGGGTAGGGATAGGATACAGAGGGACCGAGACAAATTAGAGGATTGGGCCAAAAGAAATCTGATGAGGTTCAACAAGGACAAGTGCAGAGTCCTGCACTTAGGACAGAAGAATCCCATGCACCGCTACAAACTAGGGACCGAATGGCTCGGCAGCAGTTCTGCAGAAAAGGACCTAGGGGTTACAGTGGACGAGAAGCTGGGTATGAGTCAACAGTGTGCCCTTGTTGCCAAGAAGGCCAATGGCATTTTGGGATGTATAAGTAGGGGCATTGCCAGCAGATCAAGGGACGTGATTGTTCCCCTCTATTCGACTTAGAGGCCTCATCTGGAGTACTGTGTCCAGTTTTGGACCCCACACTACAAGAAGGATGTGGAAAAATTGGAAAACGTCCAGCGGAGGGCAACAAAAATGATTAGGGGACTGGAACACATGATATATGAGGAGAGGCTGAGGGAACTGGGATTGTTTAGTCTGCAGAAGAGAAGAATGAGGGGGGATTTGATAGCTGCTTTCAACTACCTGAAAGGGGGTTCCAAAGAGGATGGATCTAGACTGTTCTCAGTGGTAGCAGATGACAGAATGAGGAGTAATGGTCTCAAGTTGCAGTGGGGGAGGTTTAGGTTGGATATTAGGAAAAACTTTTTCACTAGGAGGGTGGTGAAACACTGGAATGCATTACCTAGGGAGGTGGTGGAATCTCCGTCCTTAGAAGTCTTTAAGGTCAGGCTGGGATGATTTAGTTGGTGATAGCTCCTGCTTTGAGCAAGGGGTTGGACTAGATGACCTCCTGAGGTCCCTTCCAACCCTGATATTCTGTGGTTCTATGATTCTATATTAGTTGGCCCATCAGGCTAGTACTCTAGGAGGTATTAAAACTGTATTGTCCTTAGGATGGGATCTGTGGTTTCATTAGTGCTCAGTAATATTCTTTTTAGGAAACTGAGACCGGTTCTTGTACTGGTAAAAAATATTTCAGAGAGGCGATTGATTTTTTTTAATCAATATAATTACATTAGTAAACTTCTTAGTGGAGATGCAGTGATACTAGTATATTAATAATATCTAGGTCTTATATAGTGCTTTTAATCAGTAGACCTCTGAACACTTTAGAAAGGAAGGTCAGTATCATCTCCATTTTACATAAAGGGAAAGTAATCCAGAGCAATGATGTGTCTTGCCCAATAAAGGTGCCTTATAACAGTATAGTTATTCCCCTTACTGAACAGAAATAGTTATACCTGGTCAGGGTTCCCTCCCCACACTGAACTCTAGGGTAGAGAAATGGGGACCCACATGAAAGACCCCCTAAGCTTATTTCTACCAGATTAGGTTAAAAACTCCCCAAGGCACAAATTCTCCCTTGTACCTTGGATTAGGTAACACTGCCACCATCAAGTGATTTCGACAAACTCAGGGAAAGGACCACTTGGAGTTCCTACTTCCCCCTAATATCCCCCCAAACCCCACACCCCCTTTCCTGGGGAGGCTTGAGAATAAACAAGAGCACAGAACAACCTTGGGGTTTTTTAGGATACTTTAAAAAAAAAAACCTCAATCAGATCTAAAAGAAATAAAACTTTATTATAAAGAAAAAAGATAAAAGAAGCACTTCTGTAAAATTAGAATGGAATATAATCTTACAGGGCAATCAGATTCAAAAACAGAGGATTTCCCTCTGGGCCAAACTTTAAAGTTTCAAAAAGAAAACCAGGAATACACCTTCCTCTCAGCACAGAGAAAATCACAAGCCAAAACAAAAAGAAGCTAACGCATTCCCTTGCTAGTACTTACTAATTTTAATGGAGTTGGATTGCTTGCTTCCTTAATCTGTGTCTGGCAAGCACACAGAACAGACAGACCAAAACCTTCCCCCCAGACCCCCCCCCCCAGATTTGAAAGTATCTTGTCCCCTTATTAGTCCTTTTGGTCAGGTGCCAGCCAGTTTACCTGAGCTTCTTAACCCTTTACAGGTAAAAGGATTTTGTGCCTCTGGCCAGGAGGGATTTTATAGTACTGTATAAAGGAAGGTTGTTACCCTTCCCTTTATATTATGACACCTCTATAAAGCATCTTTATGCCAGTACAACTGCATCCGTGCTGAGGAATTGCTACATACATAGGCATAACACAGTTAGCTTTGATCTAACTAACTTGCTAAAAATAGCAGTGAAGCCACGACAGGATGCACTAGCCACCAAATACTAGCCCTCCTGGAACCCTGGGTATACACTCTGATGACTAGGTGGTATTACCATGGTTTCACTGCTATTATTAAGTGGGCTAGCTAATCAAAGCTAGTTCAACTACACCTACATGTGCTCCAGTCACACCTGCCAATGGCAGTGCAGATGTACCCTTAGTGGGATCAGGGAGCTTAATTCCATGTCCATCTAATTCTTAGCCTAGGTGCTGAGATGGATAACATGGCTGTCAATTCTGTCATTATTACTCAGTTCTTACTCTGAATAAGAATGGCAGGATTTGCAGCTAGAGGGCCTGATCTAGCTCTGTTTGAAGGCAATGAGAATTTCACCATTGATTTAATGGAAGCAGGATCAGAAGCATAATGAATAAGCCATATTTGCTGGTAAACTTCAGGGTTATTAGTGTAACCCACAGTGTGAGCATTAACATTTTGCACCACATTTTTGAAGGAAAGAGGCTGGAACTACGGAAAATGCTTACCTTTGAGTGTTGATTAATATTATAACTGGAATGCTGTATCTGTTGCTCCCTAGAGAAGGCTGGTATCCAACTCTGAGAGTATGTTGTGAATAGTCTGTTGGGAACAGATGGGTTGGCAGGGCTGTGCCAGGTCCTGTCAGTTGTTTAAAGTGGGTTCCTTTTCTGAAAGAAATAGAAAAAATCCAAACAGTAATTGACTTCCAAAATTCTTGATTTATTTGCTCTCTTTTGGTCGAGGAGGAACAATTTTGGAAACCTGTTAATATTCATAATCTGAAAATCCTGAACCCCCTCAATTATATTTATGCTACAATGGATTTTAAATAGCTATATAAATGGAAGATATTTTATGAATAATTATTTAAGGTAATGAATAGGTTAATATTATGTTAAAACTATGTCAGAATAATACTAGGTGACTGGAATAAATCAATCTCATTTACAAAATTTTGTCAAGAATAATTATCTCTGCAACTAAGACATTATCTTTCCTTTTTCATTGTATGACTGAGCTAACATTTGTTAATCTTCTCATGTCCAGATTTTTTGGTACCATGTCACAGTCAATCATACATATTTTGTCACCTTGATGGAATATCCTCAACATCCTAAACCTGACATTTTAGGAACACAGCACACCAGTGCTGCACACTTAACACTTGCTTCCAGTTTACTTCTGGTGCCAATTCAAGACTCTTTTCTCAGTCCCTCATAACCTCAGTAGGCTGGGACTTGGCTAGGTCAGAGATGAAGAGCATAAGAATGGCCGCACTAGGTCAGACCAATGGCCTATCTAGCCTGGTGATCAGTACTAGATATGTCAGAGGGAATGAACAGAACAGGGAAATTTATTGAGTGATCCATCCCCTTTTGTCCAGTCCCAGCTTCTGGCAATCAGAGGTTTAGGCACATCCAGAGCATGGGGCTGTGTCCCTGAGCATCTTGGTTAATAGCCCTTGATGGACCTATCCTCCTGCTTCTTAATTCATGGCCAGATGAGACAGATACATTTCTCTAAGACAAGGGTTTCCAAACTTGGTTCACAGCTTGTTCAGGGTAAGCCTCTGAGATACTTTGTTTACCTGAGCTTTCGCAGGTACGGCTGCTCACAGCTCACAGTGGCTGCGGTTCGCCATTCCCGGCCAATGGACAAAGGACAAACACAGAGGACAAAAAGTGTAATGATAGTCAATTTTCAGTCTATCAAAAGGTTGAGAGTGAGCAGCATCCCAAAGTTCCCCTCTAGAATGAATGTTGGTCAAAGTGCTGAACACTGTGGTAGCAACATTAGGAGAAGGCACAAAATTATTTAGGTTGGTAAAGGCTACAAAAGACTGTGAGGAACATCAGAGGCACTTCACAAAACTAGATGAATGAGCAGCACAATGGCAGGTAAAATTTACTGTTGACCCACATGGTCCAATGTTGAGGCAATCTTCCAAGTGCAAGGTGAAGTACAGTATATTGGCAGGAATAATTTGATCTACTCATTCACATTGTTAGATTCTAAATTAAACTTAACCATCCAGGAAAAAAGACATAGATGTGTATCTGGATAGCTCCATGAAAACAATAGGTTAATGTGCATCAGTGGTCAAAATGCAAACAAACTGTTTATAACCTCATTCTTTATTCATTGAGTGATGGCAGTTACTCAACAGTTAAAAGAAAAGCAGTACTTGTGGCACCTTAGAGACTAACAAATTTATTAGAGCATAAGCTTTCGTGAGCTACAGCTCACTTCATCGGATGCATTTGGTGGAAAAAACAGAGGAGAGATTTATATACACACACAGAGAACATGAAACAATGGGTTTATCACACACACACTGTAAGGAGAGTGATCACTTAAGATAAGCCATCACCAGCATGGGGGGGGGGGGGAAAGGAGGAAAACCTTTCATGGTGACAAGCAAGGTAGGCTAATTCCAGCAGTTAACAAGAATATCAGAGGAACAGTGGGGGGTGGGGTGGGAGGGAGAAATACCATGGGGAAATAGTTTTACTTTGTGTAATGACTCATCCATTCCCAGTCTCTATTCAAGCCTAAGTTAATTGTATCCAGTTTGCAAATTAATTCCAATTCAGCAGTCTCTCGTTGGAGTCTGTTTTTGAAGCTTTTTTGTTGAAGTATAGCCACTCTTAGGTCTGTGATCGAGTGACCAGAGAGATTGAAGTGTTCTCCAACTGGTTTTTGAATGTTATAATTCTTGACGTCTGATTTGTGTCCATTCATTCTTTTACGTAGAGACTTGGCCAGTTTGGCCAATGTATATGGCAGAGGGGCATTGCTGGCACATGATGGCATATATCACATTGGTAGATGCGCAGTGAACGAGCCTTTGATAGTGTGGCTGATGTGATTAGGCCCTATGATGGTATCCCCTGAATAGATATGTGGACAGAGTTGGCAACGGGCTTTGTTGCAAGGATAGGTTCCTGGGTTAGTGTTTCTGTGGTGTGGTGTGTAGTTGCTGGTGAGTATTTGCTTCAGATTGGGGGGCTGTCTGTAAGCAAGGACTGGTCTGTCTCCCAAGATCTGTGAGAGTGATGGGTCGTCCTTCAGGATAGGTTGTAGATCCTTGATGATGCGTTGGAGAGGTTTTAGTTGGGGACTGAAGGTGATGGCTAGTGGCGTTCTGTTATTTTCTTTGTTGGGCCTGTCCTGTAGTAGGTGACTTCTGGGTACTCTTCTGGCTCTGTCAATCTGTTTCTTCACTTCAGCAGGTGGGTATTGTAGTTGTCTGAATGCATGATAGAGATCTTGTAGGTGTTTGTCTCTGTCTCAGGGGTTGGAGCAAATGCGGTTATATCGTAGAGCTTGGCTGTAGACAATGGATCGAGTGGTATGATCTGGATGAAAGCTAGAGGCATGTAGGTAGGAATAGCGGTCAGTAGGTTTCCGATATAGGGTGGTGTTTATGTGACCATCGCTTATTAGCACCGTAGTGTCCAGGAAGTGGATCTCTTGTGTGGACTGGTCCAGGCTGAGGTTGATGGTGGGATGGAAATTGTTGAAATCCTGGTGGAATTCCTCAAGGGCTTCTTTTCCATGGGTCCAGATGATGAAGATGTCATCAATGTAGCGCAAGTAGAGTAGGGGCATTAGGGGACAAGAGCTGAGGAAGCGTTGTTCTAAGTCAGCCATAAAAATGTTGGCATACTGTGGGGCCATGCGGGTACCTATCGCAGTGCCGCTGATTTGAAGGTATACATTGTCCCCAAATGTGAAATAGTTATGGGTGAGGACAAAGTCACAAAGTTCAGCCACCAGGTTAGCCGTGACAGTATCGGGGATACTGTTCCTGACGGCTTGTAGTCCATCTTTGTGTGGAATGTTGGTGTAGAGGGCTTCTACATCCATAGTGGCTAGGATGGTGTTTTTAGGAAGATCACCAATGGACTGTAGTTTCCTCAGGAAGTCAGTGGTGTCTCGAAGATAGCTGGGAGTGCTGGTAACGAAGGGCCTGAGGAGGGAGTCTACATAGCCAGACAATCCTGCTGTCAGGGTGCCAATGCCTGAGATGATGGGGCGTCCAGGATTTCCAGGTTTATGCATCTTGGGTAGCAGATAGAATACCCCAGGTCGGGGTTCTAGGGGTGTGTCTGTGCGGATTTGTTCTTGTGCTTTTTCAGGGAATGGACACAAATCAGACGTCAAGAATTATAACATTCAAAAACCAGTTGGAGACCACTTCAATCTCTCTGGTCACTCGATTACAGACCTAAGAGTGGCTATCCTTCAACAAAAAAGCTTCAAAAACAGACTCCAACGAGAGACTGCTGAATTGGAATTAATTTGCAAACTGGATACAATTAACTTAGGCTTGAATAGAGACTGGGAAGGGATGAGTCATTACACAAAGTAAAATATTTCCCCATGTTATTTCTCCCCCCCCCCACCCCACCCCACCCCACCCCCGACTGTTCCTCTGATATTCTTGTTAACTGCTGGAATTAGCCTACCTTGCTTGTCACCATGATAGGTTTTCCTCCTCCTCCCCCCCCCCCCCCCCCCCCCCGCTGCTGGTGATGGCTTATCTTAAGTGATCACTCTCCTTACAGTGTGTGTGATAAACCCATTGTTTCATGTTCTCTGTGTGTGTATATAAATCTCTCCTCTGTTTTTTCCACCAAATGCATCCGATGAAGTGAGCTGTAGCTCACGAAAGCTTATGCTCTACTAAATTTGTTAGTCTCTAAGGTGCCACAAGTACTGCTTTTCTTTTTGCGAATACAGACTAACACGGCTGCTACTCTGAAACCTGTCAACAGTTAAAGTTGCAGCAAAATTTTCATTAGAGTTGGGCAAGAAATGTTTACTCTCTGGATATCTACACAAATTTAAAGACAACTTTATAAGTTGAACTTGAAACTTCATAGTTGGAGGTGGGGCTAGTTGCATGGTTCTTAAGTGTTTGGGAGATTTTTTTGGTTTCTAGAAGCTAGAATGGAATGGCTCTAGTTCAGAGTGGAGAAATCTAGATTTTTCATGGAAGAGGCCATATAGAAATCTAACTTTTGTTAGACTATGCTTTAGAAAATGGGACCAGACTCCAGTCTCATGTATACTAATTTTAAACCAATGTAATTCTGTTGACTTACATCAGTGTAACTAAGAGCAAAATCAAGACAATAGAGACAGATTTTTCAAAAACATCTCAGGGCCAGATTTTCAAGTGCTCAGTACTTACAACTGGAGCCAGTTCTTCAAAGGTACTCAGCAGCTCCTATTGTGACCTATGGCCAGATCTTCAAAACAGCATGCTGAGTGCTTCTGAAAATCTGCCTACTACTTAATGTGCTTAAAAAAGAGCTGGACTTTTCTGAAAATCTGACCCAGCTGTGGGTGCTTGGTGCTTGAAAATGTGTTTGAGGGCATATGATATAGAGAGGGATTGTTAGGGTTCAGGTCTGCAATGCAAGGACTCTTCTTTCTCCCATGAACATAAATTCTGCATGTTTTAGCAGAGCAACAGGAGAAACCCTTCTCTGCAGCACTGCAATGTTTATATTTGGTGATGTCATCCTGGATGACATTACCTTTGGCATGTAATGAAGTGACGATATGTTACTGTGGCTGAAGAGCTAAATATATGTGAGAAAAAGCATGCTATTTAAAGTGCTCCTACAAGACGTGGTGGCAGTATTCAATTTATAACGGAGACATATAGGATGGATTTTACTGTACTAAATGTAAGCATTTGAACTGAAAGATTCATGAGGCCAGGGACACAGTTCTAAAAAGACAGTAACAGAGTGGCAGAGCTGTCAGGATGAATGAGGAGACTCTGAAATACATACGGAACATTAGAAAAATAATAGTTTTTATCCTATATTAGCAACAGAAGTTAGGATCCTTGGTTTGATTGCCTTTTACCTGCACTATTAGTAGCCAGTGTTAAATATGGTCAAGATCTCACAATATGCAACATGTGAATGGTCTCTACTGTACCCACGCAGAGCCCAAGTGACATCAAGTGGTCTCTGAGGGATGCATGCATGTTTTAAATTGCAGGATTGGTGTCTGTATTGGTGGTTTCTAGTAAGTGCTACACAATCAAGGCACACTCTCATTTTTCTGGGCAGAATACTATAATTTATTTATCAGAAGCCAATAGTCCTGTTTTCCTCCAAAGTGCTTATATCAGCTCACGTCTTGTCATACCTTTGTTTTGTGAATATGTACAGTAACTTCTCTATAATCAGATATTAATAGAAGGTATAGCTTGTCTGAGCAAAATAGGGCCCTTTTCCCTGACTAGGAGTGAGGGGACCTATGTTTTATTCCTGATTTTTGCCACAAACTTCCTGCATGATGCTCTTTGTGCCATGTAACCTTTGTGTGGTATAATGGTATCAACGTGCCAACGGTGTTGTGAGGCTTCCTTCATTAATGATGGAGAGTGCCACAAATGCCTTTAAATTCTGTAAATAAACCTCAAGCCATTGGTTTTGACTGTAGAACACATCTGGAATAAGCATGTGCATACCATATTCATATGTGCACATCTGGAATATGTGCACACCGCATTCATCTTCTGGCCCTGAGGTGATATGTGTAAATGACATGTTAGAGTAGCATTTATCTGCAGTAGTAAAAACAAGTGAATGATGATTGTTCAGAGTTATATTTTTTACTTCATATCAGCGCAGCCTTGATTTGAATATAAATGGAATATAAAAGCTATGTGCAACCTACTCTGGCTTCCCTATCTGTATGTGGGGAAAAATATCATCTCAAATGAATATAAAACTAAAGGAACATTTATTGTTAGCAAACATATCCCTAGGAAGGCATTTAGACCTATATCCTCCAAGTTATTTAGACCCCTACCTCCCATTTGAAATCAAGGGGAGATATATGTGTAAATACATTTGAGGATCTTGGCCTTAGTCAGAACATTTCTGGATTTAGTTTTATTCAGATACGTGTGTGTATATATATATATATAATAATATAGCACTTTGCCCTTATACTTGTGTCTTTCATCCAATGATCACAGGTATTTTCTTAGTCTGTAGTGCTAAAGGTAGATAAAGATCAAGGCATCCTTCATCTGCCCTTGTGCATGATTTCAAAGGGATTTCTCTCCAACATGATTTTGAGGTCTCAGGTCCTCCTCCAACATTTTATTTGATTTATAGAAAAAGCACAGATAACAAGGGCATGTCCTGAGTGTTATCAGCTCATGAAACCTCACTCTCCATCTGATTGATGTCTCTGCCTCTTAGCCCACTGATGGTTGATATGCGGGGTGGTGGTCAAAACCATCTCATGCTTGGGAAGGAGTCAACTCTGAGGCATTCAGCTACTGTCCTGCATTCACCCCATCCCACAGCAATAAGGAGTTCAGCTGCTGTCGTCTTAGATCTCTGCCAGAGGTCCCTGCATTTTTAACTCAGATCCTCTGCTGCCCAGCATTTACCAACCCACAGCTTGAGTTACACCCACAGTGTGTCTCTCATTACTGAACTCTTTTGCCTGGACTGGGGGCCAAGTAAATCTACCTGGAAGGGAGTAAGATCCTTGATGAGTACCTCAGTCCAGCATATGAGAAATTTGGTCTGATCCCCTCACCTTCTCTGCCCTGTGCCCCTTATCCAGAAGATGCTGTTTGAGGTCATTCTGGTTACTGAGGTAACTCTAAACTTGTCTGAAATCTCCCCCATTTCTATCACTTACCTTCAATCGTGCAGATGTCACTAGCATCTATGAATGACAATTTAGCATATGCTAGTAGACCCCTGTTGGCATTGCCATGCATACCTGAGTGGGTGGGAAATCAACTATAGAAATTTGGGGAAATTCCAGACTCTGTGAATGCTGAGGCCCCTGCTTCAGCTCTGGCCGGGCACATAAATCCCTTTTATCAGCCCTGACTTGAGGAGGGCTAGACTGGCTAAGGTGGAGCCTAGCACCATGTCAACAAGCAAAGGGAGTGCCAGAGGGAACACTATCAGTCAGGGGTATAGCAGATTTTAAATTGATTTAAAGACTGGGATTAGAACACACAGTGTTGCCTTGGATCTTATCTAGTATCATAATACCAAATTCAATCCCAAAGAGCATGTTTCAGATGATGCCATTCTGAGTGAACACTGACTTTTTAATGTTGGATTGCCTGTCCCTGTAATACTGAGAGTGGGGGAAGGAAGACACAACATTTTCCCTCATGACAGACATGATTTACACATGAAAAGGTGGAGTCAAAGAAGGATATGTCCTGTGTGTAGTCCCCTTCCCCTAGACATGGCTCTAGGTGGGGTTCTTTTTTACCTTAAATCAGCAGCTTTAAGGTTTCCTTTGGGTCCTTCACAATGCAGTGGGTTGGTATTATAATCACCATTTTACTGATGGGGAAATCGAGTCAAAAGGAGATTAAGGACAGCATTTTCAAAAGAGCTCAGCATCTGGAATTGAGGTCAGATTTTCAAAAGAGATTGGTACTTCAGGTGCAGAAGAAGGGAAGCTGAGGACTTTTGAAAATCTGGCCCAGTTGTGGGTGCTAAACAATTGCAAATCTGTCCCTCAGTGCTCTTGAAAACCTGGTGGCAAATGAGTTGCCCAGTGTCACACAGAAAGTTTGTGTCAGAGCTGGGAGTATAATCCAGGTCTTTTGGCTTCCAGTTCTGTGTTATCCACAAAATGAGTCTTTTTCTCTAGCCGAGAGAAGACTGCCATATTCAACAGTAACTGACAGGAGGCATTTGGACAGAACAGAGCTACCCAAATTACAATTGGGCTAGGATACTAGGTTAAGACAGGTTTCAGAGTAGCAGCCGTGTTAGTCTGTATTCGCAAAAAGAAAAGTAGTACTTGTGGCACCTTAGAGACTAACACATTTATTAGAGCATAAGCTTTCGTGAGCTACAGCTCACTTAGCTCACGAAAGCTTATGCTCTAATAAATTTGTTAGTCTCTAAGGTGCCACAAGTACTCCTTTTCTTTTTAGGTTAAGACACTTATTCTTACAAAATATGCCCTGGGATAGTCAATGATTATAGATTTCAGAGTAGTAGCCGTGTTAGTCTGTATTCGCAAAAAGAAAAGGAGTCCTTGTGGCACCTTAGAGACTAACAAATTTATTAGAGCATAAGCTTTCGTGAGCTACAGCTCACTTCATCGGATGCATTTGGTAGAAAAAACAGAGGAGAGATTTATATACACACACACACACACACACACACACACACACACACACACACAGAGAACATGAAACAATGGGTTTATCATACACACTGTAAGGAGAGTGATCACTTAAGATAAGCCATCACCAGCAGCGGGGGGGAGGAGGAGGAAAACCTTTCATGGTGACAAGCAGGTAGGCTATTTCCAGCAGTTAACAAGAATATCAGAGGAACGGTGGGGGGTGGGGTGGGAGGGAGAAATACCATGGGGAAATAGTTTTACTTTGTGTAATGACTCATCCATTCCCAGTCTCTATTCAAGCCTACGTTAATTGTATCCAGTTTGCAAATTAATTCCAATTCAGCAGTCTCTCGTTGGAGTCTGTTTTTGAAGCTTTTTTGTTGAAGGATAGCCACTCTTAGGTCTGTGATCGAGTGACCAGAGAGATTGAAGTGTTCTCCAACTGGTTTTTGAATGTTATAATTCTTGACGTCTGATTTGTGTCCATTCATTCTTTTACGTAGAGACTGTCCAGTTTGGCCAATGTACATGGCAGAGGGGCATTGCTGGCACATGATGGCATATATCACATTGGTAGATGCGCAGGTGAAGGAGCCTCTGATAGTGTGTGCCAGCAATGCCCCTCTGCCATGTACATTGGCCAAACTGGACAGTCTCTACGTAAAAGAATGAATGGACACAAATCAGACGTCAAGAATTATAACATTCAAAAACCAGTTGGAGAACACTTCAATCTCTCTGGTCACTCGATCACAGACCTAAGAGTGGCTATCCTTCAACAAAAAAGCTTCAAAAACAGACTCCAACGAGAGACTGCTGAATTGGAATTAATTTGCAAACTGGATACAATTAACGTAGGCTTGAATAGAGACTGGGAATGGATGAGTCATTACACAAAGTAAAACTATTTCCCCATGAAGAAAAGGAGTACTTGTGGCACCTTAGAGACTAACAAATTTATTAGAGCATAAGCTTTCGTGCGCTACAGCTCACTTCATTGGATGCATCCGATGAAGTGAGCTGTAGCTCACGAAAGCTTATGCTCTAATAAATGTTAGTCTCTAAGGTGCCGCAAGTACTCCTTTTCTTTTTGCGAATACAGACTAACACGGCTGCTACTCTATTTCCCCATGGTATTTCTCCCTCCCACCCCACCCCCCACTGTTCCTCTGATATTCTTGTTAACTGCTGGAATTAGCCTACTTTGCTTGTCACCATGAACGGTTTTCCTCCTTTCCCCCCCTGCTGCTGGTGATGACTTATCTTAAGTGATCACTCTCCTTACAGTGTGTATGATAAACCCATTGTTTCATGTTCTCTCTCTCTCTCTGTGTGTGTGTGTGTGTGTGTGTGTGTGTGTGTGTGTGTGTGTATATATATATATATATGTATAAATCTCTCCTCTGTTTTTTCCACCAAATGCATCCGATAAAGTGAGCTGTAGCTCACGAAAGCTTATGCTCTAATAAATTTGTTAGTCTAAGGTGCCACAAGTACTCCTTTTCTTTTAATGATTATAGAGGAGCAGGCTAAAGCTGATCAGAATATTTTTGATTAAATAAAATGTAATAATAGCCAAAATATATTTGTTTTATTTATTTATTGAGGCACATTCTGTGACTCTCTGTAACCTGGTGGTTGAGATGTGACCTGGGATGGAACAACCCTGCTTTGAATCAGGCAAAGTAAGGACTTGCACATGGGTCTATGACAACCCATTGCAGTGCTCTAGCCACCAGGCTATACACATGCACCTACTTCTTTCAGGATTGAAACACAATTACATTTTCATAAAAACATTTGAGAACATTCCAAGGTTGAACAAAAACCAATGTTGCAACCTTGAAAGTTGCTGCAAAACTGGAATTGTTGGCCTCTGGTCAGCGCTAGCCACGACCTCTATTTTATACATCACCTTCAAAGCAGCGCGTCCAAGCAAAGTGACTCTTAACACCGTGCTGTAGTGTTGACTCTGTACTGGTTTAGGGCCAAATCGTTCCCACTCTTCACCAAACCAGGTTCGTTGTCAGCCCTGGTGCATGGGGAGCACATAAGGAGTTGCCTCACTCTGCACATCCTGTACAGTCAGCATTGCAGTTAGAGCAGGTCAAAAATTGGGATCGTTTTTTGGTGAAAAATGTGTTCCTTGTTTTTGCTGAAAAATGTTGATGATTGAAATATTTTAACCAGCTCTGATTGCACTCTCCATGCTTGGGGGATCCACAGTGACGGCTCCCTCTAGGTACACATGACTATAAATTAGAGAGTGGGGTGGCAAAAAAGCCTGCTGAGGGAGGGTCAGTGCACTGGCCAAATGAATGGTGTATCCTGCACATGAGCAAGCTCATGCAGCAAATCTGCCTCCCTGAAGCACAATCCTTCCTGGAGCTGCCCTTTCGTTTATTCTTGGTCCCCAATGTTAGGCTGTGTCTAATGGCACAATTGAGCCCTAATATTGTTAAGGCAAGGTCCCTTTTTTAGTACAGAATCATTTGGCACCTTTATTTGGTCAACTTGCAGTCTTCTAAATCTTAGACTGGCAGTTTTGTGAGGAGACCAAGCAACACCACTGAACATAACTGAAAAGTGGAAATGTGATTCTCTCTTTTTCTTTCTTTCTTTCTTTCTTTCTTTCTCTTTCTGGAACTGACTATTACAGGGGCTAATTGCATGATTTAACATTTGAAAACTTCACATTCCTCCTCTGACTTGGAGAGTAAAAGGGCCTATTATCATTTTCAGGCCAGATGTTTTAGTTTATTGAGCCCGTTTGATCCCTGCACCTGTCTAAGACCAGCAGTTGCTGGATTAGTGTAAAGGGCTGAATTAAAAAATCTGGACAACTGTTACTGAACCAGCGAATGGTGTGAAAATGAGCAGGCTTTTGGTATAAAGGGTTTACTGTTTGTGACATAAGGCAGTACACATCATTTATAGTGCAAAATGAACATGCAGCATTACCTCTGTAAGGCCATGTGCTGGAATATACATTACCAAGTGACAATTACTGGAACTTCCAATGAGTGGAGGAAAAGGTGGGGGGCATAAGGGAAGGTAGGGACACATTACACCATCCATCTGTGGGACAGCCGTACAGCTAGAAGGAATTATATATTATTTCTGGTGGATTATGATGATTATAAAAGGAAGAATTTGGTCCCCATCTCCACAGAATTTTGCTGTGTATAGTCAAGGAAGTAATGGCTTTTCACGTACTAATTTCCTGAACAGTGGCTCTTTCCCCTGTCCTGCTGATTATGGAATATATGAAGTATTTTGTCCCTACAATGCAATACAGTTGTTAAGCCCTTTTTCTCAACCGCAGGTCTGATTCTTAGCAGGGGAGAACTAGCCTAACAAGTGAATGAACTTTCTCTCTTTCTTCCTTCCTATTTTTCTTTTTACTCTTCCAGCTACAATGTATTGTGTCACATGACTCACTGAATTCCAATAAATTTAATTTCTTGGTCAATATATTCCATCTTTACCACTTTAAAAACAAAAGAAACAAATTACACAGGGACATTGATTAGCTGCTTCTTGTAATTAGACATTTATGGGGTAATTTTTCCAAGGTCTGTGACCTAAGCCTTTCTTTGAGGCTATAATCTGTACCTGTAAAATTTGCACCTGCAAAAATTTGTAGCAGCAATAAGTATGTGAGCATTTAAGTTCCTGACTTGCGTCCACTAACAGGTCCAGGCAAAAGTAGTGAGATTTGTACTTGTAGTTCAATTGCAGGTGCAGATGCAGGCACAAATCTTGTGGTTGCTGTCATTATTTATTGAAGTAAATAGTACAATTTAGAGGCCCCAACTGAAGACAGAACCCCATTGTGCTTGGGCAGTGAAATGCTGTGAAAGATAGCTCCTTCCCTGAAGAGCTTCTTAGCTAATAGACAAGACAGACAAATGATGGGAGAAGTTCTATTATCTCTGTTTTTCAGATAGGGAATGGGAGGGACAGAGAGATTAAGTGACTTGCCCAAGGTCATACCGGAAGTCTATGGAAAAGCCAGGAATTGAAGCCAAATCTTCTGAGGTCCAGTCCACAGACAACCACAAAGTCATTTGCACTTTCAAAAACAAACAAACAAAAAACCTTTTTACAGTAAAATTTTCTAAAGGTTTCCGAGTTGTGTACAAATCCTGCATTTGTGCATGCAAACAGAAATGAGCATATACCTATCTGATTGTGCAAGCAAATCCTGTGTGGGTCGATACACATTCAAGCTTGACACCCATACATATCAGAGGTCCTTTAAATGCCAAAATGGAAGTTGAGGCCAGGTAGCAGCTGGCTCCTCCATGGGTTTGTGTAGGAGGGGGAGGATACAAGGAGTCAGTGCAGGGACAGGCTGCAATCAGAGTCCCTGTACTCTCCTTCAGGCATGCATAGGATTGCTACTTGCCACCACCTCTGTGGGCGATACTCCAAAGGGCCACTTGAGCCACTGCGCAGGTAAAGTCTTGAAGATTATCTGGATCTGGAATACCCTTTGCATATTGCTAAATTTTGCAAATCAGTAAGTACATAAACACAATAAGAGAACAAGGATAATGCATCCCAAAATGCACTATGTGAATTTAGTTTGACAACTACCATTTAATTTCACCATTTTATATAGTGAATATAGTATAGTTTATAAAAATAACGAAGTCTTAGTAACATTAGATTTCCCTCCTCCCATAAAAATCTGCTGTTAAAGTAAAAGTACAAGTATAAGCGCATATACTTTCAGCTCCCTTATTCTGTGCAATTGTCTGGTCAATATATGGACAACTACCTAAATAATGTAAGCACATAATGTAAGCACTGAAAGGGAAAGAAAGAGGAACAAGTACATTTTATTCATATACACAGATACGATGGAACAACAATTAAAAAATCTCTTATAAATGTAAATGTATAAATTTCATTTCCATTATATATTTGTATGTGTATGCATCCATACATACAAATTATGATATTACAGAATCAAGGAAGTGTAGGACTGGAATAGACCTTAAGAGGTCATCTAATTCAGTGCTCTGCACTCAAGGCAGGACAAAATATTATCTAGACCATGTCTGACAGGTGTTTGTCTAACCTGCTCTTAATCTCCAAAGATGGAGATTCCACAACCTCCCCAGGCATTTTATTCCAGGGCTTAACTACCTGGACAGTTAAGAAGCTTTTCCTAAAGCTAAACCAGCCTAAACCTCCCTTGCTGCAATTTAAGCCCATTGCTTCTTGTCTTATCCGCCGAGGTTAATGAGAACAATTTTTCTCCCTCCTCCTTTTAACAACCTTTTATGTACTTTGAAAACTATTGTTTCCTCTCAGTTTTCTCTTCTCCAGACTAAACAAACCCATTTTTTTTAATCTTCCCCCATAGGTCATGTTTTTTAGGCATTTAATAATTTTTGTTGCTCTTCTCTGGACTTTCTCCAATTTGTCCATATCTTTCTTAAAATGTGGCATACAGAACTGGACACAATATTCTAGTTGAGGCCTAATCAGCATGGAGTAGAGCGGAAAAATTACTTCTCATGTCTTGCTTACAACACTCCTGCTAATACATCCCAGAATGATGTTTGCTTTTTTTGCAACAGTATTACAACGTTCACTCGTATTTAGCTTGTGATCTGTTATGACCCCCAGATCCCTTTCTGCAGGGAAGATTCCAGAGGCTGGAAAATACTTCCTAGAATACTCAAGTAGCTGACATTTGGTGTGTGCTCAACTGCTCGTTCCTTCCTAAGTGTAGTACTTTGCATTTGTCCTTAATGAATTTCATCCTATTTACTTCAGAGCATTTCTCCAGTTTGTCCAGGTCATTTTAAATTTTAATCCTAACTCCCAAAGCACTTGCAACCCCTCCCAGCTTGGTATCATCCACAAACTTTATAAGTGTATTCTCTGCCATATCTAACTCCTTGATAAAGATATTGAACAGAATCGGATCCATCCCTGCAGGACCCCATTTAATATGCTCTTACAGCTTGACTGTGAATCACAAATGACTACTCTCTGGGATTGGTTTTCTAACCGGTTATGCATCCACCTGATAGGTTGTATTTTCCTAGTTTGTTTATGAGAAGGTCTTGCGAGATAGTATCAAAAGCCTTACTAAAGTCAAGATATGCCACATCTACCACTTCCTCCTATCTGCAAGTCTTGTTACCCTGTCAAAGAAAGCTATTAGGCTGGTTTGACATGATTTGATCTTGACAAATCCTTGCTGACTGTTACTTATCAATTTATTATCTTCTAGTGTTTGCAAATTGATTAATTATTTGCTGGATTATCTTTCCAGGTACTGAAGTTACACTGACTGGTCTGTAGTTCCCCGGGGGTCCTTATTCCCCTTTTTATAGCTGGACACTATATTTTCCCCTTTCCAGTCTCTGCAATCTCACTCGTCTTTCATGACTGTTCAAAGATAATTGCTAATGGCTCAGATATCTTCTCTGACAGATACTTGAGTATTCTAGGGTGTTTTTCATAAGGCCTGGTGACTTGAAAACATCTAACTTGCTGAGACTGTCTACACTAGAACTTTTGTCAGTAAAACCTTTGATAGTCAGGGGTGTGAAAAACCATACCCCTGACTTACATAATTTTCACAGGCAGTAGCACCGATGTGGACAGCGCTATGTTGGTAGAGATGCTCTCCCACAGACATAGCTACTACCACTTGTTGGGATGATTTAATTATGTTGACGAGAGAGTTCTTTCCTGTCAACAGAGTGGCTACATAGGAGACCTTACAGGGCACAGCTGCTATAAGGTCTCTATTGTAGACATAGCCGAATAATTTTTTTAACTTGTTTTTTCCCTATTTTAGCTGCTGATCCTACCTCATTTTCACTGGTATTCATTAAGTTAGATGCCAAATTGCTACTGAGCTTTTTGGTGAAAAATGAAACAAAAGTCTTTTGGCACTTCTGCCATTTACACATTTTCTGTTATTGTTTTCCCCCCACCCACTGAGTAATGGGCCAACTCTATCCTTGGTCTTCCCCTTTCTTCTAAGGTATTTGTATGTTTTCTGGCTACCCTTTTATGTCTCTAGCTAGTTTAATCCCGTTTTGTGCCTTGGCCTTTCTAATTTTGTCCCTACGCACTTGTATTATTTGTTTGTATTCATTCTTTGTAATTTGACCTACTTTCCACTTTTTGCAGGACTCTCTTTTGAGTTTCAGGTCATTGAAGATCTCCTGGTTAAGCTAGGGTGGTCTTTTGCCATTCTTCCGATCTTTCCTATGCAGTGGCATAGTTTGCTCTTGTGCCCTTAATAATGTCTTTGAAAAACTGTCAATTCTCTTGAATTGTTTTTTCCCTTTATACTTTCTTCCCATGGGATCTTACCTACCAACTTCCTGAGTTTGCTAAAGTCTACCTTCTTTACATCCATTATCTTTAGTCTGCTGTTTTTCCATCCTACTATTCCTTAGAATCATGAACTATCATTTCATGAAAAGAAAAGGAGTACTTGTGGCACCTTAGAGACTAACAAATTTATTTGAGCATAAGCTTTCGTGAGCTAGAGCTCACTTCATCGGATGCATTTTCCACTTTCACTCAAGTTGCCTTCTACTTTCAAATTCTCAGCCAATTCCACCCTGTTTGTCAAAATCAAATCTAGAACAGCCTCTCCCATGGTAGCTCTCTCCACCTTATGAAATAAAAAATTGTCTCCAGTATATTCCAAGAACTTGTTGGATAATTTGAGCTCTGCTGTGTTATTTTCCCAACAGATGTCTGGGTGGTTGAAGTCTCCCATCACCAACTCCTGTGATTTGGATGATTTTGTTAGTTGTTTATAAAAAGCATCATCCACTTCTTCCTGGTTAGGTGGTCTGAACTAGTACCATGACATCACCCTTGCTTTTTAACCCTGTTATCCTTACCTAGAGACTTTCAACAAGTCTGTCTTCTATTTGCATCTCAACTTCAGTCCAAGTGTATATATTTTATATATAAGGCAACACCTCCTCCCTTTTTTCTTTGCCTGTCCTTCCATAGATGTGTTTATTAATTAAAGTCTAGTTCTTCCTGCTTATTCTCCATACTTCTCACATTAGTATACCGACATCTAAGATACTGATTCGATTTCCCCCTGTATTCTCTCTTGAATCTCAACTTATCCCTGCTATAACTGCCCATGCTCCTCGCAGATTATGACCCTTCTCCCAGATCTCCATGTTTTTCCCCCTGGGCTTTTGTCACTTGACCCCATCAAACCTAGTTTAAAGCCCTCCTCATTAGGTTAGCCAGCCTTTATCCAAATATGTTCTTCTCCTTTCTTGTTAGGTGGAACCCATCTTAGCTTAGCAATCCTTCTTCCCAGAACAACATCCCATGGTCAAGGAATCCAAAGCCCTCGTGGTGATACCTAGCTGCAAGGATGGTATTCACCTTCAGGATACATCTGTCTCTGCCTAGGTCCCTACCCTTGACCAAAAGGATTGAAAAGACCACCACCTGCATCCCTAGCTCCTTCACCCTTACTCCCAGAGCCCTATAGTCACTTCTGATCTGCTCAGGGTCATACCTTGCAATATCATTAGTGCCCACATGGACGAGTAGCATAGGGTAGTAGTCAGAGGGGTGGATGATCCTTGATAATCCCTGTGTAATGTCTCAGATATGGGCCTCTGGCAGGCAGCTACCTCCTGGGATGCCATGTCAGAGTGACAGATGGGTACCTCTGTCTCCCTCAGAAGAAAGCCACCAACTATCACTACCGTACATTTCCTCCTGGGATTGGTGGCTGCAATTCTCCCAATCTTGGGGGGACATGACCTTTCCTCCTCTGTCTTTGGGGGGGCAATTCCTCATTGCTTGTTGCCAGGGTAGCATAACTGTTCATCACTATGGTGGGTGGGATGGGAGAGGGGTGGAGCACTGCCTGCTGCCAGAAGTAACCAGCAGCCAGTATCCTCCCTGTGACAGAGCCATATCATCCTCGCCCGGGGGTGTGACATGACAGCAGTCCTTTCTAGCTGGATAGCTTCCTCTGCCTTGGATCTCTCTATATGAATATTCTCAATGAATTCCTCATGGGCATGGATGCTCCTCAGTGTAGCCACCTCCTCCTGTAGCTCTCCCACCTGCTTCCTGAGAGATTCCACCAGCAGGCACCTTTCACACTGGCCAGCCCCCCAGCCTGGCTTTCTGAGAATGGGAAATGCAGACCACACCTGCAAATCCACACCAGGATCTGGGTAGAGGCATCCATGGTCAGGTTCTCGGTCTGGATACAGGCGCAGATGGAGGAGACAGGAGCAGTGTTGGCACTGGTGATGTAGCATTTCCTAATTGTAGTGATTATATTGCAACTCCCTCTTACAAGCTTCCTCTTTAACGCTTACGTACAGACTAGATATCATTCCACAAAATGAGCATTTTCTTCAATAACAGCATAATCTTGAACGTATCCACCTGAAGAGGGGATTTGACTGTTTCATAAAAAGCACTTTGAAAAAGTACTTGCAGATTAAAACAGAGGTACTTATGCTTTAAGTACCTTTAAAATGTACTTAAATATAAGTTCTGCATACAGAAGTACTTAAATACAAGTACTTCAAAATACTTAAGTATGTACTGTAGTACAAATGTACTTTCATACATGGGAACATTCAGTAAATGGAATCATACGAGGGATGAAACAGGCCCACTGAAGTTATTGGTTTGTTCAAACATCTGATTAAAATCTTGTTTGAATTATGCATTGAATAAATCTAGTCTCTTAATTGCCGTGATGGGTTCAGCTCCATGATATCTTTATTTCTTCCCAATAGCAACAGTTGCAGCACAATTGATCATTTATAACATGCAACTGGAGGCTTTCCTGTTTGGTGCCACCAGCAGCATATGCATAGAGCTTGCATTATATGATATATGATGAACACGCCGCTGGTCTGCTACTTCCAAAAGTCCCTTTGATTTCTCAAAATAACTATCAGCAATGGCATCCAGTTCTGGACTCATCCAGGGCATATCACTTGCATGAGAGATGCTTTTGTATTTTGGCACAGCTTGCAAACATGCCATTTAACGATTCACAACTATGAGACCGTAGATAAGTCAATTTAAGTGCGTGGAGTCAACAAAGTAATTTCTAAAGCATTATGTATTTCTATCCTAGCCCCTTAAATTTGATGTCAAAACATTGCAGATATCCTGAAGCTTAAGTAACTGGCACAGGACAGTTTAAAAAAAAAAAAAAGACAGAACATATAAACTACCTTTATTGTTGGATCAAACCACTGTGCCCCACCCCAGTTGTACGGTACAAGCTGAATACAGTAAAACTGTTAAAAAAAAATCCAGAATAGCACATTGGTTATTTGTGGCCTGTTTCTCAGTGGTGCATTAGCTAAAATGCATGGAGAAATAGACTAGTGACAGACATTGTCTTACTTCATGGTTACGTCACTGGATGAATGTGCACTTGTGGAAATTGGGACGCAGCACCTCACTGCCATCCCCAGACCGCTCATCACATGCCCTTGCTCACAAAGGCCTCGTAGTCACTACCAATTTGTATCATGGTAGAATACACCGATGAAGCGTCTACTGTTAGATGACTATGATGCTGTGACATTAGCCAGGGTACTATCTGGACTAATGAACAGCTATACCCCCTCAGTTATCCAACCTGGGGTGCCCTTTCCACTGCTTTTCTCTGAGAGCTACCACTCCTGGTCTGCCTACTCGCAGCCTCCAGCATGTAAATTACTGCCAATTGTACTGTACAAGTGCTATGGCCAGCCACTCAGGAATTACACTGCAGAGCAACACCAGCAAATTTTCGTCCCAGAGCTTCCCCCAGAAATAGGTGTCTTATGCTACCCAGCCCTCTCATGGTCAATACAAGCTCATATAAACCTGCCATTTTATTAACAGAAAATGATATGCAAAATCTTATTTCATGTGGAGTTTCCCAAGCACTTCAATCCAAACACACTGGTTTAGATAAAACAGCAAAATAAGTTTATTACCAGCAGAAATGCACATTTTAAGTGACTACAAGTAATAAGGCATAAAATTCAGAATTGGTCACAAGAAAATAAAAGTAAAATGCATCTAATAGCTAACTTAACAAGCTAAGTAAATTGAAAACAAAGGTCTCTCTCACCACAGTCTTACTGGCTGAATCTCTCTCAGTCAGGATCCCGCCCCAGTCCAAGGCTTCTTCCTTTGTTCTTCAGGTGTTGTTGCTGTGGATAGAGCTGCAGGGAGAGATGAGTTGGGATATCTCCTTCCTTCTTATACTTCCTTCTCTTTTTTGTAAGTCACCTCAAGGTTCAGGAGACAGAAGATCTGTGTGGAGGGGAACCCCAGCAGGTCTCTTTGTCAAAATGTAGATTTTTTTCACCCACACCCTCTTTTCTGCCTGTCATGGGATAAGTACACCCTATCACAGGGCATTGGGTCATGGAGGGTTAGAAGTAAGGGCAGAGGCAATTATGCAGCCAGTCAGGTCCTACGCTGATGACACTTTAACATAGGATAGTATTATTTAGTGACCAGAGTCAGTGAGCAATCCTTCCTGCCAGGGCAGCATGGCCCAATGGCCAGAGTCAGTGAAGTAGTACTCCTCTGTGAGATTGCAAGACCAGTTGGCTCACTGGGGGAGTTGGGCACCACTCAGGGAGATGTGGCACCCCAGGTAAGGGGACTCAGGCCCTCCCTGCTCCTCTGAGCCCCCAGCACTCTGGCAGTGGTAGGGGTGCTCACCAGAGAGTCATCCTGGATCCTGCTGAAACATGTTGACCAATCCCCTGGTTCACTCACCGGCGAAGAGTTTGAGTCCTCGGCTGCTTCTTACCCTTTCCCCCTCGTCAAAACTCCCTGGGGTCCTCAAATGGATGGGATCCCACCAGTGCCATCCTTTTTCTGGGCTTGTCGGGCAGCCTGGAGTCTCCAATCAGGAACTCTGTGAGCTGTAGTCCTGTAGTTGGGGTTTGTAGCAACTCCCTGCAGGGAGTTTTCAGCCTGCATCCCTCCCTGTCAGCAGCCTCCCCAGACTGAGCTGGGCTACTACCTTTTATATGCTGCCTCAAGGCTGAGCATGCCCAGCAGGGTCAGAGGGGTGGGGCTTCCTCAGCCTGCAAAGCAGAGTTAACCCTTTTGGGGATGGTGTGGGGTAGGCACACCCGTCACACTGCCAAAGAATGGCCACTTAACCAGATGATGGCTGATTTGATCTTGGTGACACCTGGCTGAAGCATTGGCTAGCCTTTTGTGTCTAGAGAACCAGTTGGAGCCCAGATTTGAATATGTCTTAATGGCATCATACAGTAGAATCTTATAACTTTACATACACTGTTGCCACACATTTTACCAGGACAATAATGATCAGCAAATTTTGAGTTTTCAAATGAAACCTCACAAGGCATACTTTGTACAAGATTTATCATAGTCCTATAAAAGAGGTGAACACAGAGTACAGCTTATCAATGATGCAAGTTACCACTGTAATATGAGGCAGACCATGACTTTGCAATAGACAAGGATGAATAGTGTTCAGCATTGTGTCAGAGATAGTGTTATGCCCTGGTTCCACTTTTAATTTAGAAATGCAACAGAAAATAAAGTTGTATTGAACAAGGTCCAGTCTTTGGCACGACTCTGGTCATGCACTTTATATGAAAATGGTCATCAGGACTCAGATTCAGGAAACCTCTTAAACACATGATTAAGTTTAAGCCTCTGACTTAAATGCCTTTTTAGAAAGGGATACTTTCCTGCACTTCCTTGTGGCACAGCTGAACATCTGATGAAACCCTAGAGCAGTGGCTCTTTAACATGTCTCTTTAATAGTGTCTCGTGTGGCTCCTTACAGCACATGATATTAAGTCACCATGTGATTTAATTATTAGCCAATCAGGATGTTTCATGGTCAAAGACAAAACTGCAAAATCTAGGACCTGGTCCACCTGTGACTCCAATCTGTTTGAACAACAAAACTGTTGACTCAGGTTCTGGCTTTTGCTATCTGGGTTCTTTATTTACCAGCTCCTCCAATTCTCACACAGAGGTTCTCCATTGGATTGGCATCACAGCATCTGCCATGGGCTGTTTACAACGGATATGGAATCAGCTTCATCTTACTGTGACAACCAAGTTCAGGATTTATTCGAGTTGTATCCTTCCCATACTGTTGTACGGCTGCGAAACATGGACACTATGCCATTCAGACTGGACAAAGGTGGAGGCTTTACACACAAAATGTCAACATTGTATATTGGGCATAAAGTGAAATGACTTCATCTGTAATGCAGATGTTTATGGTCACTTGTGCCTACAGACTACTGGGGCCATTTTCTGCAAGTGGCACCTTACGCTTTTTGGACATGTCGCCAGGATGCCATAAGTCGTTCCTGCAAACACCGTTCTCCAAGTGGCTTGTAACATGCGGGATAAAATTCCACCAACCGAGGGGTGGAGGCGGCCCAGAGGCAGACCCCCTATTACATGGGTTCATCAAGTCTGTTCCAGTGTTGGACTCTCAGGCTGTCAAGCCTTTGCAGTTGTGCAGGAGCAGACCACATGGCAAACAATCGCTATGCCCGGCTGTCTGGCTAAGCACTGAAGAAGAAGAAGGATGCCTTCACTATGTTATTAACCAATTGTAGCATATTTAGTCATTTTGCTGTGATATATATATATATATATATATATATATATATATATATATATAATGTGTGTATGTCTGTATGTATTATATATTGATTTCATATAGAAACAAGCTTTAGTGCAGTGTTACTTGGACCTCAATGGCTCAGGAGCCAAATTAGTGATCAACATTACCCAAAAGAGTCACAATAGTGTGAATTCATTGTTTCATTTACTATATATAGTAAATATATATAGTATATATAATGAAGTCAAACTACAGTGGCTCTTTTGGGTAATGTTGATCACTAATTTGGCTCTTGAGCCACTACGATCTGAGTATCACTGCACTAAAGCTTTTTTCTATATGAAATCAACACATTAGCACTCAGTCTTTGATTCTTATTCCTGAATCCTCTATGTCTTGATTCAATTACACTGTGCCTTTGAAGCTATGGTGGCGTCACTAGGAGACATCTGTAGACAAAACATGAAATTCACCTGGCTTGTCTTGTTATGCCACCCAGCCCTGCATTAGGCACAGAACCTTAGTGAAAATCCATTGCCTTTGTTACTCTGTGGCTAATCCAGACAGAGAAGGAAGGGGAGTTCAGGAATCGGTATTTCTCTTCTTGGGGATGGATTAAGTTGCCAGTTTTTACAATATATTCTTAAAATTCTTGTGCTCTTTGTAAGAAACCAGAGAATTGTATTGTGTGTGCTGGGGACCAACTAAAACCTGAAAGACTGAGACCCTTTATGTCATTTTACACTTGCAGTTTAAATTCACTCTAATCCTTCCTACACAGAGTTGAGTAAGAAAGTAGTAAACAGGCTAACACTAAAATCCCACTGTTTATAGGATTAATTTAGCGACAAGAAAATGATATAGACCCTTGTGCTGGGGGTGGGAAAACCAACACTGCCCCAGAGTGAGCTCCAGGATGTAGCAGAATTCTTCCTAGAGCTCCCCATTGCATTGGGGTGGAGGAGGGTGGGGGGAGGGGGCATGCCTATGGCTTACACCTCCTTGAGAGAATGCTCCCCTAGGGCACCAGATCCTCTCTGCAAGCTGGTGGGGGGGAGTTGCAGAAGAGGAGAAGACATGGTTTGACTTCCTCTCAACCCCCTTTGGGCAATGTCACCCTTGAATGTTGTGTTTTATTGAGGCAAAGAGAGCTTGTATTTAATGCTTACATTTTTGAATTGAAACTTTATGTAACTTGAAACAACAGCAATCAGAGCTTGGTATTGACTTCAGCCTGCAACCAGTACATTCAAAATGTTCACAAATAAGAAAGTTATCTAAAGTGAAATAAATCTGAGCTGAAATTGAGTTCAATGCTAGAGCATCTGCCTCTTGTACCTACTCACACACAGTTTGCTTTCTTTTAAAGTGAATTTAGCATGTTGATTGGCAGCACTAGAATGTTATCTACTTGAGAAATTTACCATCGTAAACCATTCTGACCCTCTACTGCATTTGTAAAACATTTTCCGTCCAGGCACAAATGTGTCCCAACTGGTTTACCAGCAGCCTGAGAACCAGTTTACAATGAACAAGTTCTTTGTAATGATACCTTACAAGTATCATTACATATCATTGTATATTCCAGTTACATCATATTCACAGTTATAAACTTATTTCCATAAAACATATGGAGTGCAACGTCACAGCCTGTTGTCTGTGTTGGGGGGTGGAGTTAAGGCTGAGTGGGCTTGGAAAGCAGTCCCCATCCCTTCCATTTCATGGAGAATCCCTGGAAAAGATAAGTGAGCCTCAGCATGGATGGCTCTTCCCTCTCATGCATTCCTGGGGAATCTGCCAAGTTTGGGGATGGATCCTTCAACTTTCTCTGCAGGTTCAAATGCTGCCCAACATGGAATAATGTGTGTATATCGGGGGATCTCCAGAGGGGGATCCTTATTGAAAATCCCCTCCCTGATTTTGGTTGATCTGGCTCTAAGTGAGGATTTAGTGCAATTATTCAGTCTTAAAGGCTTTAAGAATCTCCTCTACTCTTTGATTTCTATATGCATTACAATGTAGATGACATTGGTGTGAAACGATTCCTCCATATCATCAATAGCTCAATGAAATCACGAGAGAGGAAAACGCCAAAGAAAAGCTGCACTTCTATGTGAGGAGATATACCAGAGAAAAAATTCTCACAGCAAGGTAATGGAATCCACAGTGGAATCTAACAAAATCTTTCCATGGGGTGTAACAAGGGCTTACTGGTTACACTGAAGTTGTCTAGAACTTATTAACAGCGGGGCAATAAACTTTCCTAATATATATAAGGAAAAGGGTGTTTACTCATATTTTATTACAATTGACCAAAATTGAATCACAGCAGGTTGGTAATAATAACTCATAAACATTAACTACATGTAATTTCCATAAATCACGTTATATCTTCGTAGCTCCCAGATTGAAGTAACACAGACTACCTGCTGTATTTATCACACACTGCACACCTCGGGAATAATGAAGCCAAATACATTTTGTAGCCAGAATGTATTTTGAAAATATAAAGGACAACAGTCTTCATCACTTACAAAATAGATGCCATCAACTAAAAAGCATCCTAGAAAGCACTTGGGCATTGGTTTGATAAATGTAATGTAACATTTACCCACTACAAGTCAGAGGTCAATGTCTTTTCCCTTCTAGTAAACTCTGACTTTGGAGGCATACCGAGGAGCATTGTACACTTGATTTGCTTTGAACAATGCTTCCATTAGCAGAAATATAAATGTTCCTAAGCAGGTTTTCCTCCTGTAGCACATGGCTGCTATCCTTAGTAGTTTTAGGTCTTTCAAAACATAACAATACCCTTTCCAGCTAAGTTACCCAGAATTTAATATGGCATTTTAACAACTGGAGAATTTGATTTGGTGCCCTTATTACCACTACCAGTGCATAGTCTTTTACCTCCTGGCTGGCGGGGGGGACATGGGGGGGATGAGAACATAATGTTTATGGGATGCTGACTTCTCCCTGGACAGGGCTGCCACACTCTGATTTACTGGGTTTAAATCAACTTCACCACAGTGGAGCTGTTTATGTGTTTGTCTTTCATACAACTTAAAACTGCTCATCTGAGCCTGTTGCCTGTTATTAAAAGTCATGTCTAAAAGGACATGCATCTGGGTCCATCAGTGCAGCCTTTTAAAGGCCAGTAGAAAGATCATCCTTGGCTCGGCTGCCAGAACTAGCTGAATTGAGTCAGAGTCCCTGCTCTGGTTGTTGTTCAGACATGGGGATTCTCCTTGTGGAAAGAAGATTCCTGGGTGGCATCAAGCTGATATAGTGACTCTGCACCACCCTTTCTTGCATCTCAGCATAGGGAAAAGTGGCTGGGGAAAAGAGCCTTTCACACTGGCAATTCCTGACTGCTGGAATGACCCTTTGTAATAACAACCTTCAGGATTTTCTTGCTTCTTATAGAGACTATATTGGTTCCTCCCTCACCCACAATTTGGGGGGAGGGGCACAAAGGTGGCTTATAAACATCTTTGGACTGCTCTCCTTAAACTATGCCAGGTATACCTTGGACAAACGCTAAAATCACCTTTGTGGTGATCACAGAAGGGAGTTGCCTGGACAGCAAGAGACACTTCCCCTGTTCCATTTTGCGATGCCATTGAAATGTATGCAAAGGGAATGTAAAATGCCGCCAAGTCAGAATGTTAGTATGCACACTGCAAAGGATTATGCGTGGTGCAGGGAAATAGGGAATCATATGTCTTGTTTGGGATGTGAATTCATATCTTTCTACTAGCACTGGGTGAAGTTTTTTGGACAAACAGTTGGCTGAAAAATGCCATTTTGGCTGTCTCTATTCATAAATTGGACATGAATTTGCTGAATAGTTGCAGACAGAAAAGAGAATTTGGACTACATTAATGAAAGAGCCAGAGTGGTGGGAGCCCACCTTATAATCTTTTCCAGTAGTTAGGGCAGTCACCTGGGATGTGAGTGACCCAAGTTTGAATCCCCACTCTAGAGCTGGGATTTGGAATCAGGTTTTCTCCCTCCCACGCGTGCTCTAACCAGTAGGCTATTATTCGGGCATAGGGTAAGCTATAGTTTATTCTGGGCTATAGAATCATTCTCACTCTTGCTGACTGCCTTAATGACTAGTCTAGTATTTTATACAAAGTGAAGCAGCTTCAACAGGATAGGCAACTGAAGAAGGATTACCTTGGAGTATCCTACAGTGTGGTGATTAGGGTATGCACGAGGTGGTGGGGAAAGACGTGGCTTCAAATCTAGAGTGGGGATTTGAACCTAATCTCGTCCTCTTCCAGATGAGTACCTTAATCACTGGGCTAAAAGTTATAAAGTGGGCTCCTCCTCCTCCAGCTGTTTGGTGGATCTAGCCCTTTAAAAATGCCTGGAAATAAAAAAATGCATGTCAAATGACATTTTTGCTTTCATCTGAAACAGACTTTTTCATTTAGCTGAAATTCTGGTGGAATTTTTCAATTTCAAACTGAAATTCATTTTTGATTTCCTTCCCCCTCGCCACTGAACTGCCCAAGAACCAGAAGGTCAGTGATTTACCCAGCTCTACTTAGAATCATAGAATAGCAGGGTTGGAAGGAACCTCAGGAGGTCATCTAGTCCAACGCCTTGCTCAAAGCAGGACCAATCCCCAATTTTTGCCCCACATCTTTAAATGGCTCCCTCAAGGATTGAGCTCATAACCCAGTGTTTAGCAGGATAATGCTCAAACCACTGAACTATCCCTCCTTCCCTCCCATGTTACTTTGTAACATTGAATCAGTTGTCTCCTTTTGTCTATAAGACCTGACTTGGTGACCAGACATAAAATTTTATAGCATTCCATATGGCTTATGTATAGTCAAAATAAGACATGTTTTCTCCTTTTTATTTCCTATTGTTTTTGTAAGATTTGCCACTCCAGTACATGTTTTTGAGTGATTGAACCAGTGGACCATGGAAGGTAAGGTCTCTTTTTTCAATAGCACTTGAATGATGATTCTTAAAGGCAATTATGGCCACTTTCATTCATGTATTTTTAAAGAAGCAGTAATTAAGTTCAAATATGAAAGCAAATTTTTTTAAAAATCTCTCAAAGCCGATAAATGGCAAATACTTTATTTCAGGGCAAATTCCACATGCTGCGCTGAAGAGTTTGGGTGCACATTTACATCTTTTATGATGTTCATGGAAACCCATCTTCTGTATGATAATGTAAGGTGCATGTTTATGGCAAAGGCAGAGCTTGGCGTGATTCAGAGCCAAGGTAAAGGGGTTTTATGTCAGAAGTGGCTTTATTAGAAGATAGATCTGTACAGTTCTGATTTAATTAATTCTTTCCTTGGAGACAAAATGCTATTCACAATTAGTGTTTTGATACCCACAGCCCCATTTGGTGGTATTCAGCGTTTTGTATGGGAAACCATAGAATAGGATCTACTCAGCTCTTTGTGACTAGAAACTCAATCTCTTGAATATAATAGAGCCATTCGCTGGCTTTGGCCTTGTGTTCTATTGTTAAAATTTAAATATATGTATGTATATATACTTGTGTAGACAACAAATAGTATTATTCTGTCTGTACCCAAATAGCAATCTAGATTGGGAAAACATTTCCTAAAGAGATTAAAATGAGACGGTAAAAGAAATGTAGCAAAATGGAGTGTTCTTTTGTGTATGTATACAATAATAACACAAGATACAACAGGTAGCACAAGGATGCCATTTATCAAAGGTTCTAAGAAATATGATATATTCCCCGTCTATGCTAGAGAGAAGAACCTCAGCAATCAAACATTTGAAAGGATTTATCTAAATTCAGTTAAGACTTGTAATAAATAATTGCTGCTTTTATGATTTTAAATGGGGTGATTCCTACTTAGCTGCTTTTTTAGGTCCTGATCCTGCTCCACTCAGGTCAGTGAGAGTTTTACTGTGGATTTCAGTGGAAGCAGGATCATGCAATTTGCCAGCAGGGATTTATCTACACATATTATGGTTAAAAGGCAACTATTTTCTAGCACCTTTTTGGGTTTAATCAGAGTGTTTCTAATTAAAGAAAATTTTTCTTTTAAATAATAAACTCTAGTGTTCCCCTTAAAGAGTAGTCCCATGGTAATGGGATTACTCATACACATTTTAAACAATTTGAGAAGAGGGTTCAGTGTTTTGAACACAGGGACAAATTGTGCCCTCCTGTATAAGTGGGGTAAAAAACTCCATATTCTTACATTAGGTTGGAGTTTGCCTTCTTTCCCCCCCATCCTCCTCACCTCACAGAAGAAGCTAGAACTTTAATGCCCAGCTCCATTAGTCCCCTGAAAACTCACATGGATCCTAGGGATCTGCTAGAGGCCAGGGCTATTTGTGCTAGTAAATTTGCACAAATGATGATTCACCAGCAAGGCACCTTCTGTGGCCTTCTCACCTTTCAAATCATCTTTCTCTGCTAGGGCAGATAGAACCCCAGAGCTGTGCATTCCCTGAACAGGTTCCTCCCATTCTGCTCCCCATGCTTAGTGAAATTGTAACACGTACCACTGTGTTCAACACTGCAAATTAAATGCCCATAAGTCTAGAAGGGTGGATTATTCTCCACACTGATCAATGAATTCACTGAGAACCCCATGTACACTAGAGACCAGAATATGGTCCTGTGTGTGTTCTGAGTCTTCAACTAGGAGATGAACACAAATTATTCCAGATGAAGAGGATATTACTTTTGTATTTACTGACTGGATCTCATCCTGAAAACACATTATTCACATGAATAACTTCCCTCATGAATGGTGCCACTGAACTCAATGGGTGGGTCTACTCCTGTCAGCAAAGTTATTCATGTGTATAAATGTTTTCCGGAGGGGGTCCAGGGATTGTCCTTTATGCAGCAGGGAGGGTTAAGGCGGGATCCTTTTGCTCCCGCCCCCAAAGTTAACCCTGAGCTATCACAGTGAGTCAGAGATTGAGTATGGTGGCAGCACAGTTAGTGTACTGTTTATGGTTGGCTGCCTCTGGAGTGAGCTGGGCTCCCTTACTTGGGAAGAAAATCAAGAGCTCAGGGCTGGGTGGAAGACAAAAGCCCATCTGAGTGGGAGCAGGGTGGTGTTCTGGAAGGAAATTCCATTGCAGAGGAAAGCTGGGCTGGGTAGAACAGTCTGTCTGGTGGGATGCACATGGAACAGAGGCTGGAATTTTGGAGGTCCCAGGCCTATTTAACTGTAAGCTGTTTGTGGGATCTAACAAACAAGGACTCCTGATATCCTAAGACTGTAAGTGTTTTAGGGCAGGAACTGTCTTTTTGCTTTGTGTTTGTACAGCACCTAGCTCAATGGATTCTGGTCCATGACCAGGGCTCCTAGGTGCTATGGTAATACAGATAAATAATAATGATAACTCTATAGAAGTATAGAAAGAGAAGGTAATACATGCAGTCTCATTAATACATTTCATAGAGCAATTCATTTTATGAGAATTTTGCTTTAGACTTCATAACCCATAATATTCTAGACTAGCAGTCAAATTTTGAAATGTGCTCAAGTGAATTAGGAATTGAAATTCCATTTTCAGAAGTAATTTAGGCACTCAGGGCCTGATTTTTACAGGTATTTAGGTGCCTAAAGATACAGTGAGGTGCTTAGTGGGATTTTCAAAAGCACTGAAGTGTCTTAACTCCTAGTGATTTCAATGGGAGTTAAGCACCTAACCTGCTTAGATGCTTTTTGAAAATCATGCTGTTAGGCACTTAAGCTTCATTGGGAGTCAATGGCAGTTAGGGTCCTAAATGCCTAAGGTTCTTCCGGAAATAGGACTTAGGCTCCTCAGGCACGTTTGAAACATTTACCTTTTCTCTCTCTTTGCTTAGAAAGTTTAACTTTAAAAAACGTGTAAGGGTAAATTATTCAAAGCATTTTGTTTCTTTATTCTAAAGTTTTGAATAATTACATCCCTTCCTCAATCATCATTTTTTTTTCTTTTTTGTACTGTAATATTATAGACCTGGTTAGTTCACTCGTTCTTTTCTCACAGTGCAACTTGAGCCATGGTCAGTGTTATGTTACTTCCTTCCTGCATCAAGAAACCTCCATCATGCCCAATTTACGCTCTTTGCTTTCACTACACATTGTGGCAGAGTTCTGAGTGGCAGTTAATGGTGATTAAAGTGACAGAGAAATATACCAACAATACTGTCCGAACTAGGGATGAAAACCTTGACTGCGTTTGTTCTAGTTTGAAACCAAACTTACTTGAACTCTGCCCACGTGCAAAGATATTTTTACACCAATTTTTAGAGTGGAAAATAAACTTCCACTTTAAAGTCGTAGTGTTAAAAATAATAATCACTTCTTGGGTAAAAAATTCCAAAGCACCTAAGTGACTTAGAAGCCTACATTCCATTTTCAAAAGTGATTTAGAAACCTTACTGTCATCAAAAGTCGATGGAATTTAGGCTTCTAAGTTATTTAAGCAGTTTTGAAAATTTTACCCTCAACAAAATATGGTCCAATTGACCTGATGATATTGTCCTAAGATTCAGGATGGAGATGGCTGGGGAAAAAAAAGGTCAAGGTGAGAGTTAGAGAGAAAGATGCGTTAAGATTAACATGCATTGCTACTTGCTGAACGATGTGCTGCATTCCAAATACTTCCAGCATTGGAAAGCATTCATGCTATTTTCAGATATGGCTTGAGGGGTTTTTATGTCTATTTTAAATAAATTTGGAGGGCTCCTGAAACATTCTGAACCATGTTGGAGATTGCCGTTGTCACTTTGTGACTGATCAGCTATAACAGGGGCAGTGGCAGTACACACAATTGTCTGGCAAGTGTTCTTCAACATAAAGCCTAGAGGACCACCTGTAGAGATGAGACATCATAAACCACAGCCTATCATTTCTTGGCCTCTATGTTGAGATTGTCAATAAGTGTGCCTAGTAGTGTCAGTTTTGGTAATGTGGATATTTGTCCACTAGAAACTAAGAGCATTTCATAAAGGCTCTAGGAAATTTTTAAACATCTCAAGTAACAGAGCTTCCGCACTTCCTTTAGGAGACCATTCACTGGAATAAAAGACACTTTACCATTCCTGATAGTGAGCCTAAATTTTGCTTTGTTTAGTTTATTCCTAGTTATGTCCCTAGCACAACCCTGCCAGTATTTACACCCTTAAGCTACTTTTAGACTTGCTAGCTCTTTGACATATCAAGAGTACTAACCTCAAACAGAAAAAAAACAATAGAATTAGGAAAAAAAGTGGAGCCTAGAAGTGATGGCTGGAAAATGAGAAATGACCTAAAATGGATAACCACTGAATAAAATCCTTCCCAGAAACTGAAATCTAACCTTTTCCAAAGTCTGTTAGATGTGGTCTTCCCCATCACACCATTTTTATTTCAATTTCTCATCTGCCACCACTAGGTATGATTCTGTGGGTTTGATCCTCTGACTCTTGTCATTCTTCCTTCCTGCCATGTATTTTATTTTCCCACAACCTCTCTTTTTCCCAAAGGTTCCTGACATGGGAAAGCCCTGGCCCAACCACAACAGATATAAATATATCAGTTCACATGTGAAAGATAGCCAGACCTTCTCAGAGCCTGACAACCTATGAAAGGCTTATCAGCAATATTAGGGGAATATTTCCAGAGGGGCTCTGGAAGAAAAGAAGGATGTGGGGAAAATAAAATAAAAAAGGAATCACTGGATCTAGGCCCTGAAGGATCAGCTGAATAGATTCAAAACTGGGAGAGGAGCAGGTTGTTAAGGGACTAATGGGAGGAAGAGGAGAAGATCTGGTGAAGTTCAGGAAAGGATGCAGCAGGGAGAAGAGAGATGGTGAAAATCAAAGGATTAAACTAATTCATGTTAACTGACTGGAGAATTTCTGGCTTATCTGAATCAACCCCCCCCCCAAACCTGTAGAGTGTCACCCACCCGTCATTATATAAGAGCATCAGAACTGTGGCAAGGCAACTCCTTTGTTTCGCCAGACTTAGCACTTCCCCCTCTGGCAATGGCAGGCCTGGGGTAAATCAGCCTCACTCTGGACAATGTTTGGCTCCCCCTTCTGTGCTCCTTTAGCCGTGTTTCCACAGTAAGCCCCAGGGTTGGACTAAGGAGTGATTCTTCACCAAAGAAAAAGGAAACAGTTTCATAAACCCAAAACAAAAGGGAATGCCTTCCCCTGCCTTCTTGCTGGGGCAGGGTGTCATCCTGTTGCTTGCCTTGGGGTGTCAGTCTTTCCCCTAGCAAAAAGAAAAGGAGTACTTGCGGCACCTTAGAGACTAACAAATTTATTTGAGCATAAGCTTTCGTGAGTGAGCTGTAGCTCACGAAAGCTTATGCTCAAATAAATTTGTTAGTCTCTAAGGTGCCACAAGTACTCCTTTTCTTTTTGCGAATACAGACTAACATGGCTGCTACTCTGAAACTTTTCCCCTAGCAGGCACTCAGGTTTTGCTGTTCCCCTATGGGGAGGAGCACAGCATCTCAGCCTGGAAAAACTTGTTTCCTTGCTGCCACTAGCCTGGCAGTAACTTGTCTCTCTTTCTCCTCTTTTCTGCCTAGAGGAGGGGATTTTAAAGGCCTCAGGCAGCCCATAATTGGATTCAGGTGTCCCTAACTGACCTGAGGTAACCCCCTCTCAGCTTGTGCGGAAAAGGCCTTTAACATTCTAGGACTAACATATTGGCCTTCCAAGATCCTCTTGCAGTTGTCTGGCCTGACTTTGTGACGGAACATAAGAACGACCATACTGGGTCAAACCAAAGGTCCATCTAGCCCAATATTCTGTCTTCCAACAGTAGCCAATGCCAGGGGCCCCAAGAGAATGAACAGAACAGGTAATCATCAAGTGATCCATCTCCTGTTGCCCATTCCCAGCTTCTAGCAAACAGAGACCAGGGACACCATCCCATCACATCCTGGCTAGTAGGCATTGATGGACCTATTCTCCATGAACTTTAGTTCTTTTTTGAACCCGGTTACAGTCTTGGCCTTCACAACATCCTCTGGCAAGGAGTTCCACAGGTTGACTGTGCGTAGTGTGAAAAATACTTTATTTTCTTTGTTTTAAACTTGCTGCCTATTAATTTCATTGGGTGACCTCTAATTCTGGTGTTATGAAAAGGAGTAAATAACACTTCCTTATTTACTTTCTCCACACCAGTCATGATTTTATAGACCTCTATCATATCCCCCCTTAGTCACCTCTTTTCCAAGCTGAAAAGTCCCAGTCTTATTAATCTCTCCTCTTATGGAAGCCATTCCATATCCCTAATAATTTTTGTTGCCCTTTTCTAAATGTTTTCCAATTCCAACATATCTTTTTTGAGATGGGGCAACCACATCTGCATGCAGTATTCAGATGTGGGTGTACCATGGATTTATAGAGAGGCAATATGATATTTTCTATTTTATTATCTAACCCTTTCTTAATGATTCCCAACATTCTGTTTGCTTTTTTGACTGCTGCTGCATATTGAGTGGCTGAGTATAAGCCATACAAACTATGAGTATAAGCTTCGCCCCATAAAGAGCTTTTCCTCAAACCCAGCTGTCAACACTTGTTATTGTTTTGATGTTTAGCACAAGACTTTGCCAAAGAAGATCTGTATTTTAACTTGTTTGCTGTAGCGTTACTACTCCTAAGAAAGCAAACAGACAGGTCAGGCAAATAATCAGCATTTCCTTGAGCTGTGCCTGTAGGTGCCACACAAATTGCACTTCAATTGCTAGGAAGTGTGGAGAGGATGACACCACTTTTTGTGTAGATTGCAGTGCTAGTGGTAGGCTTTAAGCCAGAGTAAGTCTAGCAGGACTTCCTTTTCTGATCAGTAAGTAAGATAAGAGTGAAACTCTACCTAGAGAGTCTCTTCATCTTGGCAGGAAGATTTAATGGATTCTGAATGATCATATGTCTATCCATTGAATTTAGCCTTTCAGGGGGAGGTCAGGGGGAGTGGTGGGACAACTTTAAGAAATACAGCACAGCTTCTAAAACCAGTATGAAGCAAACTAGAGGATATGAATTAATTCATCAGAAGGTCTCTCTTCCTCTCAACAAATGTGCACAGAAAGTAAAAGGAATAGAAAGCAACTCCACTTTTCTGTCTGCTCAGCAAGCATATATGATAAATAACTTGGAATAGCCCAGCTAATTTAAGGAGAACAATTGGACAAGAGTGCAAGTTGGGACTTGTTGATTCTTTCTAACCTTTTTTTAGGACTGTAATACCTTGGATGAAGACTGCTAAAAGCCTTATAGTGTTTGGGAGCTCATTTCTTGTCAGAATGTAGAGGGTGGGGCTGTATAATTAGAGTTAGGCCAATGCAGACTAGAGTGGATACTCTCACATATTGTGGGGTGAGGAGGGGGGAGAGGAAGTGTGCCACCAACAGGAGGTTAGGTAAATGTATACCCGACTATTTACAAAACTAACCTTGAAATAAGTTCCTCATTCTCAGGAGAGAGAAAAAGACGGAGGAAGGTGGGAAGAAAAAAAGAGTGAGGATGAGATTCTTCTTGACTTACAAAAGACCAGTTTCCAAGCACTTCACACACTCTTTCAATGCTCATCGCTTTTGCTTATGGTGGATGAGGACCTCAGCACCATTACATACACTGCAATAGTAGAAGCGCTTTTGCTGGGCCACTTTCTAGTGCTCTCTTACTTTATATAATTTATTTTTATTATTTGTTAAAAGTCTTTACATTCTTGCACCCTAATGCTACAAGTAAGTAGCCATGTGCTTAACTTTGCTTATGTGAATAGTCTCATTGACTTCAATGCATCCTTACTAGTGCAAGTCTATTGTTGTTGTTCTGCAATTAGGCCCAGGTTCAGGAAACAAAGTAAGCTCATCCTTAACTTTAAGCATGTGATTAAGTCCCATTGAGCTCAATAGGACTTAATCATGTGCTTAAAGGTGAGCATGTGCTTAAGTCCTAAATAGGGATGGACATAAACACCTGCTTAAGTACTTTCCTGAATCAGGGCCTAAGAAAAGAGAAGCAAAGGGAAAGAGAGATTGGTAAATAAAATGAACTAACTCTATTCTTCTGTTGGAGAGATCTGCTCAGTCAGTAGCATACAGCACTTCCACTGGAAAGTAATTTACAGGGCTGACATTCCAGATAGTTCAAACTAAACAGAGTGCAACAACTGATACAACTTAAAACAATATTATAGGCTCCTAGGCTTGCACAACAAATCATAGCTCACATTCTAACAAAAGTCAAGTGCTGAGCAAATACTTACTGGAAGTGTTGATCTCTCTCATTCTCTCTCTCTCTCTCTTTCTCTCTTTCCTTTCTCATCCCCTCCCACTCTCTCTTTCTATGATTTAAGAAGCTTGAAATAATGATTGCTGTTGTTTCGTCAGTAATTTTTTTCTATTAGGATCTTTCATGTCTTATTAACATGGTCTTTCTGTCCTTTACTGAGCACTGCAAGCACTGCCACAGCTGTTATGTATACATTTAATCTATCTAGTTATATAGATGTGTGGCTGAGAACCTCCAAATGTTTGTGTTCTGCTGAGATGTTATCAGTAAGAGATCCTGGCCTTGACCTTTCACATAACTTTGTTGGGCATGAATGGTGGCAATCCCACACCCTTAGCCACATACATGTCATGCCTGTTACTTCAGCTGCTATAGTGTAGAGGAGTATTTTATCCCCTTTGCTTTCGACATCTTAATCTGGTTATAAGACTTTCCTACAAGGCGCACTATGCATATTTTCACTCCCTACATTTGACCATCTACAAATATTAGACACCAGAGAGAGTGCAGCCTGATTACTTTCATCTCTAGAAATGTGACCAAATTAGCCTTTTCCATTTAATATATTTACTAAATTGAACCTATCCTCCTTAACCATCTATCAATAATTGGGGATACAAAGTAGCAATTTCCATATTTACTTGTAATTGCATTAGATCGGCTAGTGTATGCATTGGAACAACTCCTATATATACCCATTTATGAATGCTGTTATGCCTTCCTTTTTGATATGATCTCATTTATTTATATCAAATTTTTATAAATCATAGTGAGTATCTACATTGTATTCATCTTTTGCTTGCATGTAGCCCCTGTTTCATTCTGGTACTGCAGAGCATTGGCAATGAAATCCTAAGGGATGACACATTTTATGATGAAGGGTTACCTTCTATTTCTTAATCCCTTGTTATGCAGTGCTACATGTATTAGATGGTTTACATATTAGATGTTAATTAAAGGGGAGCAGATGGAATCTGTCAACATCAGAAAGGCTCTGCATTACAGTTTCTGAGCCAGCAGAATGATCTACTAATTTGTATGGAAGACACTGTGCAAAATAAAGTTGTATTAGCACACAGTCCGAACTGCAATTTCGCATGATGCATGGGTGACTAATACCACAGCAATTGTACTGTTAAGAGTAACGTGGTTCATTGTAATGTTGCTACTAGTATCAGAATGTAACTGATTGTAATGTTTTTGATACCGGATGTTATGCTGTGCAGAAACCAAACTTTATTTTTTGTTAGATTTATTGTTAATATTTATATTTATTGAGCTGCAGTTGCCAGTAAATTAAAGTTAAATTAATATTTAGCAAACAGACAGATATTTCTCTGTCTATTATCCCATGAATACATTGTAATTTCTGTGTATTTGTTGCATTCCTATACACATCCAAGGCTAGTTTTCCAATAGAATAAGGCAATTTATGGTGTAGAGGGGGCTAAAACGTTTGCTAATTCAGAAGTAGCCTCTGTTGGTAGGAAATGCCTAGCTAGGAAATTTAGACCCTAAATCAGCAAAACACGTAAGCTAGGCATTTCCTACCAACAGAGGCTACTTCTGAATGTGTTCAGTCTTGAGCATATTGAGTAATCCCATCCCTATTCAGAAAAGTACTTATGCATGTGATTATGTCCCATTGAAGACAATGGAACTGCATCCATTTACACTAGCTGCAAATTTGGCTCATAAAATGTGATTCACTTCACTGACATAGTAATCAGAAGGGTTATTTCTTTTCTTTTTTGTTAATGCTTTTAAAGGGATTTTTGTGTATATCTATACTACAAGCGCTACAGTAGAACAGCTACAGCGCTATAGCTATGTTGCTGTAGTATCAACACTTGCTACAGTGATGGGTGGGGTGAGAGGTTCTCCCATTGCTGTCTTAAATCCACCCCTTGAGATTCCCCCAGGAGTCTATATTGGGACCAGTGCTATTCAACATATTCATAAAATGATCTGGAAAAAAAGAGGTAAACGGTGAAGTGACAAAATTTGCAGATGATACAAAGTTACTCAATATTGGTAAGTCCAAAGCAGAATGAGAAGAGTTACAAAAGGAATCTCACAAAACTTGTTGACTGGGCAACAAAATGGCTGGTGAAATTCAATGTTGATAAATTCAAAGTAATGCACATTGGAAAACATAATCCCAACTACACATACAAAATGATGGGATCTAAATTAGCTGTTACCTGCTCAAGAAAGAGATGTTGAACTCATTGTGTTCTCTGAAATCATTTGCTCAATGTGCAGGGGCAGTCAAAAAAGGTAAGAATGTTAGGAACCATTGGGAAAGGGATAAATAATAAGATAGAAAATATAATAATGCCACTACATAAATCCATGATACGCCCCCATACTTTGAATACTGCATTCAGTTCTGGTCGTCCCAGCTCAAAAAAAGATATATTAGAATTGGAAAAGGTACATAGAAGGGCAACAAAAATGATTAACAATGAGGAGTCCTTAAAGACTAACAGATTTATTTGGGCATAAGCTTTCATGGGTGAAAAACCCACTTCTTCAGATGCATGGAGTGAAAATTACAGATACAGGCACAAATATACTGGCACATGAAGAGAAGGGAGTTACCATAGAAGTGGAGAACCAGTGTTGACAAGGCCAATTCAGTCAGGGTGGATGTGGTCCTCTCCTAATAATTGATGAGGAGGTGTCAATGCCAATAGAAGGAAAATTGCTTTTGTAGTGAGCAAGCCACTCCTAGTCCCTATTCAAGCCCAAATTAATGGTGTTAAGTTTGCAAATGAATTGTAGCTCTGCAGTTTCTCTTTGAAGTCTGTCTTTGAAGTTTTTTTTGTTGAAGGATGGCTACTTTTAAATCTGTTATTGAGTGTCCAGGGAGATTGAAGTGTTCTCCTACTGGCTTTTGTATGTTACCATTCCTGATGTCTGATTTGTGTCCATTTATTCTTTTACGTAGAGACTGCCCAGTTTGGCCAATGTACATGGCAGAGGGGCATTGCTGACACATGATGGCATATATCACATTAGTAGATGTGCAGGTGAATGAGCCCCTGATGGTGTGGCTGATATGGTTGGGTCCTATGATGGTGTTGCTAGAGTAGATATGGGGAAAGAGTAGGCAATGGGGTTTGTTACAGGGATTGGTTCCTGGGTTAGTGTTTCTGTGGTGTGGTGTGTAGTTGCTGGTGAGTATTTGCTTCAGGTTGGGGGCTCTCTGTAAGCAAGGACTGACCTGTCTCCCAAGATCTGTGAGAGTGAGGGATTGTTTTCCAGAATAGGTTGTAGATCGTTGATGATGTGCTAGAGAGGTTTTAGCTGGGGGCTGTAAGTGATGGCCAGTGGTGTTCTGTTATTTTCCTTGTTGGGCCTGTCCTGTAGTAGGTGACTTCTGGGTACTTGTCTCGCTCTGTTAATCTGTTTCCTCACTTACCCAGGTGGGTATTGTAGTTTTAAGAATGCTTGATAAAGATCTTGTAGGTGTTTGTCTCTGTCTGAGGGATTGGAGCAAATGCGGTTGTATCTTAGGGCTTGGCAGTAGACAATGGATCATGTGATGTGTCCTGGATGGAAGCTGGAGGTAGGAAAGTATAACAGTAGGTTTCCGGTATGGGGTGGTGTTTATGTGACCATCACTTATTTGCACTGTAGTGTCCAGGAAGTGGCTCTCTTGTGTGGACTGGTCTAGGCTGAGGTTGATGGCGGGGTGGAAATTGTTGAAATCCAGGTGGAATTCTTCAAGGGCCTCCTTCCTGTGGGTCCATATGATGAAGATGTCATCAATGCAGAGCAAGTAGAGGCGGGCGCTAGGCGACGAGAGCTGAGGAAGCATTGTTCTAAGTCAGCCATAAAAATGTTGGCATACTGTGGGGCCATGCAGGCACCCATAACATGATTAAGAGTATGGAACAGCTTTTATATGAGGAGAGATTAATTATACTGGGACTTTTCATCTTGGAAAAGAGACGACTAAAGGGGGATATGATAGAGGTCTATAAAATCATGAATGGTGTGAAGAAAGTGAATAAGGAAGTGTTATTTACCCCCTGCACATAGCACAAGAACCAGGGGTCACCCAATGAAATTATTAGGCAGCAGGCTTAAAACAATCATAAGACAGTACTTCTTTACACAACACACAGTCAACCTGTAGAACTCATTGCCATGAGATGTTGTGAAACCAAAAACTATAATGAGGTTCAAAAAAGAATTAGCTAAGTTCATAGAAGATAGGTCCACAAAGTCTATTAGACAAGATGGTTAGGGATGCAGCCCCACACTCCGGGTGTCCCTAGCCTCTGACTGCCAGAAGCTGGGAGTGGATGACAGGGGAGGAATTACTCGATGACTGTTTATTCCCTCTGAAGCATCTGGCATTGGCTGCTGTCAAAAGACAGGATACAGGGCTAGATGGTCCTTTGATAACCCACTATGGTCGTTCTTATGTAGGTAGTATCTAGGTCAATGGAAGAATTCTTCCATTGATCTAGTGACGTCTATACCTGGGTTTAGGTTGGCTTAACTTCGCCTTTCAGGGATGTCTACATCTGTAGGTTGCCCTGCATTTTAGGTGTAGACCAGCCCTTAGTGTTGGTGAAAGTTGCTGTCTTGACAGACCTGTAGACTTATTAGAGAGACAAGGTGGATGAGTAATATCTTTTATTGGACCAACCTCTACTGGTGAGATATTCAAGCTTTCAAGACGCACAGAGTTCTTCTTCAAGTCATTTATGTCTCTTTATCTGAAGAACAGGTACAGTGTGGGCAATGACAGCCCCCACCCAGCCTGAGGGACCATTTGGAGGAGTGAAAGGATAGTCACTTTTTAAAGGATCATTCAGTCTCCGGTGCATGTGCTGAGATGGCTAACAAAAGGGTGTCACTTAATGCCAGCTGGGATTGTGTATATCGGGACATGAACACTTAACCACTAAAAATTAGATTGAAAATCAACTCCTTTCATGTAGGCCACCAAGCAGCCTTCAAAGAATTTAGTTTGGAGTTGAGATAAGCATCTTAAGCATTTGCAAATCAAATTAAATAATAAATACAAAAAAAAACCCTAAAAAACCCAACCTACCACCAACCCCACTATAAGGGATAATTTTATGTATTTCTGTAAATACGATGCTCCTGATTTTGACTTTCAAACTCTTGTCACTGCTCCTAGCTCTGTTTCTGCTCTTCAATGAACCCAAACTCAAGAGCAGCTCTCCCTACCTAAAAAATTAACTTAGATGTTATAATGAGATGAAGTAAATCCATCTGCTGCATTAGAGAATGAAAGGAAGACTTAGAACATAGTAAAAGAAAAGGAGTACTTGTGGCACCTTAGAGACTAACAAATTTATTTGAGCATAAGCTTTCGTGAGCTACAGCTCACTTCATCAGATGCATTTGGTGTAAAATACAGTGGGGAACATAGCGTGTTGAATGGGGAACATGGCAAGTTTGTTTCTTTAACATTTAAATCAGTGGCTTTCAGCTTTTTACAACTTTTCACATTCTTGCAAAGCAGCCCGTTCCCAAAACTGAAACACCATTACTCTCTGGCCCCATGTGAAATGGGGTGTTTGGTAAACAAATGGAAAGAATGGGACAAGCTCTCAACTTCCTGGGCTCTCTTGAATGCATGACTGGACATCACCTGTCAAAAACAGAAGTAGAAACAACAGCATAGTACCTAACAACAGCTTAGGAACTGACAGCTATGTCTTAGTTCATGTGTTTGTATTCAGGAGGATAATGCCCGGAAAGAGAGTGTATTGTTCCAAGTGGAGATAATTAACTATGAAAACAAAACAATTGATCTCTTATATTTGGATCCAATCTTATTCTCATGCCATTCTGGACTTTTCCCTTAATTCTTCTTAACTATTTGAAATTGGTTTGATATGCTAAGCACAAAGATCAGATTCTGCTTCTTTTGGGAATGCCTTATAAATGGAACTCTATTTGCTCATCAGCAACTTGGCTATGTTGTCCTTTAAGTGGCTTTCAAGGTCACGTGCTATTATTACTATTATATTACATTTAGTGGACAGAGGCAACAAACACAGAGAGGCACAATCCCTGTCCCAAGCAGTTTTCAGTCTAAATAGACAAGACAGACTAAAGGTTGGAGGAGAAACAGAGGCATAGGGAAGTGGAGTGATTTACTTAAAGTTATACAGCAGATTAGTGTCAGGACTGGGAAGAGAACCCAGTGGTCTTGCCTCCCAGTCCAAGGCCCTTTTATCTAGCGAGAGGCACATAATATTCTAGTACATTAAGCCTCTGGAATGGGGTGCTGGAAGATCAAGGCAAGAAAAGGGGAAAAGCATTAGTTAATGGATGGTGGATTAATTGAAGAGGATTCATATATTTGTTTATGTGACCAAGGGTCTAATCCAAAACCCAGTGACATCAACAAGAGTCTTTTCATTGACTTCAGTGGGCTTTGGATCAGTCCCTAAGAGAAAATCCCCACTAGTGATTGAAGACATTACACTAGCTAGATGTTTCTCATTGTTTGAAATACGTTGCCTTAATTTCTTAACAGGAGCTTCACATTAATTTTCATTTGCTGCACAGAATGCTTAGAAAAATGATTTTTTCTAAAATTTATATATATTCTGAGAACTATATCAGGAATGCTTAAGTCTTCACACTTCAAAGAAACTGACCTTTAAGCCACACTTAGTAAAAATAAGCTAAAATTTGTGCTGCATTCTAGTTGCCAAGGACACTTATAATCATCTTCTTAATTTTCCTTGACAATTTTATCATTAACGATGTTGGCATTAATGAATGATGTAGCACCCTCCCTCCCTTATAAAATAAGCCTTGGCTGCACAATAGACATTGTATTCTCCAAGCATTCTTTGCATGGACTGTATCTATAGCAAGGGCCATTCATGTAACAAATGTTGCCTGGCTGACACACAAACATTTGGAGCACTCAATTCTTTGAGAATTGAGCTGAATGATGTCAGTGTTGATGATGCTATAAAATATGTTCACAATCCAGTGTTTCTTAAGGGAGCTTTTATGCCTAGTTTAGTATCAGTGTTTAATTGACAGCCTCTTCACTTGGTTAATTACTTGGGCTATTGTGTCAAAGAAAGATGGAAATGGATAAAGGCATTTCTGTTATGAATCGCTTCCACTATAGAAACAAATACGTGAGTGATGTCAAGTCCAACCGAACACACTGAATCTTATATTAAATCTTCCCTCTGCTTGTAGTATATGATTTGCTTTTATTATTCTCAAAGAGAACCATGAGTCACCACCACAACACTGGCAGTTCAAAGATGTAATGTTCTTATATTTTTCATGCCACTATTGAGAAAAACTCCATGCTGAAGGCTGAAAGTTCAAGCTAGGTATATAAAAACAGATGCAGAGAGAAATTGCATGTAATTGTTTATTTGTGCATGCACATGCACACCAAAATTACATGTAGTTTAAAATACAGCCACACTTTCAGAGATAGAAATTATAATCTTCCTATAACAGGCAGACCTATACAATTTTCTTATAGCATGGCACTGACAGCAGAATTATACAATGCTATTTGACATCAAAAGGGCCTTTCATAAGATGTGATGGCAGAACTGTTATGTAATAAGAGTTTTTTATTAATTTTATAAAGCTCACAGGGTTACAGTTTGCCCCAACAACATCATACACAGAAAGCTGGATGGATGATCTGTGCATGCAAGAACCATCAATATTTTCAAAACTATGTGGGGCCAGGTGGAATTTAGAGCTCACGTTGAGGCTGCTTTTACAAAAATATAGCCAAGGAGTACTGGGGAAATCAAAGTTACCTGGGCTCAATAACTTCTCTCCTCCCCACCACACACACACACACACACACTGCTAGAACTGAATAGGCTTGCTGTAGACCTAGGGCTCTCAGTTTCCTAGCAACATTTTACTTCCTTCCTGGTGTAAAGCAGAGGGAGGCACCACAAATCTGGTAGGGCTGCCTGGGGGAGAAGGCTGGCAGTAAGCTGTCATGAAGAACTGGATCCTCCAAACCATGGGAAGAGTGAAGTTTTCCTCCTGCCCTTCTTATCTACTAGTCCTCACAATTAATCAGCTTGGGGCACCACCAGGTTACATGGCCTTCTGCAGTCTGTGTTCCATTAAGCTCCAGGAAGTGTGTTAGAACTGGCCCTACAAACATGAAGGGATTGATAGCAGTGATTTTAGAGCCAAATCCTGTTATGGCAGGTGAAGCAATGAGGAACCAGTGCATCCTCTGCTTCAGCTATCCTGCTGGCCAGGGCAGAAGTCCTTATGATGGGCAGGGGGAAAACACTTCAGTGTACATGTTGCTAATCCTCTGGCTAGTTTTTTGTTGCTGACTATAGAATATAGACTGGAAATACACCCTCAGCAGCATACCACACCCCCTTCTCAGGTTAGCCAGCCATTTCTCCTAGCATTATCTTGAGTGCTGTGGAGAGATCATGGCTTATGACCTATCTTCTAGCCCTAATCTCAAGCACCACTATAGAAAAGGGTAAGATTTAGCCTAGTGAGAGAGCAGGTACTGTGAAACCACATATCTCTGCTAATGAGGCTCAGTCCCAATCTTAAAAAATGTGATATTGACAACCACATAGAGCAACATCTGACAGGCTGTTTCTTTGGGAAAGTAACCAGATATAAAAAAAAGAGAATCTCTTGGAGATGGCTTTTCATAACTAGACGTTGGGTAAACCAAGCTTTTCAGAAAATTAAAGCAAAGATGAATGATGAAGTATCTAGAATTTGGATACAAATTTTCAAGTCAGCTCTACAGTCAAACACTTACCAACGAGTTTAAGCAGGTCTTCTTTGGAGTTGTCAATTCCAAGTTAAGTGGAGGAAAGGATCATCTTCAGAGTGGCCATGCCACTTGTTTATAGTAAAATAAGAATGGGCCAATTCCTGTTATTTTTAGCCAGTGACTGCATAAAAATTATGCCAGTCAGCTAGTCTCAACAGAGATGCTGGGGTGAGTGCCACTAAAATGGTGTTACTGAAAGGTGTGTTGGTATGTCATCGCAAAATCTTCCATTATCAACAGAGAGATACTTGTAATTCTTGTTTCATAGTGCAGTGTTAGACAGACATGATGCGACATTACAAGTTAGAACATATTGAGAAGAATAGTGGGTGGGTTTTGGGAGACTACACTGAAGGTGAACTAGATGAATAGGAAGAATTTTGATCAGAAGGAGTTTTTGGACAGCAGGAAGCCCTCTAGTTTAACATTCCTGGCATTCTTTGTTTGGGTATCAGGCATCAGAAAAGTTGAGTCATAACTCTACTTTTTTAAAAAAAATATGGAAACTGCATTGCTTACAAGCAAGTGTTACCCCTGCCCCTATCACACATGAGGTCTTTAACTTTCCTGTGATCCCCACTTCATGCTGGGGAGCACTACTAAAAGCACTTTCTGGGGTAGGTGTTGGAGTCTCTGGTTCCATTTGATGCTGCTGGAGGCCCCAGAATGGATGCAGAGGCATAGTAAGCCCTGTGCCTCCAGTGATCCCCTGCATATATCTCAGGGGATCAGAGATCCCAGTTTCTTGTTTAGAGGGCAAACCCTTCCTTCCTCTCAGATGGAAGAATTCAGAGTTTCTTAACCCCATGTGACTATTTCCTCTGATCTTTCCATGACTTGGCTCTGTTACTTTCCTTTTCTAGAGTGCCCTCTTCATCTTGCATTAACATGTAGCTTCTGCAGAATTTATTTTTAGGAAACATTGTGCATATTCCAGTGCCTCCTGGCTAGTCTACACAGAAAAAGGAAAGTCAAAGTTCGAATATCACACAATCCCTTCCTGGCCCTTTGGAGATGAAATGTGGAAGGAGAGTTTGCTTTTGCTAACTCTTTCCTGTTTTTCATAAGTGAAAGCTGAATGTGTTGGGGAAAGACTTGAGCTGAGTGAGATGGAATACTGAAGTAATGTGTACCATAGACAGAATGCCATGGAGTCTAGAGATGGGTCCATGCCCCAAAATTCATATCTTGAGCCAGACTTTACATGCTCCTAAAGTCTGATTGTGTTTGAATCTGGAGTTTTAATCTGAGCTCATCTCTGTTATAATCTAAAACAGTGGCTCCACACTCATAATTTGACAGAACTAAATTCCAAGGCTAATTATGGTCCCTGGGCTGGGGAATAATTTTTAGACTACATATTGCCCTCAGTCCACATTAGGCTTCCCACTGGGGTTAATCAGAAGTTTGCACCCCATGAATGGGAGGATCCCTGAGCCAGGGCTCCAGCCCAAGCCCAAATGTCTACACTGCAGTTTTATTACCCTACAACCCAAGCTCTGCGAGCCCAGGTCAGCTGACACAGGCCAGCTGTGGGAGTTTTATTACAGAGTAGACATACCCTTAGAGTCACAGAGTAACTGGATCAAATTAATAAAAGGAAGAGTTAGGAAAAAACAGGGATAACTTTCTGATAAAGAGATCCATCTGTTAGACTGTAGAGTACTCTCCCAAGGAAGGGGATTGAACCCGCATCAGATGGGACATTTAAAATTGGACTGGAGCGAGCACTGGTAGGGAACAATCTCGCAGGAGGAAGAATAAGTGACCTAGGTCTTTTCCTTCTCTAACTGCTGTGATTATGGTATGTTTACACTGCAATTAGACACTTGCGGCTGGCCTGTGCCAGCTGACTGGGGCTCACAGTGCTTGGGCTGTGGGGCTGTTTAACTGCAGTGTAGATGTTCTGGCTTCAGCTGCAGCCTCAGCTCTTGGACCCTCCCACCTCACAGGGTCCTAGAGACCAGGCTCTGGCCTGAGCCCAGAAGTCTACACTGCAATTAAACAGCCCCACAGCCCAAGCCCCTGAGTCAGCTAGCATGGGCCAGCCCCAGGTTTTTAACTGCTGTGTAGACATCAGCTCCCAGAGTTAATTGCCCATGAACAACTCTCAGATCTTTTGTTTCCCCTGGGGCTCTCTATCTGCAATCTCAAACAGCAGAGTATGCATTTATATTTGAGAAGTTTTCTTTGCAAACAGAAGGACTGTGCACTTTTCTAAGCTGATGAGAGAGAACTCTCCCATTGGCTTAACTACTCCAGGCCCTGCGAGCCACAGAAGCTATGGCAGCAGGAGAAGCCCTCCAGCTGACATACCATTGTGCACAGGGTAATTTATGTCACTTGGGGTGATTTATTCCCACATAAATTATGCCGACATAAACTGTAGGGCAGACATCACCTCAGTCTGAAGACCTAAATTCAAATCCTACTTAGATCAATGGAAATGTGTTTGATGGTCTCATCTTACCCTCAGTTTACACACCTCATAAAACCACTGCTCAGTGTGACACAAGTCAGCACGTGTGGCCGTCTCTGATCAAGGGGTGCCCCGGTTAAAACAAGAAAGATGTTGCAAGATTGATAAGGCATTTAAATTAATTGAACATTAAGATAATAAATTATTTGAATTGTGGTAGCCCCAATCAGCACTGGAGTCCCAACGTGCTAGGTCCTGTACAAACACAGAAGACGTGGTCCCTTCCCTGAGGAGCAGACAAACTAATTTAAGATGAGATGCAACGGTATGACAGACAATAGAAGGAGCAGGGTAGGAGAATAAGGTCAAGAGCAAGATGTTCCCAGAGGGCATAGTTGATAGCTGGTCATTATTACTTCTAAGGTTTTATTTGTAGTCCTGGGGTGCCTGGGAGCCCCAGTCATGGCAGAGGATGCCACTTTTGTAGATGCTGTCCAACACAGAACAAAAAGACAGTCCTGGTCCCAAAGAGTTTATAGTCTAAGCAAATTATATTCTATGTGCACAGCTTGATGGTTTCAAATCATTTAAATGGCCAGTGGGGAAGTGAGGGTGTTAATAAATAAGAGGAAGATTTTCCAAGGCACAAAGCGCAGCCAGGTACCCAAGTGTCATTTGTGCCTTTGAAAAATCTCCCTCTAAATAAATATCAGCTAACAAAGCATATGTAGAAGGAAAATGTATCTGCCGCAAGCCGGTGTTATTAATCCTTCTCTAAAGCAGTACATTGACTTACATATCTGGAAAAAATAAAGAAATCAAGAGTCAAGTGATACATTTTCAGTTCCAGACAAAATATCTTTGCAATGATGAATGCATTACTTTTGAATTCACTAAAGAATCTGAGACTTTAGCAGCTGCCATGTAAAGGCTCCTACAAGTACACAAGACCATCGGTGTCAAATCCTGCAGCGTAGGTTGGGATTTATAGCTAACATAAACCACCAGAGGGGTCAATAGGCCCTCTCTCAAAGGCCAATCTTTATGAGATAGATATGTAAGTGGATGTCATCTACACCCAGGCAAGCCAGAAAGCTTGAAGATGAGCCGAGCAAGAACCACACCAAGAGACATGAGTTGGCTCTGCTATCCAAAATCTTGACCCTGGCTGCTGGAGCTCACTAAAGACATATAGGGAAGGAAATAAATTAAATGGTTTTTAAAGTAATCCTGACCACCAGGAAGTAATGCCAGAATATTGTCACTGGCTTGGCTTTTCTCTAGTCCTTTCACATTCACGAATGCCAGTAGATGGCTCTCAGCTAGCATTTTTGCTCAGACCTAATTCCTTCCTTATGTACTGAACTACATGATTCAATGATGGTATGGAGAAGGGTATGATCAAAAACACTTTTCAAAATAGTCAAACTTTTTGATTAAAACACTCAATTTATTTTGCAAACTGATTGTTTCTGACAACTAAACATGGAAGAAAACACAATATTGGTTGTGCCCTATTAATTTAATTAATTAATTTATTAATATTTTTAAGAACATTTGTCAGTGCAGTTGACTATATGTGAAGACAAGAAAGGTTAGGTCTCAATATTTGCCTTTCATGAACGACGAGTGATCAACAGCACAGTTTAACAATTCACACCACAAATCTGTTTTAATCACTCAGACAAGCCTAAATCCCATGGACGAGGAGGCATGATCTCCTCTGGATTAGAGAGTGCACGTTGTTAATATGTGGCCTATCCTTTGGAATTCATAGCTGTTGTAATATTTATACAAAAAAATCAAAATGATGCCGCTAATTTGAAACTAATAGCAGTTGAATGTGCCATAATTTATCTCTACATTATAGCTGAACATGAGATTTACTGTGCCAAAAATGCAGTGAGGTTTCCCAGATATTTACCACCAATGAGAGAAATGCCTGCAATGCCCGTTGCAGAACTCCACACACAGAATTACAGTGACCTGCTGCTCATTTCAGGTTAAGAGGCATGCACTTGTGGAATTCTATGCCTCAGCGATAGTCAGGGCCCATAAACTGATGGACATGCCCCTCTTTCTGCCAGTGAAGTTTTACTGCAGGGGCTGATCTCATGTGTTTCCAAATGTGTGAGATATAGGAAGAAAAGATAAGAGCAAATGAGACTGAGGACTGGAGGAGCTGGATTAAAGTGTCAGTGACAATCACGAAAAAGAAAAAAAAATTAATCAGGCCTTGCGTTTTTTTAAACAATGAGTGAAATACCAGCAAACTGATTTACTGAAAACCAACTTTTGTAGCGATCAAATTAGACCTCCACTTCTGAATCATGTACTGTTTTCCTCCAGTTTCTAATGTATACATGGATCAAAACAAAGAAAAAGTGAGCTATCACAGTGCAGATAATCCCTTGCTTTTTAATGTAAAATGGAAATGTGGTATAAATGGATATGAACATGAAAATTTAGTGTGCATGGTTGGACTATGAACATAGCTATTATTTATGTATATTACATATTATATTATGTAACCAAGATCAGAGCCCCATTGTGTCAGGCACTATACAGACACTTCATAAGAGGGTGTCCTTGTCCCAAGAAACTGGCAGGTTAACGAGACAAGGCAGACAAAGGGTTGGGAGAAAGGAAGTATTCTAATTCTCACTTTATGATGGAGAACTGAGGCACAGGAAAGAGTGAACTAGTTACTTAAGGTCATATGGGAAGACTGGGACAGAGGTGAGAATGGCCCAGATTTCCTGAATCAAATTCCAGCGCCTTAACCTCATGATCTTTTTTCTTTGGCAGAATGATGGTTAATAAAGAAGTTTAAAAATGTATCACATAAGCACCATATTTCTGCAGTTAACTTGATAGACAAGTAACCTGCAGAACAGTTATATATCATTAGTCAAGCTAAAAGATTTGATGCAACACAGCAAAAAAATCTCTACCTATATAAAAGAGATGGGCATGAAGTACAGAATTTGGAACCCTCTCAATCCAGGGTTCTGGGTTTGATTTAATTCAGTTTAGGGGTAGGGATGCAGGCACAAAATTTAGATCCAGATTTGAGTTTGGATTCCAACCAGCCCCTTTGATCAAGGGTTTTAATTTGCATCAGTTTCTGACATAAATATTAGTGATGAACCAAGGAGGTGCTGTTCAATTCCATAATAGATTAAAGCTAGAGTTTGGAGTTCAGATTTTAGGCCAAATCACGGCAAAGGCTAGGGCTCATAGATTCATAGAGTTTAAGGCCAGAAGGGACTATTGGATCACCTGACCTTCCTGTATATTTCAGGCTATTAAATTTTACCCAGTTATTCCTGAATTGAGTCCAATAACTTGTGAGATGGCACCAAAATTGCATGAGACTTCAGCCCAAAGTGGTGGAAATATTGCAAGAAAATTTGATCTGGCTTTGATTTCCACCAGATTCATGTTGCATCTAGAAAACAAGACTCCTGCTTCAGTCATCTTGGGAACTGCAGAGTTTGCAGTATACTATAAGAAGCCATACTCTGAACAATTTGGGTAACATTAAATATTTAAAAAGCTGCCTCATTCACAGATCATAGTCAAATCTATATTTAATGAAGGAGGAGTCCTGTGGGAAAAATAGGATATAATCATGTAATAAAAGACCGCATCATAAATACATACACACAAAAGTGGGCAGGTGTTAAGATTGTTCCAGCAACCTTAATTTTTGAGTGCTTCACATTATAACTTTTACATGGAACCACTGGGGCTATTCTGGATTTACACTGGTATAACTCAGAGACAATCTGGAGCATAAGTTTAAGTTATAAGAAAAAAAGGGTTTGTGAACTGTATCTTGCATAATGACAGGTTTCAGAGTAGCAGCCATGTTAGTCTGTATTTGCAAAAAGAAAAGGAGTATTTGTGGCACCTTAGAGACTAACAAATTTATTTGAGCATAAGCTTTCGTGAGCTACAGCTCACTTACTTCATTGGATGCATGCATCCGATGAAGTGAGCTGTAGCTCACGAAAGCTTATGCTCAAATAAATTTGTTAGTCTCTAAGGTGCCACAAGTACTCCTTTTCTTTTTGAACTGTACCTGCTTTTGTGAATCCAGAAATAGTTTGAAAGGCGCATGAACCCTTGAACTCCATGAGACTCCCTAGTTCCATTATTTATTATATTTTGTTCATGGAAGGACTGTCTTAAAAGAGATCAGGATGCCTTAAGGAAACATTTATTGAAACAGTTCAGTTACACTATCCTTTTTCAAATCCTTTATGCTAGCATTATATATCTAATAGAAGCAACTTTTTTCTCCAGTTCTGAGAAGAGAAAAAACTTTCCCTAGCTTGTTATTAAAGAATGCCCATTGATGCTCTAAGAAAGAAAAGGAGTACTTGTGGCACCTTAGAGACTAACAAATTTATTAGAGCATAAGCTTTCGTGAGCTACAGCTTGTCCTGAGCCAGTAACAGAGTTCTCTGGTAAGTGACAACTAGGCCCAGCTGTCAAAACATTCTGAGGACAGATTGTAATAAGGAACTGGTTGTGTGATATGATGATACTCTGATCAGCAGTCCAAATATAGTGTTTCTGTTCTTTCCTGTCTTTTGAGAACTGCTTCAATGACCACAACATGGGTTGAATCCTGGTGAAGGACTGAGTGCTTTTATTTCCTACAGCCTTTGCTTTGCTGTAACAGGAACACTGGAAGATGGAAATTCACTTGTGGATGTACATTGAGGCACCCAAAATGAAAGGCCACTTTTGAAAATCTGGCCCCGAGCAACCTGCTGTGGTCACAGAGCAAGTCAGAGGCAAAGTGGGGAACAGAAACCCAGGTTCTCTGATTCCCAGGCCCTTACTCCAAAGGATTCCACATGTCTCTTGTGTATTCGAGTCAGCAATATCCCTTATTTTAATGGCTAACACCCAGCAATCCATTTTATAGGGAACTGGAGAATATGAAAACCATCACCCTAAGCAGAATAGTTAGGGATATTGGCAACTGCCATATACATGGCTGCTTCTCTGCAAGGTTTTCAGACATCTACTTCAGTCATATATGAAATAAAAGGAATGTTAGTTCCCAAATCTTCCTACATTTAACTATATTGATTATTACTAGAAAAGACAGAATCATGGAAAATTGGATATAAATTTAGATCAGAAGCTCTGTGAGGCAGGAACTATTTCTTATAGTGTATTTGTACAGCACCCCAGTCCTCGAGGGAACCTGCAGGTACTACCTCAGTGCAAATAAATATAATGCAAAGGCATATAAGGTTCTAACTGTAGTTCAGAACAAGATCCACATGCCTGTAAGTCAATTGAAGACTGACTTATCCACTGGAACCTTGACCCTGCAAGGTGCTGGGTGCTCTTAACTTCCCACTGATAATTCAGAATTGAGTTGTTAGCTACATATAATAATCTTTGATTAAAAGTCCTAGGAATGTCTTGGTATTCAATTAGATACAGGAGCATTTTACTATTGCTCCGTAAATGCCATATGAACACTATCTATCTATCTATCTATCCTTTAGAATAATTATAATTATAATTAATTATAAATTACAAATACTGAAATGCAAAAGCTTCCATATTTAGATTGCCATAATATCCTTAATTCTCCCCATTATGCCAAGGAAACTTTAATTGAAGATTGATTTACTATTGTGATGATTGCATGTCTGACCTTTAATTTTGATTTAGTGCAGGTATATCCAATGACTTTACTTCGCAATGTGGGATATATTAAGCAGCTGAGAGTATTAGGGATATTTTGTGAAGAGGGATGTACAGATTCATGGATAGCATGTCCTTTGCTCTTGCCATTACCACTTGCTTGATAATGAATGTGTGTGTGTCTGCTGCAGGGGAGGTGTGATAGCAGAGATCAAGAAAGGGATGTATTTAATCCATTTTGGTTCCTGTGATAAGTTAAATTTTGTTGCACTGTTTATTAAGGTATTGCTATACAAAAAAGATTTTTTTATATCATCAAAGATAATAAAATGTTTCATGTACTCTTGGGATATAAATAAGCTGTGGTTATAATGTGGAAAATCTGAAAGCACTGGTGTTTGAATCACTGCAAAATTCTAAAATTATTTACTATCAAATGATATAAGATATTGTCTGTATCTTCCACTTTTTTCTTCGCTGCACACTGCCTTTTACAAGAAAACTAGCATTATTACTTAAAGAAGTGATTTTCATTATCCTTTCATTCCTGGGTGACTGTGTATGAAACTCTACCTGTTTTCTTCCTGCCAGAATCAAGGTGTAATCCATTAGTGTGAGTAGAATATTTTTTTAAATGTTGACTTTTCCCCCCAAGAAACTTTAATGAAAAAAACAGGAATAATAAAATGTTATGCAAATATTCATGAAAAATGTTCCCCATTTTTTCACCAGCTCCTGTTGTTTTTCTGCTGCCCCTCAATGTAGTTTCTGAGCACTTCAACAGGCAGTAAGGATAGAGAAACATAAATAGATAATGCCAGAGTAAAGAAACTGAACTCTGCTCACTTCAGTTAACAAAATGGGACACAAGATTGGGGGTGGTACTGGATGATACTTTAGAGATTTGATTTAAGAGACTGGAGTTACATGAGCTCTATAATTTGGTGTGATACAAAATGAAATTAGAATATGATATTTGAGCACTTTTCAGGGAGTTCATTTTAGGACAAGATATCAATGTTGGGAAAAGCACTAGACTTTATGTTGGCATTTAATAATATTTTAAAAAGAAAAACTTAAAGAATAAAACTAAGTGATATCAGGATAACTGGGCATGATGCTTGCAACTTAAGCTTTAGCATAAATGGAAGAAGCATCAAGGTAAGCTTTAGAAACACATTCCTGTTTTACATTTGGCCTGGAGGCGATCCAGACAGGGACCACAAAGAAAAGGATCAGAAAGCAAAATCCAAGCTTTCTGGATTTTCTTTGAGCTTGAGGGTACATCCCATGATAGTAAATAATTTGTGCTTTGAATTATATCTGTGCCACCACACAGCTCCTGTGAGATAGTCATGTCCACCATTCCTTTAACCCTTTCCCATTACTTCTGTGGGCATTATACCTCATAATATACATATACATATACATAAAAATTAACTCAAGACTGAAACCTGTCATAAAGCGATCAATTGTCAAAGACACATGCCTGTGCTCAGTGCAATCAAACACCTCACTGAATGCAGCTTTGCATGTCTTTTAGAATTTCCGACAGGTAGTGGTTAACCTTTAGTATGTTGGCTAATCCAGAAGGGTCTGATACTTGGGAACTAATTCCTAGGTTTTCCTGTAGAAATAATATGACAGACATTAGGGAGAGATTCCAGCAGAGATGATGCAGGCCAAATGGAGACACTTGACTGAAGTGTGTCCTGACATCTTGCCTACCTATTGCCTACTCAAAATTCCCATTGAGGCACAGCATAGGACTCCTGAAGTGATCTGCTACCATGATAGTGGTTCCCAATCTGATCCATGGGCTAGGAGTCAGCAGGGGGAGGCAGCTGACTGCAGCAACCGTCCAGGAGAATTGGGCAGGCAACTGTCATGGATGTAGACCAAGCAATGCTGGAGAGGTAATCTGGCAGCAGAATGGAGGCAGGCTGGAGATAATGTGGTTCAGGGTTGGATTGTGATTAGAGCTGGATGGGAAATTTTCAACAAAATGTTTTTGCTGGCAAATGCCAATTCATTTTAACCAAAACCTTTTGAGGAAATGTACTGGATTCAACAAATATTTCACAGGAAGATTTCTCAGGTCCTTGATGGAATTTCTGATCAAAGTGAGAGAGAAAAGTCTGCCTGAGTCAGAATAGGGACTTGAACCTGGGTTTCCTACATTCTAGATAACTGCCCTAGACACTGGGCTAGTAAGGGGTGGGGGAGTCTTTCTCTCCCCCCCCTTTTTTTTCATGAAACATTTCATATGTGGAAACCTCAGTGGAATTCTTGCTTTCTGGCCAGCTGCAGCTGTGATGCTCTGTAGAGGTTCAGGAAGTCTTAGGTATGTCTATACGGCAGTCAGAGGTGTGATTGCAGCTCTGGTAAACATACTTGTCCCTTTAATTTAACTAGTGTGGCTAAGAATAGCGATGAAGATGCGATGGCACTAACCCTGGCATAGATTGTACAAGGATGCCTGGAACCCGGACTATGTACTTGCATTGCTAACTTGGGCCAGGGTCCTTGGTGCCACATCTTCAGTGCTATTCTTAGCCATACTGGCTAAATGAAATCTAGTGTGGGTATGCCTAAGTAAACTGCAATCAGACCTCCTACTGAAGTGTAGATTTACCCATAGGAGAGACCTTGGAAGGTGAGAGGAGTATCTTTCTGCTGAGAGAGTTGGAGAGGGAATAGCAACTGAGAGGGCTATGGGGTTCTTCGTAGGTGGAGAGGAAAGGAGGAGAAACTGAAAACAAATATGTACTCCTCCAGTTCTCTAAAGGCTAAAGCTGTTAAACTTTAAATCCACACTACATGCAGGAAATAGTTGAAGCTCGCATTCCATCTTACAGCCCACAGTTAGCGGCACATTTACCCTTATGTTTATTTTGGATTCTACAGCTGGTGTATGTGCCTATCTACCACTAGTGAGCCAGGTCTCCTGGCCCAGTCAAATTTTCTCAGAAGATTATTTTGCGGTAACATGTGAAAAGCTTCTTTTTTCTACCTGCTACTGAAGTTTAAATTATGCAAGTTAGATTTCTGTTCCTGATTTGTGTCGTGTACTCACAAGAAGAGACGTGAGAAGCACCACATTTGCTTTGTGCTTATTTCAGTGTGATGCAAATTTTTATGCATCTGACCAATGACGTATTGTCCCCATTTTCACTAGCAAATGCAGCTTTTCCTTCTAAGCATAAGAACATATATAAGAACATAAGAATGGTCCTACTGGGTCAGACCAAAGGTCCATCTAGCCAGTATCCTGTCTTCTGACAGTGGCCAGTGCCAGGTGCCCCAGAGGGAACGAACAGAACAGGTAATCATCAAGTGGTCCATTCTCAGCTTCTGGCAAACAGAGGCCAGGGATACCATCCCTCCCATCCTGGCTAGTAGCTGTTGATGGACCTGTCCTCCATGAACTTATCTAGTTCTTTTTTGAATCTGTTATGGTCTTGTCCTTCACAATATCCTCTGGCAAGGAGTTCCATGGGTTGACTGTGCGTTGTGTGAAGAAATACTTCCTTTTGTTTGTTTTAAACCTGCTGCCTATTCAACAACTATTCCAGCATGGTGGAATTTCACCACAGACAACACATGCATTTGTTTCAGGATTTTAGATTTAAAGTTCCCATTGCAACCTTTACTCTGCCCTCTGGTATATACCAAAAAGAAAAAAAAATGTTTCAAAAACCAGCTGAGGTTATTCAGTGACAATTATGTATTTACCTGGCACGCCTTTCACAAAATCAAATACTTAAAAGCAGTTTTATGGGGAAATTACATATTTATGTGTACCTACATTTGAGATTGATCAATATTTGCCACTAATATGCAAATATATAATTTTTCTCTTTATTTTTCACAGGGTTTACTTCTTTTAGCATTACTGATTAAAGAATACATGCATGCATGGCAGCAACTTGTGACCAACCCCCCCAACACCCTGTTTGAATTTGCATAAATCTAAATATGTTAATATACATTTGCATAAAATGTTGCCTGTTGATAGCAGGACTTCCAGCTCCTCCCCAAAACAGAAACATCAATGAATACATTTTGCATCCCCAGCCCTGCCTCTGCCCATCCTCACATTGATTAATTCTGCATTTCCTTCACCCCAACCTCACATCTTTTTCTGTACCCCAGACCCACATCTGTTCTGCACTCTTCCAAGCACCACATTTCCTCCTACCACCCAACACACCCAGCTCCTCCTGCAGCTTCAGAGGTAGTTCTTCACTTTCCCCTCCCCCTAGTCTGGGGAGGGGGCAGCTTCAGGGGTTCAGGAGAAACCAGAGAGGGCTTGGATCTGCAGAGTCTGCAGGGAACATCTGCTCCCCATCTGGCCCTGAGCATGCTAGGGATGAATACTTCAGTAGCACTCCAATCCTTGATGTACATGTGGGGATGGTAGAAACATGCTGTGGTGTTGAGGGTGGAAGCAGCCTCTCCGCATGTGCAGCTGCACTGATTGTCCCTCCCCGAGAAGGAGGGGTAATGGGGAAAGGATAACCAGTGAAGGGTTTCACATCTGCTACAAGTCTGGGGTGGGGTGGGGTGGGGTGGGGGGTGGAATCAACCAAAGGGGAAATCTCCTGCTGATGGCTTTTCCACACAGGCATAACAATGGGGCTGGTGCTTCTTACTCCCTTAGGCACTTCTGAAAATTGAATCCTATATGTATGGTAAACTCTGAAATGCATTCAAATAGTGATAGGATCACCATTCCCAATCCTATGTGGTGTTTATAGAAAACTAATAGAGATGAGTCCCATAGGATTTATTTCATTAGATACATAGTGAAAAAATGAAGATACACTGGCAATGCACCAATATTAAAATATGGATTAGTGTTAGCAAACCCTTTGAATTTAGAATAATAGAAGTAAAACCACATAAGTTTTGTTTGGCATCTATTGTATGTCCTTGTGAAAGTGGCATACCACTATCTGAGCAGGCACAATGCCATCCTAACAGATGGCCATGAGTGGAGGCAGCCAAGAGACCATGTATGAACATCAAATGTGTTTGCTAAGGGCAGGAATCCAGGCTGTGAATGCTGAAATTGTTTTCCAGCCCAAGCTTCCGCGCCTATGGCTAAGAGGGCTGTTCAATCAGTACTCTAGTTCCGAGACAGATGAACAGCAAAAATGACAGAATCACTTCTGCAGCCATATAAAATAGGACTCTGTGTCTGGTGGGTCCGGATTAACATCCTGGGGAGGGAATATGGTAAAAGGTAGTAACTCCCTTTTTGGCTCTTTGGCAAAGGCCTTCACAACATTATCTTAAAAAGTAGCTCAGATGGATGGCTCAGTTTTAGATGAAAAGATGAAAAGGGCAAGGAACCCTCTTCCATGACTTTCTCAAGGCCTGTGTGTGAGTAAGAGAAATTGCCTACAAAATGCAGTCATATCCTTGTGACAGACCACGGGGGTACAACCTGGACCATACAACCACCATGTCCCCTTTTACTCTCTGGCTCAGGGTACCTCTCACACCGCTCTGATGAACTGTACTCAGGGAGACACCAGCAAATCCCCCCAGCTCCAGGCTTGCACGCCAGAAATGTACCATCTTACACTGCTCAGGACCTTCCTTTGAACAATGCAAGCTCATTAATTAATTCACCCCTTCATCAAACGACAGTGGACATGCACCAGCCTTTGTAATCTGAGTAGATTCCCCAAACACTTAGTTTAGACAAACTCACTGGTAAAGATAAAACATTTAAATAAGTTTGTTAAATAAAGAAAGACAGATTTTTAATGACAGGTTTCAGAGTAGCAGCCGGGTTAGTCTGTATTCGCAAAAAGAAAAGGAGTACTTGTGGCACCTTAGAGACTAACAAATTTATTAGAGCATAAGCTTTCGTGAGAGCTGTAGCTCACGAAAGCTTATGCTCTAATAAATTTGTTAGTCTCTAAGGTGCCACAAGTACTCCTTTTCTTTTTACAGATTTTTAAGTGATTACGTGGTATTGGCATAGAGCAGTGTTTCCCAAACTTGAGACACCACTTGTTCAGGGAAAGCCCCTGGTGGGCCAGGCCGGTTTGTTTACCTGCTGCATCAGCAGGTTCGGCCAATCGCGGCTCCCAGTGGCTGCAGTTCGCCGCTCCAGGCCAATGGGGGCTGCGGGAAGCAGCGGTCAGTACGTCCCTCAGCCTACGCCACTTCCCGCAGCCCCCATTGGACGGGCACAGCAAACCACGGCCAGTGGGAGCCGTGATCAGCTGAACCTGCGGACATGGCAGGTAAACAATCCAGCCTGGCCCGCCAGGGGCTTTCCCTGAACAAGCGGTGTCCCAAGTTTGGGAAACACTGGCATAGAATATCAGAGTTGGTTATGTAAGAAATAAAAAGTAAAATTACAGTCTAAATCCTCAACTTTATCAGACTAAGCAAGATTTTGGGGTGCATAGCAGAGTAGAAGCAGTGCCCCTGTCAGCTCATGAGATTTCAGGCAGACATTCGTGCAGGAACTATGACACTGCCTACAGCATTAACTCCCACTCAGTTGCACGCCATGTGTGCAGAGACAGAAAAGGTAGCCAAAGACAGAAAGGCTCCTAAGGGTATGTCTGCATCACAATGTAAGCACAGGGTTAATAGAAACGCAAGTTAGTAGGCCCTGGGTTTGTAAACCTAGGGCTTGCATGTCTAGACTCATTTGTAACCCCAGGTTAGGAATTGTTGAACCTTGGGGCTCCAACATCTACACTGCATTATGCAGGCCTGAGTCCAGCTACCTATATGTCAGACTTCCTAACAATGTGGGAAAACTTGGCTGTGCAGAGGACAAAGAAATTCAGCCTGTGGGATTGTGGGATACTTTTGGTGGATTCCCAGAGCATGAGTCCAGTAGGGCTGCATCTTCACTGCAGAGCGATAGGGCTTGAACCCTGGGTCTTGGCTTGCCTCAGGCTTGGACACTCCATCCCATGGGGTCCTTGGATTTTGGGTCTGATCCATGGCTTAGCGCAATTTGTGTGTTGATGGAAGGGGGTTAGGCTTGAGCCTGAGTTCAAACACTGGTCTTAGACTGCAGTGTAGACATGCCCTAAGTGAGCAGTGGTGCTGGAGGGGTGGAGAGGCCAGAGATTAACATGGAGGATGGAGTGCTTAGAGTCCTGGCACCTGGTTTCTCAGTGAATCCTCAGGATCCACAGCATTAAATGGCTGCACCTTCTACTTTCTCTGTGTAGCTACAAGACCCTTCTGAGGAAGATCTTGATCACTTCTTCATCCTCTGCAGGTCTTTCTGCCACAGGGCAGCATTTGAATTTGAAAAATATTTTGAAAGATTCTTTGGCATCCTCTGAGTGTCAGCCTTTAGTGATCCATGAAGCAAGTAATGCTAACGAGTTCATGGTCTACATTTATACAGCACCTTTCATCAAGAAGGATGCTAAAGGTTTAGCAGCTGTACATGTATGTGTGTTGAATAACTCTCATCACTGAAATGCAATCTTCAACAATGCACAACTGCATTACACAACAGTTTCAGACTGGAAGTGAAGAATAGCACATGCAATTGAAATCTTGAGAGGTAGGTCTGAACACCGCACAAGGCAGAGCAGGTTAAGTGAGGTCAATTAATCTGATAAATTGCACCTGGGGAAGAGCCAGGGCTCGAAAGGCTGACTGACGATGGAGCCCAGCTGAGAAGGAATAGGCAGGGCTGGTATAAAGCCAGGAACCAGACAGCAAAGAGGGGCTTCAAAGTAACTAGTTTGCAGTCACTCCATGGGAGAAGGAAGATGTGTTTGGGGCTACAGAGTTAGGCAGTCTGCAGTCACTCCCGAGATGGCCTTCCAAGGGGAATAGTGGGAGGAAAAAACCTAACTAGCTTCAAGACTGAGCTTAATAAGTGTACGGCAGGGATGGTATGATGAGACTGCCTACATGGCATGTAGCAAATCTGTGACTGGTAGCAGCAAATATCCCCACCAGTGAGTGATAGGACACTAGATGGGGAGGGCTCTGAGTTACTATAGAGAATTCATTCCCAGGTGTCTGATTGCTGGGTCTTGCCGATATGCTCAGGGTCTGATTGCCTTAGTTGGGGTCAGGAGGGAATTTTCCCCTGGTCAGATTGGCAGAGACCCTGCCTTTTGTTGGGTTTTTTTTTTTTGCCTTCCTCTGCAGCATGGGGCACGAGTCACTTGCAGGTTTAAACTAGTGTAAATGGTGGATTCTCTATAACTTGAAGTCTTTAAATCATGGTTTGAGGACTTCAGTAACTCAGCCAGCGGTTAGGGGTCTATTACAGGGGTGTGTGGGTGAGGTTTTGTGGCCTGCAATGTGCAGGAGGTCAGAGAAGGGCCCATCATGAACATCTAAAGCAGGGGTTGGCAACCTTGCAGAAGTGGTGTGCCAAGTCTTCATTTATTCACTCTAATTTAAGGTTTCGCATGCCAGTAATACATAATTAATGTTTTTAGAAGGTCTTGTTCTTTAAGTCTATAATATATAACTAAACTATAATTGTATGTAAAGTAAATAAGGTTTTTAAAATGTTTAGGAAGCTTCATTTAAAATTAAATTAAAATGCAGAGCCCCCTGGACCGGTGGCCAGGATCCGGGCAGTGTGAGTGCCACTGAAAATCAGCTCCTGTGCCGCTTTTGGCACATGTGCCATAGGTTGCCTACCCCTGGTCTAAAGTCTATGAGGAGGGAGTTTGTGCTGATAAATCCACTGGGGCGCGGGGGGAGAGGAGGGAGGAGGCCAGAAGATAGAGCAGAGAAGTAGGAAGGAGTATCACAGTCTGGGTGCAAGCAGACCACAGTTGCTGGACGTAGGGTCTCTGGACTGGAACCCAGAGTAGAGGGTGGACGTGGGTTCCCCTACTAGCCACTGTGGAAGTGGCATAGAGTGGGCAGTGGAGCTGAAGACTGCTTGGGAAAAACATGCAATGGGACATTGATATTCCAGAAGGGGAAGACTATAGTGACCTTGTGCTGGAGGGCTGAGTCCAAAGAAGGATTACGCTGATTCTGAGAGACAGGGGCCATGGTGTGAGGAAAGGGGCATTGGAGATGGCAGGAGCTACTGCCCTAAGCAGCCAGGAGTAGGCGCCATAGCAGTGAGTGAACCCCAGTGAAGTAGACTAAACATAATCATCCCAAATGGAATAATCTCCTGAGCAAGTATTTATTGAATACTGAGACTTTGGTTTGACTATATTTGAGCCCTTTAGTGTGCATGAAGCTTTGAAAATGGCCTGAAGGATTCAACATCAAGTACATATGTTAGATCACAGCTACAGCTATTCGGCCTACTAATACTCGGAGGACCAATTTCACAGCTCCAATACCACCGAATGCATCCGATGAAGTGAGCTGTAGCTCACAAAAGCTTATGCTCAAATAAATTTGTTAGTCTCTAAGGTGCCACAAATACTCCTTTTCTTTTGGTGAATACCACCAATGGATATTACTCAACAGAATCTTAGACTTCCATTTAGTTTGTTATAGTCTTCAAGTATTTTTGAATACCCAGTAAATCAGCAAACAATGGGATTGATCTATGAATGGTTTGTGAAGCCCCCCACTTCTTCCACCCCTACCCCCAAAAGCCAAGATTTACTGAATTTTGTGTTAAATTAATAGCATTCAAACAGCTCTAGTATCTGGCCAGAGCACTGGGGATAAGCACCACCTACCCTTCTGATAGCATCTTCACTGCTGACAGTCTCAGTTTGTGTAAAGTACAGAAAATCTCACCTCCAACACCCTCAGCAGCACGCTCCAATAGGTTAGCCACATCTAGTGAATTACAAACATCCCCTCCTGCAGCACTTGCCATTTCCTTGGAATTTCTCATTCCAGCGTTGACCAGGCCCAATGTTTATGACAGCTGACAAAATCACAATCCAAGATGGTCTGGCTTAAAGGCCAGTACTCCTTACTGCTATCCTCAATCGGACAAGGAACACCACAGAAGCATCACCTCACCAGTGCTGAGTTTGGATGTGTACACGTTTGAGATTTAGGCTACAACTTCTTGCTTGCTTCCGGGATAATTTTATTATGTTTTCTACTTAAAAAAATAAAGCGGCATCTTTCTTAGTTTTTAGCAGTTAACTGGCCACTACAGAGAACAACATACAATAAAGTCTATGAAAGTCTTATTTAAAACTCCACTAACTGCATGTGGCTGATTGCTAATGAGAGCCAAAGCACATAACTCCTTTATCCGTTTAAATTAAAAGCCCTGAAAACTAGAGAAAGACATTTTTACATTTGTATTGATGTATCTTAGGCTTTTATACTGCTGACCATCGCTTTAGTAGCTGATCGCGTGCCACGTAAAATCGATAGCAATAGCAAAGGCCTTCCTGGCATCTCTGGCACTTCTCTTTTTGGGGTTGAAAACTCTGAGTGGGGAGGTGTTTGGGCTTTAATTATATTAGATTTTATTTATTTCATTTTTACTTTTTAATTGGTTGGGATATTTTGGGAAGAAGGGGATGTCCATGTTATGAGTGTCATTTTTTATGGATTCTTATTAGATAGAGCAATAGCTAACTCCGCTCTCTAAATGTGGAATGCTTATAATCAAATCCAAAAATTTATTGGACACATGCATGCATTTTACCTGTCATATTATTCGTCCAGTGAATGAAATGGTTAGTTTGTTTCTGCGAGATTGTGTGATTAAAAAACAATAGGGAGTAAAGTGTTCTGTGTTCCAAGGGTAGTGCTGCCATCTACTGGGGATCTGACAGTGGTTTATATGCACGCATTATGTGAGATATTAATAATATTATAGGGCAAAAACTATTCATACTTCCTTGTGGGTCCACTTTTACAGGGGTTCTTCAGACAAGAGCTGGATTCCTCTTAATGGGCCAGGAATTGCTCGGTTCAACACTTTGTTGTCCTGCTGAACAGGACCAAACTGCACCCCTACCTGCTGTCATTTACTTGCTGCTGATAACTGCATTTGCACTAGTCAGCTAAGGAACTACACACATTCCACCCACTATAGACTATAATTCCACTTGGAGATATGGTGCACAGGTGGGCATATTAGGAGCATTGGGAGCATCTCCTGACAACACTCAAGACAGTGCTAGCAAAAAGTGCTCCTGTGAGCACTAGTGTACACACACACACCCCTTGACTACCAGCGCAACAGAGAGCAGAATTTAACTCTTAGCCATAGTAAACTGAATGAGGGGCTCATCAGTTCTGGAGGAGAAACAAACAGCTTGCTCAGAGTCCAACAGCACTGTCACTCCAGAGAGCAGTGGTAGGAGGTGCTCACAGTTGACACTTGGCTAACTTTTACATGTATTCTTTTTTTATGCTCCAAGTCTTGCAAATTCTGTGCAGTTCATACATTATGGATATGTAGCACTCTGAAAAAGAAGGATGTTTATGAGGAATAAAACAGGATTTTAGTTACTGTCTATGTGCATCTGCTTTTTTGCCTCACCACAATTTTGATAGATGCTATGGCCACTTCAGATACATTCATTGTCAAGACTCATCTCTTTTACAAAGTGCTTCAGGAACTGTAGTTCTTTCACACAGGCACTGCGTTGCACTCATAGGGGAAAATATAGTTCTCTAGATATATTTAAGAGCCTAGAGCTAAGACACACTCTGTTTCCCTTCTACACACATGCACCCCCATGCACCTCCCTCCTCATCTTTTCTTTTCCTGTCTCCCTACCTACTGGCTAGAAACTATTAGTGGTGATCCAGCCAGCCAGAAGCTACAACTCTCTCAAATTAAGAGACTTGTGCTATACAGCTAGGTTTTATCTTTACCTCTAAAGCACTTTACCACATTAGCCAGGGGTGAAAGTAACTTAAAGGCCTTACCTGTATGCTGGAGTCCTGAGCAGGGGGCATGGCCTCAGCTGGAAGAGGCATGGCCTTTAAATACCCAGGCCCTTTAAATCAAGATTTAAAGGCCCAGTGGCTCTGGCTGCGGTAGCAGTGGCTGGGAGCCCTGGGCCCTTTAAATCACCCCCAGAGCTACCTGCTGCAGAGGCAGCTGGGAGCCCAGAGGCTCAAGGGTGAATTAAAGGGCCAGGGGCTCCTGGCCGCCACTACTGCAGTGGAGCCCCAGGGCCTTTAAATAGCCGACAGAGCCCCGGGGCCTCCCAGCTGCCACCGCTAACCCCAGGGCTTGGACAGAGATTTAAAGGGCCCAGGAGCCCCAGGCCCTTTAAATCACCGCTGGAGCCCTGCCACCACTACCCTAGGCTCCAGCAGCAGGGCTCAGGCAGCGATTTAAAGGGCTCCATGCTTGGCCTCTGCAGGGAGCCCTGGGCCCTTTAAATTGCCGGCCTCAGGAAGCTGGTCCGGTCCAGAACGGCATACTGGCTCTTGCCAGTACGTCATACCAGACCGGACTAGCTTACTTTCACCTTTGACTTTAGCCCTGCCTAAGGATAATAAAGGCCAGGTTATGATAAAAGATTTTAAAAGAGAACAAATAATTACAACTCAGTTTAACAGCATATTAAACATATTTCTAAGGATAAGTTTAACTCCAAATCATATTCTCACCAGGGCTGAGAATATAAGATCAGTTTCTTTGGTTGCTTCACAGGCGTAAATATTGCTTTTGCCAATATGCAGACACTGTACAACATAATTATTTAATTATATGTAGACTAGCATCACAAAATTCATTGTACAGGTGTTTTGAAAGCCATTTTATAGAACACAATTTTATAATGCTATTTTACTATGTGACAGATGCATTTTTGACAAACAAGATCTATCGCTGTACATTAACTGAGTAACAAGACAGTTCATTTCTGAATGATACAAGTATACTTCAGACAGTACTATTAAGTAGAGAGGCTGAAGTTCAGGTGACAATCTAAAGGGCTTGATTCTTCACTGATTTGCCCCTGATGTAGTAATTTACACCAGGAGCATGCATAGTGAGTGTTAGATGCTATCATTGTGCTGTGAAAGAGTTTTGCATCCCACTTTGCATTCACTTTGCACAGGTGTAAATGGCTGTGAATAATTGGGTCAGAGAACTCTAACCATCCATCAAGAAGCTCTTGGGAATAGTGTAACTTAGTTCAGTGCTGAAGCACAGAGCCAGCAGAGGGAGCACAAAGTATTGTTTTGTGGACTCCATGAGGAGCAATTGCTTTTTTGTTTTCCTGGTTTCTTACTGGCAGATCTGTAGATCTGCAATACCATCAGGGTAGACAGACTGAAATCCAATTTTCCTTCTGCTTTCAAAAATTAGTTGCCTTTCTTTTACATTCTCTTCCCTCTGCCTTGTTGGCAATAGATTTAAGAGCCTAATCAGATCTTCCTTTTTCTAGACCAACAATAATGGAAACAGGAAAACATTAGTTTGGTACTAAACCAAATGTCACAATGAAAATGCTGATTATATTTATCATGCACTCTGCTTCTCAATTGTCTCAAAACTGCAATGCAGAACTCCCACTTTCTCCAGCAAACATCTCTCCGGTTCACAAAAATCTCATATGATAACAGGTCTTGGTATTTAAAAAAAAACACACAACAACATAAACACCATGGAATCCAGGACTCCTGTGACAGCTGTGACCTAGGTTCAGCTTTATGTATCCTAAGACCTGGAATGGAAAAAGACAAATCCCTATAGGAAATTAAAATGAAATTCTTCTGGTTCCCGAATTTTGTTTTTATCAGCTGTGAATTCTACAACATTCTTTCACTCATTTTCAAAAATACCACTAATCAGGGACACTCATCATTATTTCCCCTAAGCAGGAGAAGGTTGATAGGCATTTGAAATGTGTGCTCAGGACTAGTGCTGGAGTCCCAGTATGTCCCTCCACAAGGCTATAGAAGTGTTTGCTTTCAGCCTCATGCAAGGAAGGGAAGTGAGCTGTGGTACTAGAAGACTTCGGTGTGTTTAAAGCGCTAAAGGGCAAAATGATTTTGCTGAATTTTGAGCCCACTTGATTTTGGAGTTTAAAAGTTTGACTCTAATATTATTGGGTTTAGAGAAAGCAGTGGGCAAAGAAGTAGGGAAAAGGAGGAAACATCTAAGGAAAAATAAATATGTAAAGTTTTTCTATCCCTAATACATAACACAGCTGCCCTCTGGTTAAAAAACACATGGGCCAACTTCATCTCTGCCTTGAAATTCCTACAGAATATGTTGGTTCCTACTCTTTTAATTGGCCAGTTAAGTTTTGGAACAGAACAATGGATCTATTATTGGTCTACAACTTTTTGAGGCTATTGGTCCTGCAAAGAGATCACTAAAACTGATGGAGATTGGGACAAATTTTGAGGAGTCCTGAACCAATGTCAGCTCCTGTTCTTATTATACCCTTGATCATTCCCCATGGTCCACGTCTCATCTTAAGTTTGTTGACTTGGGAGGTCTTGACCTGGGCTTTCCCCTTCTGAAACAGTCCAGCCGCCTCTTGTGACAATTAGAGGAATTCATTCAAACCCTGTCCATCATCTTTGATAACCCCAACTATGAGCGGACCGTCGAGGTAATCCTTCTGGCTTCACAGCATGGATGCTGACCCATTAGAAGGTACTCTGCTGAATTTCATCATTTGGCTTCTAACATCGGATAGAATGAGGTGACACAGTGCAACCATTTCTGCCTAAGGTTAAACAAAGATATAAAGGACGAGCTTGCTCTGGTGGCACCTCCGCTCATTTTGAACAATCTTATTGACTTGTGCATCAGAATCAGTGATTGCCTCCTAGAGCGGCTCGCAAGCATACCTTGATTCTCCAGAGGCCACCAGCCACCCATGACACCTCAACCACACAGATCTTCCCTGGCATCCGCGCTCTTGCAAGCCAACAGCTTGGTCGACACATGGCTGACATAGAGAAGTGCCAATGACAGGCTTTGGCTTGTGCTTATATTGTGGGGAACCTGGCCATCTTGACTTGATGTGTTCCGCAAAGACTCAGGTGGAATCAGGACCAGGAAACATCAAGTCCCCGGTCCTAAAGGAGTTGGTTTGGGCAGAGCTGGTCTTCTCCTCACTCCGGCAGTTCCCAGCAGCCATAGACCACAGTAGGCACAGCAAGACCCCTGAGTCAGTTTTTGATGCAACTCTGAATACCTCTATTGATTGGACTACCAATAAGAGGCCCTAGTCAACACAGGGGGTCTCAGATAACTTTATCAACTTGAACTTTGTTAAGGCCCATGCTGTTCCCACCTTACGCAAGGATTCTCCAGATCAGGTCAAGACTACTGATGGGTCTCTTCTCTCCTTGGGACCAGTAACCCACCATATCTTGCCAATAATGGTTATCACCCTCCAGGGGCACCAGGAAATCCTCCAAGTTGGGTTAATCTGGGCTCTCCATGTTCCTGCCATTCTAGGCAATCCCTGGCTTAACACCCATGACCACCACACTCATTGGCAGAAGAGGTACTCTACACTTTAACTCCTGGCATTACCAGCTATCTTGCCTTCCAGGATCTGAGAACCAGACTAGGATGTGAGAACAGACTGCAATTCACATCACCTGCTGGAGTACCCCAACCCTCAGGCAGCAAGATCACCAGGACCCTTAGCTCCACCAGTCCTGGCCAAGATTCCTCAAAAATACTGTGACTTTGCAAGTGTTTTTGACAAGGGGAAGGCAGACATTTTGTCCCTGCTTTGGACTTATGATTGCTCAGTTGATCTCTAGCCCCAAGCTTAGATCCCATTTGGTCAGATATAGGCCATCTTTGAACATGAATTTTGGGATCGCCAAATGTATTGCAGGAGAACCTTCAGAAGAGTTTTGTCTGCTCATCCATATCCCTGGAAGACACTCCAATTTCTTTTTCTCAAGAAGAAAGCAGCCGTGTATTCACTACTGGGCCCTGAACAAGGTGACTGAACAAAACCATTACCCACTCACCTTACTAATGAGCTCTTAAACCGGTTATTAATGGCCTGTATTTTCACTACATTAGATCTACATGGGCCCTATAACCTGGTGTGTATACATGAGGGAAATGAACGAAAGACCACCTTTCGTACTTGATAAGAGCACTATGAATGTCTAGTCATGCCATTCAGCCGATGCAATGCTCCAACAACCTTATGAATCATATATTCTGAAATAGGGTGGACCATTTTGTCAATAATTGCCTTGATGACATTCTGATTTTTGACAAAGACCTAGTTCTTCATGACCAGCATATGTATAGCATTCTTGAAAGACCATACCAGAATTATCTATATGCTAAGCTGGAGAAATGCAAGTCTTACCAGGACTCCCTGGAATTTTATTGATATATCATCTCACTGAAGGGACTGGCAATGGAACCCTCTGCAAGGTGATGGCCATCATAGATTGGGCGGCACTGAAGGATGTCCACGGAATCCAGAGCTTCTTAGGTTTTGCTAATTTTTATAGAGTTACCCTTGGATTCTCTGCTTTGGCCTGTCCTCTCATAGTTTAGCTGTGAAAGAGAGTCCAGTTTTTATGGTCTCCAGAAGCAAAGCTTCCATCTTGATCTACCCCTATCTTGCCAGACCATTTACAGAGGAGGAGGATGCTTCAAACTTCATGTTAGGAGCAGTTCTTTCCCTACCTGCTGGTCTCAATAATTGGCTTCACCTGTGTGCTTTTTACTAGTGAAAACTCACTCCCTCTGACATGAATGATGACATCCTGGACAAGGAACTACTGGCCATAAAAGCAGCCTTTGAAGAATGGTTTCATCTTCTGGAGAGGACTGGGTTCTCAGTCCAAGTTCTGATGGATCATAAAAACTTTCAATACCTAAAAATGGTCAGGTATCTAAACCAGCGGCAAGCACGCTGATCCCTTTTGCACAATTTGAGTTTGTTGTCACCTACCAGCCTGGGACAAGGAACAGGAAGGCAGATGTATTGTCATGAAAAGATGAGTACTGGAACCTGGTGAGAAGACTATGGACCTGTCTACATTTAAAAAATGACAGCGGCACAGTTGCAGCTGCACTGCTGTCCTGCTTCAGTGTAGGCATTACTTATGCCAACAGGAGAGATTCTCCCATCCATGTAAGTAATCCACCTCCCTGAGAAGCGGTAGCTAGGTCAACAGAAGAATTTATCTGTGGTGCTGTCTACATGGGGATTTAGATCAGCTTAACTACACCAATCAGGGGTGTAGATTTTTCACATCCCTGAGTGACCTAGTTATGTTGAATTCATTTTCTAGTGTAGACCAGACTTATGTTCATGAGTCTTAAGCGTTATAACTTCATTTTTTCACCATAGCCTCAAACTTGTTACCCTCCATCTTCTCTCAGTTACCTAGCAATCCATTTGCCATCCAAACCCATCAAGCCATAGACCAGGACCAGGACCAGACTACCACAGTCTTTGCATTCCAGGACAGAATCCTATACCATGAAGCGTGCATCTATGTGCCCAAAGGGTCCTCTCATCTTCAACTCCTACATCTCTACCATAATACTCCCTTAGTAGGCCACTTCAACTGTTCCAAGACCTGGTTTCTAGAAATTTGCATGCACCTCTATTGCATCCTATGTAGATTCCTGTGAACTTTGCACCCGGACCAAGACACACACACCCCTATTAAAGACTGCTGGGTCCCCTCCAGCTCTGCCTTAGCCTTGAACCATCATTTCCATGGACTTCATCATGAATTACCACCCATCCGAAGCCCACACTACCATTCTAGTGGTGGTTGATAATTTAACCTACCTGGTACATTTTGTTCCATGCTGGGTGCATCCCTCTGCTGAAGAGACAGCCCGTCTATTAGTGAGAACAACTTTCATCTCCAACATTTGCCTGCAGGGATGATATCTGGCTGGGGTGGAGCCCAGTTTATCTGCTGCTTTTGGCAAGAATTTCTACGATGTCTGAATATTGATTTCTTAACATCACCAGCCTGTCACCCAACCACCAAAAGGCAGGCTGGGTAAGTCAATCAATACCTACATTGTTTCCAAAACTATCATCAAGATCAAGTCCTTGATCCCTCAGGCCAGGTTTGCTTTTACAACAATGCCACTAATGCCTCCACCAAGCAGACTCCTTTCTTTGCTAACTCTGATTTTCATCTTCATGCTCATCCAGAGATCCTCTCTGAATCATTCATGCCCACTGTTATTGAACTCACAGCTCACATCCAGCAGGTACCAATAAATCCAGAGGCAGTTAGAAGTCACCAAAGCAACCTACATATGGTATGCCAACAAGTCCCACCAGCCAATACCTGGTTTCAGTGTAGGGGATAATGTGTGGTTGTCCACCCAGAATCTATGATTGACTTGCCTTCTGTGAAGCTGGACCATAAGTACCTGGGGACTTTCCAGGTCACAAAACAGATTAATGCAGTTACATTCAAATTACAGCTACCAGATTCCCTCAAGACTCACCTAGTCTTCCATGTATTTCTTCTAAATTAATTAGTCAAGAATCCTTTCCCACTCCATACTAGTCCCCTTCCTCTTCCTATAGCCGTTCAGGGACAAGAAGAATATGTGAGCTGGCAGATTCAAAACTCTCCTTGAGTCTGAAGAAAACTACAGTATCTGATTGGGACAGGAATGGCCCAGATGAATGTTCATGGGAACCTGCAAAACAAATCCATGCTCCGGATCTCCTGCACTTCTTCCACCACGCTTGCCCTGGGATCTGAAGATGGCACCCTTGGACTGGGGGGCAGGTACTGTTAGGAACTGGGGCCTGCAGCACAGCTAATCTCCAGGCAGCCTCATCAGTACAGCTGGCCGCCTGATTGGCCACATCACCTGATTAGCTGGAGGAGGCAACAGGCCAGTTCTTAAGCCAGCAACAGCTCACTGGCAACTCAATGCTCATGTCCACCTCTCTGCCTGTTCCTGTGTTACCTTGTTCCTGCTGCTTCTGCTTTGCATCCAGCCTTGCCTTAGTCCCATCCTTTCCGTGAACCCTTCCTTGCTTGATATCCTGCTTACTCCAATTCCTGCCTTCTGGCTTGACCTGTGGATTTGGCTTCTGACTATGGACTCTGGTTTGATCCTCTGCTCTGGTATCTAATTCCTTGGCTCCAGTTTCTGACTACTGACTCTGGCTCTGACCCTAGTCCTTGGTTCCTGATGCCTGCTTTGATCACTAGGCCTGATGACCAGGAAGCTAGTCCACTTTCATCCCAGTCAGCTGACAAATTAGTCATTCAGATCTCACCATATTTTACTGCAGACCCTAGTGTTCTGTAAAGCTGTAAATGTATTTGAAAGTATTTCTAGAGGACCCAGAGGAGGTTCCTGGAACTCACTCATTAGTATGAGAGGAACAAGCAAAGGGTTAATTGCCACAACTTACATTTACAATGGCAAGATCTTCCTCTTAAACATTCAATGACACTAAGTGACATTTAGTCCTTGGCAACTTTCTTAGTGAGGTTTTTTTCACAATAAGCAAGCGCTTAATGGAAAGTCCTTTAGCAATAAGGCATGTATATGCAGATAAGTTCTTTCTAATACAGTAGTAAAGATTTAATGGGGTTTGACACCTCTCTTGCAGTATGTTTTCAGCTATTAAAGTAATAGCAAGTGGTATAAGGGACAGGTGGCAGTATCTACAAACTGGGCTAATGGCCCATCAGCATATGTTTAATGTATTCCAAACTATACTTCACATCCTCCTGTTGCTAGTACATTTCCTCTGGCCCCTCTTCTCAACAAAGAAATTTGGAGAGGAAAGGAAACATTAATAAACCCAAAGTGTTTAATTTAACAACAGATATAAATTTTAATACTGCTCAGAAGAAGGCTTATTTGACAAGAGAACAGCTCATAGCCGACTTCAATAATTTTGTTGCCAACATCAGTTGAAAGGCTTGACAAAACAAAGACTTTTTTAAAAATAGAATTATGGCTTTTCCATGGCATTTGTTATTTGATCATGTTGTGCTACAGTATCACTTTTTAATAGGTTACAAAGGCAGAAATGTCATAGGGCAATTTTGTGTAAATGTTTGTGAGAAAAAGGCAATGGCTGGAACCATGGCTCTTTTCACCAAAATATCCGCTTTCATGAATGTGTCCCTGGGCAAAATTTCCTTTTGCATTTTAAGAGGCCGTATATCTAATGGACAGGGCAGCAGAATGAGATTCAGGACCCCAGAGTTTTTTTTCCTGGTTCTGCTGTTTGACTTTGAGCAAAGCTCTGTGCCTTAGTTTTCCTCTCCCAAACCTTGTCTGTTTGCACTGTAAGCTCTGTGGGCAGGAAATCTCCCTTACTATATGTTTGTACAGCCTCTAGCACAATGGTGGTCCATTCACAAGCAGCACCTCTAGGTTACTTTCATAATACAACTAATAATGACAGTGATCCTGGTGATACGCTTATATACAGTAGTACAGTCCTGCAGGTTCAAAAACAAATTAGATCAGTTCATGGAGCTATTAGCTAAGATGGTCAGCAATGCAACCTGTGCTCTGGGTGTCCCCTAAACCTCTGACTGCCAGAAGCTGGGACTCGACAACAGGGGACAGACCACTCAGATAGCCTGTTCTGTTCATTGCCTCTGACGCATCTGATGCTGGCCACTATCAGAAAACAGGATACTGGGCTAGATGGACCATTGGTCAGACTTAGTATGGCCGTTCTTATGTTCTTAGGTGAATTCAGGGGTCTTCAATTGTCTAACAGGTGCAGTGTTCTCTTTAAGAATTGTTAATGCATTGATACGCCAGGGCATACATGTGTAAACACAAAGAATGAGGGCCCAATTCTGCCTGATATAATTCTCGTGCAATCCTCACTGAAGTCAAAGTATTGTACAGTAAACAAAGGTAGAATCTAGATGGTTCATTTTATAGATGGATCAAAGAAGGTGTTTTGATTGTGCTTGGTGTCTGGCGTTATCTCTAAATGTTCACTGGCAATCTGACTTCGAAGCTGTTTTATACATGATTCTCAGAAGTACTGTACTTCTGGGAATAACATCACAGCCACACCCGACAGTGTATTAACATGACTGGAACTTTTGGGGTACACATCCAGTAATGATGATGACATTCCAAATTAAAGTACCCATTGGGTTGGAGGCAGATCAGAAAGACAAAATAGCCAGCCAGCTGCGGATCTGAAACATACCTCTGTTTAGAAACAGCAATTCTAAGCTGAAATCACTAGACTCACTTTTTCCAAAGTATTTTCACCTTTTCATGGTGCTTTAACTTGTTGAAGAGACAACACTCTTACCAGACAGGAAGCACCCTTAATCATAATGGACAGGGTGCTGCAGCGAACCTCTCTTGCTGTCAAATAGGCTGTAAGTTACTAAACAAGTGTTTAGGGTCGAGAAAGGAGACAGGACTGGGAATTGAAGAAGGAAACCTAGGAGACATTCTAAAAAAGTTATTTGGTATTCAGATGGCAGAAAGGCTGCCATATTTGCTAGAAGATGAAGGTGTATCCTCAGGTGAGGGGTTTTTTAATTGTTCATTTAATTCAGTAAGTATCAACCTTTGGTTCAAGCAAAAACAACGAGGAGTACTAATGGCACCTTAGAGACTAACACATTTATTTGGGCATAAGCTTTCATGGGCTAAAACCCACTTCATCAGATGTTTGGAGTGGAAAATACAGTAGGAAATATATATAACAGTACAGTAGGAAATATATATAACAGAGAAGATGGGAGTTGCCTTAACAAGTGGGGGGTCAAAACAATTCAATTAAAGTGGGCTATTATCAATAGGATAAAAATCACTTTTGTAGTGGTAGTCAGGTCAACTTTCAAACAGTTGACAAGAAGGTGTGAGTAACAGTAGGGGGAAATATTTTGGTTCTTGTAGTGACTCATCTACTCTCAGTCTTTATTCAGGCCTAATTTGATAGTGTCCAGTTTGAAAATTAATTCAAGTTCTGCAGTTTCTCATTGGAGTCTGTTTTTGAAGATTTTGTTGAAGAATTGCCACTTTTAAGTCTGTTATTGAGTGTCCAGGGAGGTTGAAGTATTCTCTGACTGGTTTTTGAATGTTATCTTTCTCGACGTCTGATTTATGTCCATTTATTCTTTTGCTTAGAGCAGGGGTCTCAAACACTCGGCCCACGGAGTTATTTGCAGAGGCCCGCCAAGCTCCCCCCACCCGCTGCCCCCCTTCCTACCCAGTGCGCCACGTCGCCATTCCTCTGCCTACCTCCAGGTGCTTCCCGCCACCAAACAGCTGTTTGGCACTGCTTAGTGCTTTCCCGGAGGGAGGTGGGAGGAGCGGGAAGCCACCCACTCAGGGGAGGAGGTGGAGAAGAGGTGGGGCAGGGGGGGGATTTGGGAAGGGGTGGAATAGGGGCATGGAGGGGGCAGAGTTGGGGTGGGGACTTTGGGGAAGGGGTTGGAATGGGGGTGGAGAAGGGGTGGGAAGAGGTGGGGCAGGGACGGGGCTTCATGGAAGGGATGGAATGGGAGTGGGGCCGGGGGGTGAAGGCTTTTGTACCTTTATATGAAAAGGTGTCAGTGATGCAGCCCTCAGGCCAATGTACTAGTCCTCATTTGGTCCTTGTGGTGATTCGAGTTTGAGATCGCTGGCGTAGAGAACTATGGTTTGGCCACTATACCTGACAGAGGGCATTGCTTGCACATGATGGCATATATCACATTGTAGATGTGCGGTGGTGAACGAGCCCATGATGGTATGGCTGATGTGATTAGGTCCTATGATGATGTCCCTTGAATAGATATGTGGGACAGAGTTGGTAAGGGCTTTGTTCAAGGATAGGTTCCTGGGTTAATGTTCTTGTTGTGTTGTGTGTAATTGCTGGTGAGTATTTGCTTCAGGTTGGGGGGCTGTCTGTAAGCGAAGACTGGCCTGTCTCCCAAGGTCTGTGAGAGTGAGTGATCATCCTCCAGGATAAATTGTAGGTCCTTGATGATGTGCTGGAGAGGTTTTAGTTGGGGGCTGAAGGTCACAGCTAGTGGCGTTCTGTTACTTTTTTTGTTGGGCCCTGTCCTGTATTAGGTGACTTCTAGGTACCCTTTTGGCTCTGCAATCTGTTCTTCACTTCAACAGGTAGGTATTGTAGTTTTAAGAATGCTTGATAGAGATCCCGTAGGTATTTGTCTCTGTCTGGGGGATTGGAGCAAATGCGGTTGTATCTTAGAGCTTGGCTGTAGACAATGGATCGTGTGATGTGGTCTGGATGGAAGCTGGAGGCATGTAGGTAAGTATAGCAGTCAGCAGGTTTCTGGTATAGGGTGGTGTTTATGTGACCATCGCTTATTTGCACTGTAGAGTCCAGGAAGTGGATCTCTTGTGTGGACTGGTCCAGGCTGAGGTTGATGGTGGGGTGGAAATCATTGAAATCCTGGTGGAATTCTTCAAGGGCCTCTTTCCCATGTAACTCGGATTCACCCAGGCTCCAGGATAAGGATAAGATGAAAATCTCACTTGGAGATCCTTTTTGTTTAAAATTGGTGGAGTGGGTCAGTTTGTCCAGCAGCTTGTACATATGCAAGCTGCAGGAGTAAATCTGCAAATATTTGATTTAGAGTTAGAGCTTGTAAGAATAAGCCCAAGTAAATAACAAACAGCCCTCTTGTATTCATCTCCTATGGAAACTTACAAATTTCTGTTTCTGTTAAAAATATTAGTCCATATACTTTGTGTGGCAGTGCTTTGCCCATGACTTGTTGCCAGTAGATTCACCAGTATAAATTTTGTCTGTGTTAGAATTAGAACCAATTTCTCTATACTCTGCAGTCCCTCAAAGCATTTAAGCAGTGCTTAAATTTGAAGTCAATGGGACTACTCAGATAAGTAATGTTAAGCATGTATAGAAGTATTTGGCTGGAATGGGTCAGCATGTGCAGCATCTTGCAAGATCGAGCCCTAAGGATGTTTTCCCCTTCTACCCAAAGGACTAATAAACATTTTCCCTTGGAGTCATAAGGCAGACTCCTCCCACAAAGTCTTAGCCAATCAGCACCAAGAAAGGCTCCTTTGTCCAATAACTAGAAGATTTTTCACAAGTTATCCTTGGTGACATTTATTAAGATCATTAAGGTAACAGATAAATTGTTGAATGTTTATTCTGCTTAGCAAATATGTCCTCCGTCACCTGAATCCACTGTCTTCTACTCACTATACAAATTTAAGAGGAAGGGGCAAAAGGGAATGAGGAAAGGAAAATTCACACATCAAGGGCCTGATTCCCATTTCATCTTCATCAATGTAAATCAGGAGCAACTCTATTAAGTCGATGGAGTTACCCCAGTATAAAATCTGTGTTAGCAAGAAGAGTATCAGCCCCTATTTTGCCTTCTCATTTTGGGGTCCATTTCTGTGTTACTGATATTGACAAGCATCATACTCCATCCATCATACTCCCACCTAAGTCAATGAGGAGAAATAGCATCAGAACTGGGCCCACAATTGGCAGCACTTTCTTGGAATGGCATGAATTTGATTCCCTTTTCACCAAATGGTTATCTATATTATCTATATTTATCACTCCTCACGTGGTATTAGAGCAGTACGTCATGGAGTGTGTGTAATGTGAATGTAAATATCCTATGATACGACATGACAGGTGCAGATACAACAAGATTGTGACATGAAGCAATTCTTTGCGGTACTGGCAACATGTGCTATTCTGGCTTCATATACAAGGCTATAGTAATAATAAATAAGCTGGGTGCCTCTATGTGTATAATGTCCTCTGCAGTTGTTAAGGAAGATGTATGGTATGTATATTTGATAGTAAAGAACAAGACTATAGGTTCTTAGCTGTTGAATTTAGCACTATCGTATCTGACTCAACTTTCTAGAATGTGGTGGTCAGGGTCCCTCTATACTGCTTTTTTCTGGGGGAATGAAATAAGATCCTACCATTCAAATCATTCCAATTTTTTTCACTTCTCTTTCTTCCTATATTTCTAATTTTTTCATCAGAATCCCTAGTATGAAATAAATCAGAACTTTCTTAATAGTCATTTAATTCAAAATACCCATATTATGATTCTTATATAGCTAGAGCTTAATCATACTATGCGTCTTAAATACTTGCTTATTTCTCCTTCTTTAATAATTCCCAATTCCATTGATCCCTGATTATTGTCTGGATGTCAAACCCATGCCCAAATTATATGTCCATAGTCCTGGAAGATGGAGCCCATTTTTTAGAAGACCGGGCCTTAGCCTTTCTTTAAAATTACCATCTGGCTATTGCATCTCATGTTTCAGTAAAGTCTTTCCATTTGTCTCCGATTGGTTTGTTGCCCCTTTAGCTGCCATGCCTTGATTACTAAAGCAGAGATGGTTAACAATAATAAAACTGGGAAAATCAGTTGATCGTCAGTTATAAAGGTTCTGATGGAGAGCTATAGCCGCAGTAGCTAATGCAAAGTTCTGGTTAAACATTGTCCCTAAAGATCCGTTTGCACTCTGCCGTCTGTTGTTTTTACACAAGAACCTTAGCAGAGGTTGGAGGCAGTATTGACTTTGTAATTAAACTATTTTAACTTCAGGATTTTGTAATCGCCACATTTAAACCATCTGTTGTAGTACAGGTGATTTCCCCCCACCCCCATCCCTTTTAAAGTACAAAACCTCCATAATGTTTTCATTGCAATGTAGATGTCACAACCTCTTGTTCATGGAGCTAGTGTGCCACCATCAATAGGGAAAATGAGGATAATTTCCTCTCTCTAGGACAACAAGCAAAAGCTCACACACTGTGTCAGGAGACTTACAGCAGTGTTGAAGAAAATGCTTTTGGCTGGATTATGATTATAACTGTAAATCCTGGTCCCTGCTGCCCCCTAATTTAAGGGCAGAAACAAACTATGCCAGCCCTTTTGTTTGCTATGGGTACTTCCCCCATCACATTGGTTCAGTTGTGCTGGCCAGCACACTGAGGGTGGGGGTGGAAACCTTAGCCCCACCCGCGGCCTATGCTTCCCCCTTGGCGCTGGGCTGGTCTGGCAATGGGGATAACCGACACAGAGGAGTAAAGTACTCTTTAATGCTTGGTAAAAGAATAGACAAATTTAACCTGGGTAAGAGATGACAATAACAATAATAGAGTGCATATCTATCTGTCTGTCCAGCCAACCAGCCCCACCAAGCCAACCAGCCCCCACTAAGTAGTCCTGTAAACTACATGTCATCTGAGGCTCTCAATACTTCACAAACATTACACCCCTGTGATTCCTTGGACAAGTCATTTAGGGCTTCTCTACACATAAAATTAGTGCTACACCAGTATAATTAAAGCAATACAACCCCCTATTGTAGACACATTTATTGTGTATAAAAGAGCTAGGCTGGTATCCCTTATTCCCATACAGGAAAGGGAATAAACTACACCAGTACGATGCTAATAAGCACTGGTCACATCAACACCACCCATATACGGAAACTTTACTGACCACTATTCCTACTACATGCCTCGGCTTTTCACTCAGATCATACCACACGTATCCATTTGTCTACAGCCAAGCTCCATAACATAAGCGCATTTGCTCCAATCCTCAGACAGAGACAAACACCTACAAGATCTCTATCAAGCATTCTTACAACTACAATATCCCACCTACTGAAGTGAAGAAAAGATGAACAGAGCCAGAAGAGTACCCAGAAGTCACCTACTACAGGACAGGCCCAACAAAGAAAGAATCACAGAACGCTACTAGCCATCACCCTTCAGCCCCCACCTAAAACCTCTCCAACGCATCATCAAGGATCTACAACCTATCCTGAAGGACGACCCATCACTCTCACAGATCTTGGGAGAAGGCCAATCTTGCTTACAGACAACCCCCAACCGAAGCAAATACTCACCAGCAACCACACACCACACAACAGAACCACTAACCCAGGAACCTATCCTTGCAACAAAGCCCATTGCCAACTGTGTCCACATATCTATTCAGGGGGACACATCATAGGGCCTAATCACATCAGCCACAATATCAGAAAGGCTCGTTCACCTGCACATCTACCAATGTGATATATGCCATCATGTGCCAGCAATGCCCCTCTGCCATGTACATGGTCAAACTGGACAGTCTCTAAGTAAAAGAATAAATGGACACAAATCAGACATCAAGAATTATACATTCAAAAAACCAGTTGGAGAACACTTCAATCTCTCGATTGGTCACTCGATTACAGACCTAAAAGTGGCAATACTTCAACAAAAAGCTTCAAAAACAGACTCCAACAAGAGACTGCTGAATTGGAATTAATTTGCAAACTGGATACAATTAACTTAGGCTTGAATAGAGACTGGGAGTGGATGGGTCATACACAAAGTAAAACTATTTCCCCATGTTTATCCCCCCCCCCACAACCCCACACTGTTCCTCAGACGTTCTTGTCAACTGCTGGAAATGGCCCACTTGATTATCACTACAAAAGGTTTTTTTCCGCCCTGCTCTCCCGCTGATAATAGCTCACCTTAAGTGATCACTCTGGTTACAGTGTGTATGGTAACACTCATTGTTTCATGTTCTCTATGTATATAAATCTCCCCACTGTATTTTCCACTGAATGCATCCGATGAAGTGAGCTGTAGCTCACGAAGTCTTATGCTCAAATAAATTTGTTAGTCTCTAAGGTGCCCACAAGTACTCCTTTTCTTTTTGAGAATACAGGCTACATGGCTGCTACTCTGAAACCTTTTATACCAATATAACTGTGTTCACACTAGGGTTTTATACCCATGTAACTACTTCAGTAAAAAATCACACACCTAACCAACATAGTTATACTGGTATAACTTTTAATTGTAGACCAGAGATTAAGATCTCTCTGAGTCCATAAAATGGGTGCTAGTTAGTCTTTTCTTTCTCCATCCTTGTGACTGTTTGTTTGGATTGACCCTCTCAGGTCATGGGCTGCCTCTTATTGAGTGTATGTTCTGAAATAAAGCTATAAGTAATAATAATAATTAAAGGCAGGTAATGTATATTTCCTCCTTCCTCCCCCGATCTTACAGATGAGAAGATATCAATAGAAGGCTGGAGTCCTGATTCCCAGTCCCCTGCTCTGACCACTTATCACTACTGCCAGACCACACTGTTAAATGTAAAATAAATATTTTATATTCTTGCTTATAAATATTTGTCTTTATTATTTATTCATTCAAACAACTTTTTGGAGCCCTCCATTAGGAATTCTCTTTAGCCCTATTTTACTGTCTCTCATTTCAAACCCCAGGTCTTGAGTTTTACCAACCATCTTTCCACTGCCAGGAAGTTGGAGGGAGCTCCGTTAGCCCAGATCCTCGCTACTCTGTCACCTCTCAATCATTAATAAAACAAAAAATGTATTTTATAACTCAGTGCAAAATTCAAAAGGAATTATCTTGGGGTTCTATGCTCTCTGCTATACAGGGGCCAGACTAGATGATCACAGTGGTTCCCTCTGGCCTTGGAATCTGTCAGGTGCAAATGGCCTGTGGTTTATAAAAATGGCAGAGTATCTTTAAAGTTGTACTTTAACAGTGCTCACTTTGTGCTGTCGTTCTACATTGTCTGGTACAGAAACAGTTGCTATCAGTACAGATAAAAGTGGTGACATCAGATATGTCACGTGGTGTATGTACCTGAATATCAGGTATCCAATTGTTCTTCTATATGACGTGCTGATCACCCATGATGCACAGGCCTAAGCTTTGATCTCAGCCCAGGTTTGTTTGGCATTTTTGTCTCAGGAGCTCTTCTTGAGGACAGCAGATAAAGTGGTGCTTAACAGAGACAGGTTTTTTACTGTTAAACAATGCAACCATGCTAGAAGTTGTAAGTTTGTATTTGTGCTTGTGGAGACATAGAGCTGGTCAATCTCTCGTCTATCTTAAGTTGCCTGGTCATAGATTCACTTCACAGAATTGCTCACCAAAAGTGGAAATGTCTCCACAATTCTTGGAGGCTGATGAAAAGTTGAACAGTATGACTTGAATGCAAATATGTAGAAATTCCATCTAAATTAATTTTTAAAAAGCCCCCCCAAAGCCCCACATAATTAGTTCCTTATGACCAGTTTTCTTCAGCTCACATTTAATATACTATGTGTGTGACCTATTTAATGATACTGGGATTAAAATGCTTGAGACTGGGCTTAATAATCCTTACTGCTTTTTAAATCAATGGCAGTTTTTGACTGACGGAGTTTCACTGGGAGAACCCCAATGTGTGGTGGTGGTGGTATATTTTTGTCATGATGAAAATCAAACTAAAGTGTTTTAACAATGATTATTATGAGAAAATGGTAAGTAATATGTGTGCAAATGAACATGTCCTGGCAATTATAAGGAAAATAACTGCTGTTTGTTTTGTTTATGGTCCGTGTAGCTCTTCAGCATTTACTACTTCATAGAATCATTTGAGTAATGGCAGTCAGTGAGAAATACTGGGTGCTCAGCACTTTAGAAAATCAGGTCACTTATATAGGAAGTTAAACAGAGAATTGTCAATTATCAATTAACTGAATGAAGGGAACCCTTTCAAGTGTTGAGTCCAGATTTTTAAAGATATTTAGATGTTGTTCTGCTCAGAGTTGTAAATCCTCAGTTACTTAGCCGGCTAAGTCCTATTTTCAAAAGATACACAGGCACTTAGGAGCCCGAGTCTATGAATCTTAGGCTGCTAAAGTGCCTGAGTCACTGTTGAAAATTGAACTTAGCTGTCTAAATCACTTAGGCTTTGCAACTCTGAGCAGAGCAGTGCCTAAATACCTTTAAAAATCTAGGCTTTGGTACCTAGAGTTAGGCACCTAAATTCCTATTTGCCCACAGAAATATATGATTTTCAGTGATGCTAAATGCCAGCATCTCCATTGACTTCATGGAAGTGGAGGGTGCTCAGTGCCTCTGAAAGTCAAACCACTTATCTAATAGACTCACAGATTATAAAGTCAGAAGGGTCATTAGATCATCTAGTCTGACCTCCTGCAGAACACGGACCAGAGAATGTCACCCAGTTACTCCTGTATTCTGCCCAGTAACTTGTGTTTCATTAAAGCCTATCTTCCGGAAAAGCTTCCAGTCTTGACCTGAAGACTTCAAGAGATAGAGAATCCTTCACTTCCTTGATAGTTTTTTCCAATGACTAATCACCCTGACTGTTAAAAAAAATTGTACCTCATTTTCTAACTGAATGTGTTTGCCTTCACTTTGCAGCCACTAGTTCTTGTTACACCTTTTGCTGCTAGAGTGAAGAACTCTTTAGTACACAGTGTCTTCTCCATGTGAAGGTACTTAAGTGCTTAAATACAGATTTACAGTACATGAGTAAGTTAAGTCACCAAATTTTGAACATTTGGCCAAATCCTCTAAATTCCTTTTGATATTAATAGTTGTTTAGCAATATATTACGCATTTAAGGTGGAAATTCACCTTTCAGATTAGGACTTTAGAGGGAGTTAAATGCTGAGGTTCTGCGTAGAGGTGAATGTTCTGGAAAAATCATGGAAACATGATTTAACTTTGTTCATTATGTCAAACACTAATAGTTGTCTCTAATAGTGTTAAAAAAACACAGAGAGTCTTCTGATAGAAATTGAAAACAATTAATGTGGGCTTTAACAGGATTCCAAATATAAAAACTTAAACATATTGGCAACTTCAAAAATAGATATGAAATAGAGCTATAATGGCAATGGCACCCAAAGGAACACCATGTGAGCAACTTTTCAGGAGCATGAGGTCTGTACCTGTGGCGACCATGGTGGGGGATGGACCAGCTCACTTCTAAAGCTAAAAGCATGAATATGAACTCAAGATTTAGATCCAGTAGCTGAGGGCTAGAAACTCATATCCTCTGTAGATTGGGCATAGTGGGGGCCATGTTCCACACACTAACCAGTGAGCTACATATTTACTCTCTATAAAAAGAGCAGATTCAATATAAAGATGCCAATAAAGGATGCTAAAAGTCTCAGCTAATCTCTGAGGCCTGCTCCTTCTCTATTAAACATGAGAGCAGGTAGAGACGGTATTAGAGAGAACTACATTCCAGATTAGAGAACTACAAGTGCTGCATTTGGGTGGCAAGGGCTGTGATTTGTCCACTTCTCTCTTATAGTTACAACCAATTTTAATTGGAGTGTAGATTGTCTAAAAGATGAAACTTTATACATTAGATGTATTTGTTTTTCTCTGTCAGTTGATTCAAGGAGGTGACTGTCTTGTAGAATAAACCTTCCACACGAAGGTGAATAATAGGATGGGAGAAATACGCTATTAATTTACCATTATGAATGTACAGTACAGGAAAAAAACATAGAATATCAATCTCTTTTTAAATTCAGAATTTCACTGTATGTCTCTTTTTACTGTAGCAACCAGGGCATAAGGGCAATGTGAACATGTGGCCCTTTATTTGATCAAGGATAATAATCAACTAAACCAAGAGAAAGGGAAGTAGATTTTTCTATTTCAATCGCTTAATATAATCTTTTATGTGTTTCCAAATGGGTGTCTATCTGTGCTCCCATTGTAAGAGGGGGAAAAACCTGCACGTAACAAGAATCTGAACTGGATAGACATGAAGGCTTTTAAACATATGAATATGACTGAGCTCATTCGATAGCATTGCTTATTCTGCCTTTGGAAATGCACAATATGGGCCTGAATTTCTGCCTCCTATCACCCTCATTCCCAGACCTGTTCCTCACCCAGAAGCGAAAGATGAGCGGAAGCTCCCACTTTTGATGATTCAATCCCTTTGGAGAATCTGAACCTCGCAGATGCCCTGTTACCATGGCGAGCGGCAGTGGGATTTGTGGGCAGGATCTCCCACCTGGATAAGCAGCTTCCCTGCCTCTGGGAAGCTGCATTCACAGTTCCATTTCCATTACCATCGTTATTCAATAATGTTGAGCTTTGAGCAGTTTCTCCTGTTGTGTGCCAAGCTGTTAGAAGTGATCTGCCCTAGCTTGCAGACGCTTACCCACCTGGGACCTCATGCTGATCCCAAGTGCGGACAAAGCCTCTATTTCCCATTGAGATCTAGCCTGTCCAGGTGTATGTGGTACTAATGACCATTCAGATAGCGACCAGTTACCCCCTTCGCCAATTCAAAGTCAATAATCAGCATAAGGGTATCTTATGTACTGCTGCTTTGTGCACTGAACTGTCTTGTCATTCTTCAATTGCATCATCTGCTGATCATGCGCTGTGCTATTCTGAAAGCATGCAAAGACATTTTATTTATCTGGGATTCGAAAGATACTGATCTTTGCAATAGGACAGAGATGTCTTTCGCAACTCACAAGAGCATGGAGGCTTTTTTATATAACACATCAGAGGAGCCAGAGTCCCAATGGTCCCCTCAGAACTACATTCATTTGAATTTTGATTTTCTTTATGTCCATGGCTGATGTCCATCTTGGAAATTATGCCATTTTTTGAGCAGCAGTCTTCTCGCTGATAAGTTTTCCTAGAAAGTGTCTGTCATCCACGAGTAGGCCAGAAATTTTAGGCTCAAGACCTGTTTGGATTTTTTTTCCCCACAGAAAATTTCCACTTTTCTTTGGAAAACCAAAACCCCTAACCCCAACATTTTGGGGGTTTCAACCAATAAAAGTTAAGTTTTTGGAAGTTTGTAGCCAAAATTGTTTGTCAGAAAACTGCCAAAAATAGAAATTTTTATGTCTGGGGGTTTTACAAAGAAAAGGACATGGAGGGGAGGAGGGATGAAAGAAGGATAATGCCCTATTTTCTGGCCAGCTCTAGAATTTATATTTCTGGCTGACTCCAGGATGGCAATAATAATATTTGAAGCCTTATCCAGGTTTAGATGCCATATTCTTCTGTCCCCATAGTTTGGGGATATTTGAACCCAGGTTTTGGTCACATCACTATACTTTTCATTTTTGTGATGGTGATGCTCTGTGGGCAATGACTCGATGGGGCTCTATTTTTCTCAGGATAATTCAACATAAGCAAAAAAGCCTGCTTGGAAATCCAGGAGGAATGTATCTGCCTGTACTACTTTGATGTATAATCAGGATGGTGCACAGTCAGAAAGGATCTGACTCTTCTGAGGGGCAGGGTAGTTCGATGGAAAAGGTACCAACCAGGAAGTGACTTGTAGGTGTGCTTTTTCTAGTGCTAATGTTCTTCTGCTAGTTGGTATGCAGAGTATTTCTTCATGTGAATGGTGAAGCAATAGGAAATATTGCTTATCATTTCCATGTATGTTAACACCACAGAGGTAACAGAGAATCTAGTGTCTCTGTGTTTTGTTTTTGGCCTGCCCAGTCCTGTCAGCTCCCAGTTCCTGATGGTCCTCTACTCCAGTCTGTCACTTTATTAACTGTATCCCATGCATTCCTTTCTTTCCCATCCATTCATCAATGTTTTTGTATGTTTGCAGTCCTTATTATCCCTGTTTTGTTACAATGGAAGATCATGAGACTTGATATCTATGAGTGGAATATTTATACTTTCTGTCTGTGTCCTCTGTAACTATTGCCTTCTCCATGCTAGTTGCTGCTGTCTGCATACATTTGTGGAGTGAAGGGGCTGTCTGGCTTGGTTTTCTTTGGCCTGCCCTCCAGCCATAACTGTTTTCTGGCTCTCTGTATTCTTCTTTGAACTGGGACCATTTGTGTTAGCAATTGGTTGGCAGTGTCACTTGTCACACCCCTTGTGAGGTTTCCCCATCTGGTGATAATGTCTATCATTATATATCCCAGGGCTATGCCAATGGTGACCTGAGTTGATGACTTTCTTTTTTCTGCCAGGTTCTTGCATTTCTCTGCCCTATCTTTAATTCTTTTCCTAACAGATTGTTATTAATGGTACCAAATAGCTTTGACATGGAGAGGAGTTGGCTCTGCTGTACCTCCACCTTTCCATGAGGGACTCTGACAGTGGTCTTGGCTTGTGCATTTGCAATTATTCTTGCTTTGGAGATGGATCAGTTTCACCACAAGCCCATAGCCCACAAAGCCATGAACACGGGCCCATTTCCTTGCAGTTCCACCGTCTTTTGTAGTTTCCCTTTACTTTCCACAGTGCATTTGTAGTGAGGGGCAGACTCTGTTCACTGGTACTGACAGTGGAGCAAAATCCCACAGTCAACTTATTTTCAGATGACAAGTAGTACACGTCTGTATCAGTTCTGGAGATACATTCTTTCCAGGCCCCCCATAACTAAGGACAGCATCAGGGCCCATATCTATGAACTTTCAGCTACTTCTCTGATATTAATATTGCTGCTTGGGTCTCAGTCACTTGCATTTTTATCTGTTTTATTGTTGAACAGAGAGCAGAGTAGAGGAAGTCATTCATCCGCCCTCTCATATACTGCACAGTCCAAGTTCACTGTCATTTCTCATCTCCCTTTTTTGAGAAGTGGCTCTCGGATTTTAGTTTTTGGAATATTCTTATTTGCTAGTGAATAATTGTGTCACATGCAATCTATACCTGCAAGTTTTTATCACTTTGAATTGACTTTCTGGAATATACATACAAGAAATGACACATGAATTTGTATACAATATATGCTCAAACTATTTAGACAGTATTTCCAAATGATCACTCTCCACTGAGTCTATTATTTACTTCTTTAATGATGCTACAATGCCAAAAATAAGATTCTTAAAAAGTTATTAATGATCTAAATTCACATAAGCAAGCTTTAGATTGATCTTAGAAGGAAATTCATATTAAGTAGTATAGCATTAAATATACCAAACCACACTTTTGACTAGACTCTAAGGCCATAAAGGCACCGATTGCTCATTTGAATTGCTAGGATATCAAATCCCATGCAATTTGCCCTATTTTTAATTAAATAACAAACTCTGAGTCTTCTGACCATATAGAGGGCCTCTTGATTGGTTGAGCCATTTAGATGATTATTTAAATATTAGAGGCTTGGTTTTTTTACGGCTCTTTCTGTCAGTAATACACCTTATAGTAGTTTAATATTTTAGCTGGCCTGCATCCAGTGTCCATTATAATGTTAATCTGCTAATATTTACTGATGGGTATTGGGATATTGGCTGTTGTCTTATCCAAAGATGAAGGGTTTAGATGAAGCACTTTATGACAAAACTTTTAATTAGCTACACAGATCCTTTTTCTGGATAACAATTCCCCCTTTGGTTATATCTAGTCCCTAGATATTGCAGCAAGTGGGTAGAGCCACTCTCTCTCCTATTTGGCCAATCCCCATTGTGCTGCAGCCTTGTGAGACTTTTACCTTTGTGGCACCATATATTGAGTTTGAAATCTGTATTTAAGTACTTCCCTTAACTGCTCACTGCCTTCTGTATGAAAGGGAAGACCTAATATAAAATGCCAATTTATAAACTATAGTAAATCAGCACAATGATGGGGGAATAACATAGATGAGATTGCAGGTCTACTTTCTTTGTTACATGTTCATAATCTCATAGATTTTATGGCCGGAAAGGACCATTATAGCAATCTAATCTGAGCTGCTGTTTAACAAAGATCAGAGAATTTCATCCAGTAATTCCATAGCTTCTGGCTGAGCTAGATCATATATTGTAGCAAGACATCCAAACTTGAGTTAAGTTTTTTGGCATAGTGTGACATCATTTCGTCACTCATTTGTCTTACAACATTTGTATAGTGCAGTGGTTCTCAACCTATTTATCATTGTGGGGTGTTACCTGGGCCATCGGTTGAGAACCACAGTGCCCCACCCCAATTGTCCCTGACAGATCCCTATGCCCAGCCCCCGCCCAGAGCCCCCTTCCCAGAGTGGGGCCAGGAGCAGATTCCACTGTGGATCTGGGCAGCAGGACAGCCCTGGACCCTGCGGCACGGCAAGGCAGGACAGCCCCGGACCCGGCCATGCGGGGCAGGACAGCCCTGGTGGACCCAGACCCTACTGCGCCAGTGGGGCAGTCTGGCATCCCAGACCCTGTCATGCAGGCCTGGCAGCCTTTAACACACAGCTGGGCTGTAGCTGTGTGCTAATTGGGCCGCATGCAGCCCGCGGGTTGAGAACCACTGGTATAGTGAGACTAGCATTGCTACCATTAGCATAGATGACTTAAAGACATATCACAATATTTTTCTTGTTTACTCTATTGCAGCCAATACATGTATAATCCTGTCTCAGCTTGTCTAGATCAGTTGTCATTATGGAATACAGTGTTGGAGGGGCGTGTGCTAAGTAGTACTACGGCTTGTTCCAGAGGCTGATATTTTATGCACTTCTTTATTGCAGTGTTTAAAATGAGAGGGGATTGTTACTTTGCTCCATGATAGTTAAATGGATGTTTTTCACAAGGGTTTATTTTCTATGCTGTGAAACCATAGCAGATAAATGTGCACTCACACTCACTGTATTATTGCCTTTCTGCTGCAATCAGGCTTCCATGACAAGAAGATATGGTTAAAAAAAAAAGGAAATAAAGTTATGCAGGAGATGGTACTAAACTGAATACTACATCATAAACCCATTTCCCCCCCCACCATAAAAACCAACACATGGCTCCAACACACAGGGAAGTTCTAATCCTCATCTGAGTTGTGTATAATGGACTGAACTGGACCAATAAAACTAAACAGCCCCTTAAATTTGGGAAATTTGTATTTACATCCAAATCTGAATGCTGTGGCTTGAGACCATTTCTGTAGGATACTGTATAGGGTTGCCAACCTTCCAGGATTGTCCTAGAGTCTCCAGGAATTAAAGGTTAATCTTTAATTAAAGATTATATCTTTTAATAAACCCTCGCAGAATACATCCAACCAAAATTGGTGACTGTAATACTGTCTCCTCTTAAATGTATATGATGATAGGTTAGCGTTATGTGTTTATCCCCATCAGGGCCAGCCTTAGACCTAATGGTGCCCCAGGAGAGGAGCATCTTTGGCACCTCCCCTCTATTTGTTAAATATTTGAATACCTTATTTTTCACTGCATTTGTAGCCCATTTCAGGACCGATGCGTGGTTTGCATGATGCTTCTGCATCTGTTCTTTGCTCTGTTCATGTGTAGGAACACATGTTCCAATAAATCCCTTCCTCCACTTACCGTTGCACCCCCTTTCCATAGAATTCTTGAAAATGCTGTAGTAGAGGCTCATGGGCAGGGCCAGCCCTAGACCAAATGGTGCTCCCCAAGCCTGGCATCCCAGGTCGCCTGTCCCTAAATCCAGCTCTACTGCCCGCCCCCTCCACAAACAGAATCATGACCCTTTTAAAGAGAGAGTTATTAAAGCATAACTGGAGTTTTGCCATATGTTTTGATCATCTCCACTACATTCGTGTTGGGTACACAGAGCCCTAGCCAAAGGCCCACTGAAGACAATGACAGTCATTCCATTGACTTCAATCAGCACTGGATTGAACCCATACAGCACAAATATTTTCAGAATTCCAGGAGATTTTGTGGCAGTTTCCGTTTAATTTCAGTTATCTGGCAACAGTATCAGGCAGTGGTATGAAATATTTAGAGGATAATGTTTGCAGTCTCTAAAGGTGGGATTTAAATAAGAAAGGTGTTTTTTTATTATTATTATTTTAAAAGAAACAAACTGCCCTAAAACATGGTTAATTCTTGTGGACTCTAACTTTAACATAAGTAGGAGCATAAGGCACTAAGCATTCAAAATTGACATTTTAATGCACAACAGTAGAAAACTTAAGAATTTTGATTTAGATTGATTTGAAGCAGTAAAAAATTGACCTTGTAAACATTTCCATAGGAGGTAGAACACATACATTTGACTATTTGTCAAACAAGAGAAAGTAAACAGTGACTCTGCAATCCTAATAAATAACAAACATCACAGGCATTAAATAAACAATTTTTATACAAAAAAGGTTTACGTGAAAGACTGAAACAGTGTATTTAATAAATTAAAAATGGGAATAATCATTTTTTCACAGCCAAGACATGTCTGCAAGAATCATTGGTTCTTTCTGCTCACCCTGAAGTTATGACTTCAGAACCGCATTGATGCTGACAATTTCTGAGCAATTCATGTGCAGGGCATGATCTGAATATAGCTCGTTTTCTGTTTGAGTGTTAACCTTAATCTTCAGGATAGGTTCCTTAAGACCAATTTTTAATACTTTTTCATCCCAGTCATTGATGGGGTTTGACAACTAACAAAACCATCAGAGGCTAGAACTGGAAAATAAGTGTAAAAAAATAAAATGCCTCTCCTAATTCAGGTGCCTCCAGCAGCAGCTCCCATGAAGACCGTGTTGATTGGTGGTAAAGATGACACCATCTCTCTATTGGGCTGTCCATGGGAGTCCAGCGTTTCCTGAGAAGGATACTGGTTAGATGTTCCGTACATGCACTGGGAGGAGGATGCAGCTACTGCAGTTTGCATATTTGAAGCTGTGAAAAGAAAGGTAACTATCACTGCATGTTTTCTGTTCGATTCTCTCTATCTTAATATACAGTTTGCTTTAATTAGATACAGTCCTGTATTCAGACATACCATCTCCCTAAACACAGGTAATGGTGGGGGATCATGGGGGCTGAAATCTGAACCCATTCTGGATTCAGATATGAATTTCCCAAATGGCTCTTCTCTTTCTAAAGGGATAATCTAACATCCCAGATCTGAAGGAACATCCCTGAATTTTTAGGATGTTACAAATCCAGCTGAACTTCACAGCAGGAGCCCATCTCTAACACAAGGCGTGCAAAATGAAGCATGTTTGCTATTCCTCCTCCTCCCACATCAAGCATCATTCATTCCAGTATTGACTCTTAAGGCTTGTCTACACTTACAGCGCTGCACCAGTGCAGCTACATTGCTGTAACGCTGAGTGAAGACGCTAACTGCACCAATGGAAAGGTTCTCCTGTCAGGGTAGGTACTCCACCTACCTGAGAGGTGGTAGCTAAGTTAACCGGAGAAATCTTCCCATCAACATAGTGTGTCTACACCAGGAGTTTGGTCAATACAACTGCATTGTGGCAAAGTCACACCCCTGAACAATGTAGTTATACCAACATATATTGATAGTGTTGACCAAACCTCAGACTGCACCACTGCCTCTAGATGTAAAAAATCAAACCTTCCACCTGGCAAATATCATCACAGGACACAAAAGGCTCTTGGTGAGGACAATCCCTGGAGTGTTTTTTCCCTGCTGAAGTTTTTCTTAAAGAAGCCAGCCAGCCAGCAGTGGCTACTTGGAAGTCTCCAGAAGAACCATAGTTAAACACTGTTTTGGGATTTCTTTATGATTGGCACAGATGAATACAGCTCTTTAAGAAGTTATTGCAAGGAAAAGAACAAGGGCACAGTTAAGTGGCAGGATGAGTGGGCAGCTGTCCATTCGTAGATTTGGGGAATCATTTTTAGTCTGACTGTCTTGCCCAAATTGTTGCTCACACTTATTACCATGATTGTTCTCACAATCAGGAGACTGTATGTGCCAATAGAAAAATAAATGTTTTCAGATTTGCCAACAGGGATACCTGACTGGCATGTGCAGCCACAGAATTAGTGCACAGTTCCACAAAATTTTTTGCATATTTCAGAAGTGTGGCCCTTTTATTCAAAACTAGTTTAACTAGAAGACAGATGCAAATCTCTCAGAGAAAGTGGGCAAGGAGGAGCCAGAAAGAGAGCTGGGGCAATCATAGGCGTATTCAACCACGTGTGGAGGATAGCCCTGAGCATTTCAATATTGCTAAGACTTGAAAATTGCTAACCATTTTAAAAGGGAACATCACCAATAACAAATTATCAAGACTCAGGCTTCAGTGGTTTGGAAACTCCAAGAAAAGGCATGATCTAGTAGAGTGCAAGTGATATGTGATTCAGGCTGAGCTGAAAACAAATGCCCTGTTCTGTGAGCATTTTTGAGATTTTGAAAAAAATTCCCGTCCTGAATCGTGACAAAAAATCAAAATCACAGAAATTTTCTGAGAACTGGCAGAAATATTTTTCAGTTTGGGTCAATGAAAACATTTCATCATGATAACATCAAAATAATTTGTCTGAATGTCAGTCTTCCCCGCCTACCTTTTAAACCTTTTTAAAAGTCTAAATAACCAACATTTCTAAATGAAAAGTTATTTCGACTCACAAACCTCAAACTTTTTGTTTCAAATGTCAAAACTGGATATTTTGGCAATTTAGAAACTCCCCCCCCCAATGTTTGTGTTATTGTCATGTGAATTGATAAATTCATAGATTCCAAGGCAAGAAGGGACTACTATGATAATTTAATCTGACCTCCTGTACAACGCAGGCCATAGAACTTCCCCACAATAATTCCTAATGCACAGTTTTTAGAAAAACATCCAATCTTGATTTAAACATTGTCGGTGAGAATCCATCACAACCCTGGGTAAATTGTTCCAGTGGTTAATGACTCTCATTATTAAAAATTTACACTTTTTTTCCAGTCTGAATTTGTCTAGTTTCAACTTCCAGCTGTTGAATTGTGTTATACCTTTCTCTGCTAGATTGAAGAGTCCATTATTAAATATTTATTCCCCATGTAGATACTTATAGACTGTAATCAAGTCACTCCTTAACCTTCTCTTTTTGAGTTGGGAGATTCATTGAAGCTTGAACAGTTTCAGTTTCCCTCAACTGGCATTTTTGGACCAAAAAAAGTTTTGTTGAAAAATTCCTGACCAGCTCTACACATGATCTGTCTAAAATAGAAGACATTATTCTTGCCTTTTTTGCCTGTTTATTGCACAAGATAGGCAGAAAAGTGGGGAAAAGAAATCAAATAGCTGAGGTCTAGAAGGAAATACATATTATGCATATAGAACCTAATTATGCTGTGATTTACATCTTCCTTGCAGTTCTTTTGACCCCATTAATAATACTGAATCAAAATAAGGTCTAGTATAATGCAGCTGACTTCCATGGAGTTAAAGGAGGATGAACTAGTCCTTTATTCTTAATATTTACTTTTCCAACCACCTTGGGACCACACAGTTCTCACTCTGGTAAAACTCACTGACATCAGTGGATGTTTTGCCTTAAGTGAGGACTACAAGATTTGGCAAAGGTGTTTAGACTACACTGTATTAAGGTGTTACCAGGTTCATAGTGCTTGCTTCATCATCAGAGGTACTTACTTATGGGGGTCCGACAGACTATTGAAGATGAGGAATCTGTATAGTATGAGCCTGCCTGTTTTCTTCCATTGTCATCTAAGATGTTGAGTGGGTCATGAATGTCATTGTATGGCGGCAGTGGTCGAATGCTGCTTACACTACTGATTACAGAAACATGCTGATCCACCATTGATCCAAGTCTGTGGGATTCTGGGTAGTTTATGTTGTTTCCATAGTATCCTATTGACAGGGAAAAAACAAAAAAGTAAAATAAAATAACTATATAAAAAAGAAAAGTTGCTCTAGTGGCTTAACTGGGAGTCAGAAGATCTGGGTTCTACAGCCATCTCTGTTAGTGCCTAGCAGCGCGACCATGGGAAATCCATTACCCCTCTGAGCCTCCGTTTCCACATTCTGTCAAATGGAAGTAATAGTACTTCCCAGGGGCGCTGTGAGATTTCAGTTGATTAATGCTAGTAAAGTGCTTTGAGAACTGCTGACAGATCACGCTCTTGAAGAGCAAAAATGATTATCATCAGAGACGGGTCAAAACCAAACGCTTGCAACTGAACCCATTGAATTTTAGGTAGTTTAGGATTAGCATCTCCAAGTTGAAATTCATTGTTCCTGGTCAGCTCCAAAACCAGAAGGGGCCAATTTTCTGGTTCCTGTCAGGCTGTAGAGAAAAGCTAACTAGAACAGCCACTTTTACAAGAATTTGGTACAGTGGAATGCAAACCAAAACACTAACTTTTATATGGCCTTCAATTCAAACTTCAAAGCCTAGCTCAAATATCTGGATCTAGTTCCAAACACCACTTCTTCATTTTCTATTTATCCTTGTTTTGTTCTCTTGAATATGTATATGAAAAACTAAACAAGGATTATTTATAGAACTAATATAAATTAGCTACAAGTCACTGGTTGTAGTCATTATGCTACAATAAACCCATTATGTAAAATCCACTTCTTTTAAATTTTTCCTAACTAGCTACAGTATGTAGTTCTTAGTGAATTCCTTGGCTCACAGCTTATTAAATACTAAGGCATTATCTATGTGCAATGAAGAGAGAAGAGAATCTAAAAACTTGCCCAAAATTTTGGCACAAAGTGAATCTTTCACTGTAAAGTCAGAGTCAAGCCTATCTCAGCCACAATCAAGTAGTCAGAGGAGCAACTACTCAGCTTCATATCCCTAATTCAATTCTGTGCTTTTGAAAATTTGACCCATCATAGTAAATAGATTTTGAAATGGATGGCCAAGAAAAAATACAAGAGAAGAAAATTCTAATTATAATGGTATTGCATATGTGCTGTGCCTTTCATCCTGAAGGCCCCAAAATCACTTCAAAAAACTGATCTACAAGTCACAGTCCCAACAGGAATCATTTCACCGACCACATCTCTGGGGTGGGACATGGCCACTGTTTTACATTCACAGCAATCCACACTAGGACCAAAATCCTGAATTGCAACCAAGCTGTGCTTTAAGCCACTTTTGTTTTGCTACCCTCGCCTGGGGGGCAGGCTGGCCACAGGACTTGCCCTGGTATTAAGAAGAGCAACTTGAGGGTTGCTCCATTTGATACCAGCTGCCAAAGGGGCTCTTCTAGCAATGGAGATTGCTGAAGCACAGAGACATGGGCCGTGCCCCCTTTATGCTCGACAGGCCAACTCTGCTAGAGGGAGGTTAGCACAGGAGCTGCTAAGGCACTCTGTGCCACCCGGGTATCCCCCGGGGCAGTAGGAATCGGGAAATCAATCCTCAAGTAGTTAGTTACACTGGCTTTACAGTTGCTTTGTGTCATCAAAGCAGTGGCAACCAGCCAGGGTGCACAGGAGGATTGAAGTTGTGAACAGGAATTGAAGAACACCTTATGTGCAAGAGAGGAGACAAAGAGCAAGTATTGCCTCTGGGTATGAATAGATAATCCGAGAGAAAGGAAGATGATTATAAAGATTAATACCATTGGAAGCATTAGGGGGATATGTTGCTCCTGGACAGGCAGAAGACACTGAATTGCCCAGGAAATTGAAGCTCCCAGTGTTCAAAAACTGCATATTGTGTGTGTCCTGTGTAGTCGAGGAGGGACCGTAGTTGGCCGGAGACCTGGGATTGTATGGAGACACAGCACAACTGCTACTGAAGTAGTCTCTGGAGAACTGCTGCTCACTCAAGGCTGCGAATCGACTGTGCTCTGTTCTGTGGTGATAAACTCCTGCAGGGGTAGGGGTCTGGGGCTTGAACATGGCCTGGTAATTGGAATTGCTTCCATAATAGCTCTGATTGGTTTGTGACAAAGTCTGGTAAAGGGGCTCTGAATAGGAAGAGCAGTGTGAATGTGTGGATAACACTGGGCCTACACTTGACGGTCTCCCAGCCATTGGGCCCTGGTTGATAACACTTCCTCGATTGGCCATGGCTGGGGAAATGGGTGGAGTCATCAGATGACCAGTGCTTTGAGAGAGCTCCAGCTGACCTGAAAAAAACAAACATTAGTGTTAGGTAGTGTTCATGCTGTGATATTCTCAGATGCTGACTAAAGTGGGTTTTTCTAAAACTGTAAATATAATACAGTAGTGAGTGTGTGTTATGGGTTCCCTCTATGCTGCTCTGCAGAGGATCTGTGGACCCTCAGTTCAGTCTCTGGTGTGCTAGCCAACATGGCAGCCACCACATTCAATGGAAGAGGGGGGCACCTCTGGTATTCAAACTGCTGTCGACCTCAGATGTTTGAGGCAATGATGCTTCTATCCACTGCTCAAAGGAAGTTCCTCCTGCACATCTGAGGTTCACAGTGGTTCGAATCTACAGATGTGCTTCCACTTAATGTGACAGCCACCGTCTACTGGCTAACATACCAGGACTGAACTGGGGAACTCTAGAGCTAAAAGCATGAGCAGCTCCAGCTCCAGGTCAAATGCTCTGCAGCTAGCGACTCTAACAACTCATATCCTCTTTGAATTGGCTTAGGGGGGACCCATAACACAATCACCAGTTGATTACATAAGGTTTACACACTATTCTTCCCCCTTTAGTAACTATAGATTAAAAGAGCAATTATATCAGTAAAGAGAAGATCCTGATGCATAGAATCACAGTAAGGTAGAGCTGGAAGGGACCTTGAAAGGTCATCTAACCCAGCACCCAGCGCTGAAGCAGGACCAAGTGTACAAGACAATCCCTCACAGGCGTTTGTCTAACCTGTTTTTAAAAACCTCCAATAAAAATCTCAACAACCTCCCTTGGAAGCCTATTCCAACGTTTATCTATCCTTATAGTTAAAAAGTTTTTCCTAATATCTAATCTAAATGTCCCTTGCTGCAGGCAGATTGAGCCAATTACTTTTTATCTTTCCTTCAGTGGACATGGAGAACAATTGATCACTGTCCACTTTATAACAGCCCTTCACAATTTTGAAGACTGTTCTCAGGTCAATCCTCAGTCTACTTTTTTTTCAAGACTAAAACACACCCGTCTTTTTTAACTTTTCCTCAAAATTCTGGTTTTCTAAACCTTTTTATCATTTTGTAGCTTTCCTCCAGATTCTCACCAATTTGTCCACCTCTTTCTTGAAGTGTGGTGCTCAGAACTGGACACATTACTCCAGCTGAGGCCTCACCAGTACTGAATAGAGCAGAGCAGTTACCTCCTGTGTCTTATATATGACATTCCAGTCAATACACTGTTGACTCATATGCAATTTATGATCCATTATAACCCTAGATAATTTTGAGCTATTTGAGTTATTCCCCATTTTGTAGTTGTGTGACTGATATTTTTTCTTTCTATGTGAAGTACTTTGCACTTGTCTTTATGAATTTCACATTGTTGAAGTCAGACCAATTCTCCAATTTGTAATCCTGTCTTCCAAAATGCTAGCAACCCCTCCCTGCTAGGTGTAATTCATAAATTTTATAAGCGTACTATCCACTTCATTGTCCAAGTCATTAATGAAAATATTGAATAGTACTGGATCCAGGAAAGATCCTTGCAGGACTCCACTTGATAAGTCCTCTGAGTCTGACAGTAAACCATTGATAACTACTCTTTGAGCAAAGGTGCCGACTCTGGGTGCTCTGGGGCTCAAGCACATGCGGAAAAAAATAGTGGATGCTCAGCACCCAGCAGGCATTGTGGTTCTGTGGCCCTAGGGCTGGCCATCAATCAGATGTTCGTTGGGCTCCAGGGCTGGCTGCCAATCAGCTGTTCGGTGGGCCCCATTGCTGGCTGTCAATCGGGGAGGGGCTGGTGGGAGGCACTTGTGGGAGAGGGTCGAGATGAGCCAACTGTGGGCAGGGGGACATCGGGGGAGGGGGTGAAGTCATCGGGGGAGGGGGGCGAAGGAGGGAGGGAAGAGACGGAGCGAGGGCGGCACCTCAGGGGAAGTGGCCCAGCAGGAGCAGGGCCTTGGGGGAAAGCAGGGGTGGAGCACCCAGTGGGAAAAACAAAAGTCATCACCTGTGTCTATGGTCTTTCAACCACCTCATAGTAATTTCATATAAACCACATGTGCTTATGAGAATGTCATATGGAATGTATCAAAAGCCTTACTAAGATCAAGATATATAATGGCTACAGATTTCACCCTGTCGAAGCCAATAACCCTGTCAAAGAAGGAAATTAGGTTGGTTTGCCATGATTTGTTCTTGACCAATCCATGTTGGCTATTCCTTATTACCTATTATTTTCTATATGCTTAAAAACCGATTAATACCTGTTAGCTGCATATTTTCACTGTCCCCAGTGGAGAAGGGGTTCAAACCAGAATATAAACTGCTGTGCTGGTTGGCTGACAATGACACATACGTTTGCTCTGCAAGGCACTCATTTTTGACTGAAGTGTCACTAGGAAGGGTAGGAGCTTTGTTGCGGTTTGCGAGGAAGCAAGAGCTTGGTGATGCGGTAAAGGCAGCTTTACTTGCATCTGGAAAAGTATAAGAAAATTCTTTTCAGAGTAGCAGCCATGTTAGTCTGTATCCTCAAAAAGAACAGAAGGACTTGTGGCACCTTAGAGGCTAACAAATTTATTTGAGCATAAACTTTGTGAGCTACAGCTCCCTTCATCGGATGCATTCTTGATTGTGGTTGTATGCATGTATAGCATGTAAACTCACTGTCCGTATACATCAGCATGTGAACCGGCTGATGAGAATACAAGAGGCCTGTTAGTGACTCATTAACATTGTTTGGTCACTTATTTAAAAAAAAAATCCTACAAAGCCTCCAAATTTGACATAGTCAATATATGCAACTTTATTATGTCACTCTAGTCTTCCCCTTCCCTGCTCAAACGCCTTCCATTGTGTTCTATGTCCATAGACCTACATCATAACAGAAGAACTCTTCATAAATGAAGCAATACTGGTAATTATTTGGGTCAAATTTATCCCTCTGGAAATGTCATTGAAGTAAGTGGAAACACTCCAGCCATGAAGTCAATTGAGTTACATCAGGAATGAATTAGGCTTATAACATTTAATCCTTAATTATATGAAGGGTGGAGGAGGGGAGCTCAAAAGCCCATAAAGCTCATACATTTTATAGTGCTGCCTGGCAAAATGTATTTGTTCTTTTCAGTACTTCTCAAGTTCATTGCTCACCATGGGTGAAAACCTGGCGCCAGTGAAGTCAATGGGAGTTTTGCCACTGTCTTCAATGAAGCCAGGATTTCACTTCAGGTCCTCAAGTCCCGCCCAAGTCCCCAAGTTGAATGCAAATTTTGCATAGCACAAAATTCTGTAAAGCTGAATAATAATAATAATTTAAAAAGGCCAATTTCCCCCCTCAGATTAAATCAATGGGAACTGCTTGTATTAAAGAGCAGAATTTGGCCATTACGAAACGAAAAGCTGAAGACTGATTTCATTTAGACTGGTGTAAATCCAAAGCAACTCCATTGAGCCCAGGACTCTGGATTTATATGGTGTAAATGAGACTTGAATTTGGTCCAAACACAATTTCTTGAGCTTTACTGAGCTTTGCTCACCTCACAGCAAAGTGCCTGGAGTATGATAGAAGTGTGGAGGGTAAAGTAGAACGATAGCTGGGAATGCTTAAAATGCTCTTTTAAAATTCCTGTTGTGTCTTTGCTCATATTAATGCTTCACCAAGGGAGCGTTTACATGCTGTGGAATAAAAGACTGGCAACATGGCCGCAGCTGGTGTGGGTCAGCTGACTCAGGCGTGTGTGGCTCAGGCTGTGGAGCTAAAAATTGCTGCCTAGATATTTTAGGCTTGGGCTGGAGCCTGGGTTCTGGCACCCTCCCCCTTTGCGGGGTCGTAGAGTTTGGGCTCCAGTCTGAGCCCAAACGTCTACATAGCAATTTTCCAGCCCTACAAACGGAGCCCTGCAAGCCCAAGTCAGCTGACCTGGGCCAGCTGTGGGTGTTTAATTGTGGTGTACATGTACCTGAAAGGTGAAATAAGGCTCCAGTCCTGTAAAGACCTTAACTTTAAGCATATGGGTAGTCCAACTGGAGTCAGCAAGACTACTCATGTACTTAAAAGTTAAGTATGTGCATACGTCTTTTCACGGTCTGGGCTTAAATAAACAAATAAATAAAAACAAAAGGAATCAAATGTAACAATCAAGTTACCCAAATTCTTCATATACTTGTCCAATAGATTCTGGAGTTCTTGTTCTTTGTCATTGTTGAACTGGGTCTCCATGGCTAGCAGGATGTACTCATCTAGTAGCATACGGATCAAATGAAAAGAACCTTGGTGGGGGTGGAGGGAGAGAAGAGAGAGTGTAACAAAATTATCTTTGTGACCATCTCTCAACACTTTACAAGAAGCAAGTGAAACAAACAAATAATTGTTGGACTTTAAATGACCTGCCAAGACCAACAAGGAATAGTGCCTAACTTCTCGCTCTAATCTCTGTTTGCACTGGCCCACCTAGCTCAATATGTTTACTATCCTGTAGGCTATTTGGCCACTAATTACATCAAAGAAAAATACTGATGAAAGTGAGACATGCTTTATACATGAAGAGGGCACACACTGGAGGTAGATAAGGCTGCACTCTGCTAGAATGAGCCTGACTCTGCTCTATTTCTGTTTGTCTTGTACTAAATAACCAGACAATGGTCCACAAAGTCCTGGAGTTGATTTCAAGGAAACACCACATTCAAACCAGATCTCCCACTACAGCCTTTTCAAATATCATTTGAATGAAAGATAAAAATGTAACATCCAATACAGAGATCAGTTGAGAAATGATGCGCTAACTGTAATTTGTGCTGAAAAAATTTCTCATTTAGAAATATTAGTTTCTAAAGGACGTTTCTAAAGTGTCTAAAGGACACTAAAATGTTAAAAGCTTCAAAGTATATGATGTGTGAACTTGAAATCTTAAAACAAATAGGAGCAGGATGTTGTGTGTGATGTCCATTATCCCAGAGCTAAACCATAAAGATATTTTGCTAAATTCCTTGTAAAACGGCTTGATGTGAAAAACAATTATTTTTGCCAAACTGATTCAGATGTATTATTCTTATCTAAAATCACTTATCTGGACCTCTTATCTTGGGAAATATGCTTGTGTATTTTATTGCCAAGTTAAATAATCATAATATTACCTTGTTCTTACATAGCACATTTAATCATTATTATTCATGGTAGTATTATTGTTATTTAGATCTCAGTACTTCACAAAGGCCAGTATAATTATCCCCATTTTATATATTGGGAAATTAACTCCTAGCACTAGCTCAAAAATGACAAAGAAATATCAAACCTTTAAAAATTGACATTAATCCTAGGGTACCAACTAATTACTGCTAAGAATGTTCTTTAAAAATGCAGTTGGCAATGTATATAGAATAATTGTTTGGGCTCTGGTCAGAGAAACATTCGCCAGACAATTCCATATGCTTGGGAAGTCTGAACAGAGTGCCAAGCAGATAGTTCATAAAGGAGGGGTTTTATAAAGACAAGGATACCAAAACTTGATGCGTTGTTTAGGGTGAGATTATGCATCACTCGGGCACCAAAAAAGCTCCATTTGAGAAGGAAATCTTGAGCTCTCTTCTTCAGTGACCTCCCATTTTGTTTATTTGCCTAAAAGAGAAAGAAAGAAAGAGGAATCTATAAGTAAACTATGATGACTCCTACTTGTCGGGAATCTTATTTAGCCTGTGCACGTGGCCACACAGCACAGCAGGGGAGACAGGAGAGTGGTTTCTGCTTGGCAGTTCACAGGATATCTTGGACAGTCTGGCAGGACAGTTTGGCTGCATGAGACATGCTCTGCAGTGCACATACTTAGTACTTCAGAAAGGATTAGTGCATGCTCTCTCTAGTGCAAGCGGGCTGGGGACACGGCCACGCCTCCAATGAGGCAGGCTGCTTTCCCTTTTGGCTGTGAGCTGGATGGTTTTTCTGCTGGGCTCCTGTCCTAGTACTCAAGATAGTAATACCCCTCTACACATGTATAGGTAGAAAGGAAAAAACTCTTTGCACTGTATTATGCCACCTACAAACAAAGAGCTGGAATTGATCCCTGTGCTTAAACTTCATATGCATACTATTCAGTGGGCCATCTCTCTTGTCAAACAACAAAATGGGAAATCTAGTATCCTTGACTGGAGCTTTTAATACTAGTGGCTCATTGTTGTCACTTCACCCTGACAGGGCTTTGCTCCATGTGCTAACATTATAACCTGTCACTTTTGCAAACAGAAAGAAGCAATGTTGTGAATTTGACAGTGACTGCGCTTTAACATGAACAGAAGGTAGGGGGCAATGGGAGGATTACATGTTCTGTAAATGATTAGCTCTGACTCAACTAATCTCGACTCCTACAAGGGACTATTGGTTGGGATTGTTTTTTTCTAACCCTGGGAAAACAACCCTGGAAGCATACCTGCTTGCCTTTGTATCATATTACATAATAGATGCTAAAGGGGGATGATCTCCTATTTTTCTGCCTGCTTTGTTTATCACTGATTGTCTAAAAGAATATCCCATATCACATTTTAGATTGTAACAGTCAAATTCTGCTTTCAGAGAAGAGGGCTGAAACCTCACTTAAATCAGTGGGAGTTGTGCATTTGTGTATGTAAGACGGTAAATATCATAATGCTGCTCTATAAATCCATGGTACGCCCACATCTTGATTACTTTGTGTAGTTCTGAACACCCTGTCTCAAAAAAGATATATTAGAATTGGAAAAGGTACAGATAAGGGCAACAAAAACGACTAAGAGTATGGAACAGCATAAGGAAGTGTTATTTACCCCTTCACATAACACAAGAATCTGGGGTCACTCAATGACATTAATAGGCAGCAGGTTTAAAACAAACAAAAGGAAGTACTTCTTCACACAACACACAGTCAACCTGTGGAGATCTTTGCCAGGGGATGTTGTGAAGGTAAAAACTATAACTGAGTTAAAAAAAGAATTAGCTAAGTTCGTGGAGATAGATCCATCAACGGCTATTAGCCAAGATGGTCAAGGATCAATAGTTATGACCAGATAACTGGCTCTGTGGATGAGGGGAAAGCAGTGGATGTGTTCCTTGACTTTAGCAAAGCTTTTGACACAGTGTCCCACAGTATTCTTGCCAGCAAGTTAAAGAAGTATGGGCTGGATGAATGGACTCTAAGGTGGATGGAAAGCTGACTAGATTGTCGGGCTCAATGGGTAGTGACCAATGGCTTCATGTCTAGTTGGCAGCTGGTATCAAGTGGAATGCCCCAGGGGTCAGTCCTCGGGCCGGTTTTGTTCAATATGTTCATTAATGATCTGGAGGATGGCGTGGATTGCACCCTCAGCAAGTTTGCAGATGACACCAAACTGGGAGGAGAGGTAGGTACACTGGAGGGTAGAGATAGAATACAGAGGGACCTAGACAAATTAGAGGATTGGGCCAAAAGAAATCTGATGAGGTTCAACAAGGACAAGTGCAGAGTCCTGCACTTAGGATGGAAGAATCCCAGTCACCGCTACAGACTAGGGACCAAATGGCTAGGCAGCAGTTCTGCAGAAAAGGACCTAGGGGTTACAGTGGACGAGAACCTGGATATGAGTCAACAGTATGCCCTTGTTGCCAAGAAGGGCAATGGCATTTTTGGATGTATAAGTAGGGGCATTGCCAGCAGATTGAGGGAAGTGATCGTTCCCCTCTATTCGACTTTGGTGAGGCCTCATTTGGAGTACTGTGTCCAGTTTTGGGCCCCACATTACAAGAAGGATGTGGAAAAATTGGAAAACGTCCAGCGGAGGGCAACAAAAATGATTAAGGGACTGGAACTCATGACTTATGAGGAGAGGCTGAGGGAACTGGGATTGTTTAGTCTGCAGAAGAGAAGAATGAGGGGGGATTTGATAGCTGCTTTCAACTACCTGAAAAGGAGTTCCAAAGAAGATGGATCTAGACTGTTCTCAGTGGTAGCAGATGGCAGAATGAGGAGTAATGATCTCAAGTTGCAGTGGGGGGCATTTAGGTTGGATGTTAGGGAAATCTTTTTCATTAGGAGGATGGTGAAGCACTGAAATACGTTACCTAGAGGGATGGTGGAATCTCCTTCCTTTGAAGTTTTTAAGGTCAGGCTTGACAAAGCCCTGGCTGGGATGATTTAGTTGGGGATTGGTCCTGCTTTGAGCAGAAGGTTGGACTAGATGACCTCCTGAGGTCCCTTCCAACCCTGATATTCTATGATTCTAAGGATGCAGTCCCACGCTCTGAGTGTCCCTAAGCCTCTGACTGACAGAAGCTGGGATTGGACAACATGGGATGGATCACTCAATAATTGCCTTGTTTTGTTCATTCCCTCTGAAGCGTCTTGCACTGGTGAATATCAGAAGACAGGATAGTGGGCTAGAGGGACTATTGGTCAGTCCCAGTATGGTTGTTGTTATATTATATGAGGGCTGAATTAATCTCTAAGGGCCCTATTCAGCATTGTACTAAATAATAACAATGCCTAGTTATTATATAATGCTTTTTATCAGTAGGTCTCAAAGTGCTTTACAAAGGAGGTCAGTATCATTATTCCCATTTTACAGATGGGGAAACTGAGGCACGGAGAAGGGAAATGACTTACCAAAGGTCAACCCATAGGTCCACGGCAGAGTCAGGAATAGACCTCAGGTCTCCTGAGTCCAAGTCCAGTGCACTAGCTACTAGATTACACTGCCTTCCCTTAATGTACTTGCTTACATTAAGGAGCTCAGTAAGATGATAGAAGACATTAGCATTACCAACCATTATATTTTCAAACAAAAATAATTGAAAAAAGTTCCTCTCTCACTGGAAAGGCTTGATTCAGCATTTGGTATTTGATTTGAGATCACTAATCTCACTATCAGCTGAAGCACTGAATTTTCCTCATCTCTCTGTTCTTCTAGATGCTTATGAATCACAAGCTGGGATGTCATTTATTATTCCAGATATAACCTGGAACTCTGAATGCAGGTCTTACAGGCAAGGAAGACCCAAATTTAAACTATTTTGTTTTGAAAATATAAATGTGTTTGGTCACAGACAAGCATAACAATCTTAATTTAACTGTACACAAACCTTCACTCTTATGATTTTAAATTTGCTTCACAAAACATTTTCAATTCACTATAAAAATAATTCCCACAAAAATCTTGAGTAATACCAGTGCACTCAGCCTAAAATCACAGCAAGGCACTTTCCATGCAGTTATTCTTTTCATACAAGAAATCCTTCTGCAGATTAGCCACTCCTGATTCCATCTACCACTTTTTCTTACATCACACTTAATGGCACACAAATATCATTTTGAAAAAAACAAAGATCTCCGTCTCTGAGGACCAAATCTTGCTCACACTCATTTGAGCAGTGCCACTGATGTCATCTATACAAAGGTAAGGTGTGAGTCTTTTATTTATTTTTACATCATTATGGAAGTACTGATTTCAATGTCATAGTCATATAGAATTGAGGTTTCCATATATAAAACACTTGCGATGAGATTTTCAGAAGAAGTGAGCACTGGCTTAACTTTGACCTTATTGGAGCAGATCCTAAACTGGAGTGAATTATCATAGCTCCATTGACTTCCATGGACGGATGACAATTTGCAGCCGCTGAGGATCTGTCTCATTGAAAAATCATTCTCTTCAGGGAGAACAGAGTTAGCCCAAAGCTGAGTACTTTTGAAAATCCCATCCTTGAAGTCAGTGGGACTTCGCTTACATGATTAAGGGGAGCAGGATTTGGCCCTGAATCAGACAGAGCAGTTGAAAGGTACCTTGATAACCCTTTGCTCAACCACAGTATCCAACCATTCAATAAATGATTCCACAGTGGCGTTCTTCTTTAGCAGGTCCTTCAGTTCGTGGAACACTGTAATAGAGTCATCTACCATGTAAAAAGGAAAACACATCGTTGCTCGCTCCTCTGAGTATGAGAGAAAGCCACTCACCAGTCACTGACAATTTTGTAGCATGGAAAGGAAAGGAAAGAATTAGAGCATTGAAAGAATGGAAAATTCACCAAGGAAGCAAGCATTCTTGTTTGTTAGCTTTTTATTTTGTTTGTTTTGTTTTAAAAAGCTCTTCCACATTGCAAATTATGGGAGACTTTAAGAAAATGGAGAATTTTCCCATAAAATAAAATTACACACTAAGATATGAACATTTTTCATTAATTCCAGGATCTGTTCTTGGAATCATGTCTAACTCTAAATTTAATAGGACAAAGAACAGCTTTACCATACTGTAATATGGATGATCGAAACAATGGATGACTCTCAGAGTGTCTTAGGTTTCTCTGACTTCTTAGATTCTCACTACATACAGCAAAACTAAGCTACTAACCCTTCCAAGATTCTCCTTTTCTATAAAATGTCTCATTACCTGTCCAGTGAATTCCCAGCTAATCTCTCTTTTCTCTCATGCTAGGAGAGCAAGAACAGAAAGAAAGAAAGAAAGAATGAAAGAAAGAAAGAGCAACTAAAATGAAAATGTGACTAGATTGTAAGGCATTTTTAAGAAAAGAAAGAACAACATATACTTTGTTCAACCTTCCATGATCAAAGTAACAAAATGTAGAAGAACACAGATGCTGCTGCTCTCAATTCTGCCAGTTTTTGACCAAAATGTTCTTTAAGTGATTAAAAAGTATCTTTTGTCCCCACATAGTATATTCAGGCACTGAGGAGAAGGTGGCTAAATCCCTTTATTCTGAGCCAATAGCTATAAGAACTGGTAAAAAAAAATAGAAAAATGATTGTGTGAAAAAATTCAAAATTTTGTAGCTGTTTCCATTATCTAGTTTTTGTGACATTGTCTAGGATATATTTACTGACATTTTTCATTTTAGAAAAAAGGCCGTTTTCAACAACAACAACAAAGTTTTTATGCAAGCAATGTAATCCAGCTCTAGTAGCTATTAAATAAAGCTACAATTAAGTATTAAATATGCTTTTAGATCTGTTTCTTAAAACCTGTAAACCCCATCTTCACTATCAAATGACTGTTAAAGAGACATTTTTCAGAAACTAATCAGCTGTGTTGACCTGTGCAGATGGTGGCTAACTTTTAAAACGAGTTCTCACGACAATTATCAGATAACATAGATATCATTTTCTCAACAACCATTTTAAAAATGCCCAGCTGGGATGCCAATAACTGACACGACTGTGTAAAACTATTTTCAAGATTGAAATTTGTATGCAGAATTTGGTAAAAGCGTCCCTTTTTGTTGGACACATTGGGACCATTTAATGGCTTTTTTAAAATTCTGGAGGTGAATCCTGAATTAGCATAGGGCACTCAAACCTGTAAGTGCAACGACATTTTCTTCAGTCCATCTTCACAGAAACTAATTAAGCATAAAATGCCATTTTTTTATTTTACAAAATATCTTACCACAGACTTACATTCAGTGTAGACTTCCCCATCAGATTCCATGCTGCTTGAGACTGTGAGAAGAGCTTGAGACCCAATGCTATTCAAATCTACCTTCTCAATATCAGCCACCATGGAATTCACCACATGCTGATCAAAGAGGGCTGGTCGAGCAATCTGCAAAAGACCACAGAGTTAAATGCTAAAATCTGCACCTGTGGAAAGAACTGAATAATCTGTGGAACAGGAAGGATCGTGCGCTCTTTCCTTCCTTTTTTCAAGGCTGAGGAATGATGTGGCTTTTTCACTGATTAGATGCCACCACAAGAATACAATTATTTCAACATTGACCAAATGAACTGCCATGACTGAGTGAGAATTGATTCAAGCTCCATATTAACTAACTCTTAGCTTCCCCTTACTTAGTTACATATACATTATAATACTTTGTTCTACTAAAGTGCCTTCCATCAGAGGCTCTCAGAATATATTTTCAACTCCACTGTGATGTTTCTATTGTCTTCATTTTACATATGGGAAAACTGGGGCACAGAGAAATTATATGACATGTCCAAGGTTACACAGGAAGTCTGTGGCAGAGGCAGGAATAGACTCCTATGTCTTAACCACAAGACAATGTTTCCTCTGATATAGTACACCAGATAATAAGATGATGGTATTTCATAATTGTGAATGACTGCATGTTACTGGTTCAGAGCTAGCACTACTTACATGGGTAAATCACAAATTAATCCAAAAGGTGATGAACTCACTAACCACTGCACTGAGGAAGAGATCATTGGGAGAAAGATCATTTGATATTTTCCAGTTTGGGAATAAACAAATACCCTTTTATCCCACTTCATAATTTGCTTGCCAAAACATGGAAGGATTTGCAAAGAAAACTCCTATGGGGATTATAGTGTTGTCACCTGAAATGGTAGCAGACTCATGGGTCCAATGACTATAGCTGGTCAAAAAATGGGAAAGTTTTTCATGAACCTTTCACTCTACAGTGTTTTGTAGTGATTCAAATTCTCATTCTGGTCTCCAAAGCTTACCTGAGCTAGGTGTAAGAATGATGTCTGTCGTTTCAGAGAAGAAACAAATCTTCGTGCAATAGGCAGTTTCTTATCTGCCAGGTCTTCTGGTAGATTTTCTAGAGATGAAACAACCCACTGTTCCCAGTTTTTAGCAAAAGTTCTTATATCTGCCAATAAACTACAATAAAAACAATATATTTTAAAAAGGCCAACATTATGGTAAAATAATGCATTGCATCAGTTTAAGGGGAACAGTTTGAAAAGCCAAGGCCAACGGAGATAGCAGCAGCACAAAGACCTAGACAGACAAATAATCTGCAACAATTCTTCCACCAGGGAAGAGAACAGAGAGGATCTACGTATAACAGATAATAGTCACATTCTTAAGGCATTGTTGGCAGGTACTTAGATATCACGGTGATGGGTGTGATGCAAGAACCATAATAGTATTCTGAAAATAGTGGAAATTAAGCTTTCGTCTCACATAACAAGCATGTTCTAGTCCCCTTTGTCTTCAGAGAACCTTCACTCAACCTATCTGCCTTTCCAGCTGCTGCCCCATCTACCTTCATCCCCTTCCCTTCCCCTTCAGATTCTCCTCCCCAACTGGCTACTTTGTGCCACCCAAGTAATACAAATGAGCTGGAATCTTGCCTTAGCTGGCCAGCTGAGAGCTCCCCTTTCAGCTAGATGGGATATATGCCATGGCAGGAGAATGGCAGAGATATACAAATGGCTACCTTTAATGCATTAACTTTAGCAGAGCTAGCAGGAGTCTGTCTACCCATGCTGGGAATCACACCTCCCAGACGTAATGTAGACATACCTGGGGGGACTATACTCATCTGGTATAAATTAGAGCAGGCCCGAGGCTGCCATAATTAAGGCCGGCACTGGAGGTGGTAAAAATTGGAACCTAGAATAAGGGCGGTAACTGGCTCCTTGACATCTCTCTCCTTACCATTCTGCTAAGAGCCTGGTGCAGGAGAAGATCTGTCCCATGGTGTCAATAGTGATTATGGGCCTAATCCTGAAACCCTCAGTCATGTGAGTAGTCCCACTAAAAGCTTATGCTCAAATAAATTTGTTAGTCTCTAAGGTGCCACAAGTACTCCTTTTCTGATTTCATAGGGCCACTCACACAAATAAAGGTTTCCATCATTGGAAATTTTAAAATGGCATCATCATTCAGTCTACTTTGATTACAGCTGTAATGTGAAAAACAGCAGCAGGAACAGAGAGCAACATACCAGTAGAATCAGATTTTAAAATATTTTGGAAAAAATATGCACAAGTCTACATCTATACATTCCATCAGTTCAGACTGTAGTTTGCTCTGTACTGCACCATTTTAGAAAGGTACTTAAAATTTATGTTGTGACTGAGTTAAAATCTTCTAAGCTTAGAATTCTATTGTCACATCCGCTGTTTACTCCATCTCTCTTTGGAGCATTTGATTGCCTAACCATTACCCAGAATATAGCATTATAGTAATGCCAAGTACCCACCTTTCTGGCATTTCTTGCATTGTTGCAGGGATGAGTACATCTGTGAGGACCTTGAACAAAGTAATAGAAAATTGTTTTACACCTCCATTGTCAACACATTCATACAAAGAAATTTAACTTCTGGGAAATTTAATTCCCATTGTAAGTTCCTGGAGGACTCTTCCATTTACACCTCTTTGAATCTTTCCTCAGGCCTCTTAAGGAAAAAAAATGCAGGTAACGAGAAAAGAACTGGACATTAAAATAGGGGTCTCTTTGCTTTGTTAGTTTTGGTTATTTTAATGTAACAGTTGAAGCTCACAGCATTGTCATGTTTTCTTATCTGCTGCCTTTATTCTGATCAAGGGAGTCACACCAAGTTAGTTATAATAATGCATTTCATAGAGGTCTTCTCCAGAAATGTCTTCAAAATTCCCCTGTTTTTGTCACACCCGAGATTATTGTTATGGAACCAGCTGGTAGTGTTAAATTCAGCAATGATGACACTATGGATAGGAAGGGTGGCTTGGGGGTTACAGCATTAGACTGGGACTCAGGAGAGCTGGGTTTAATTTCTGGCTGTCAGAGACTCTCTCCATAGCCTGGGACAAGTCAGTGTGCCTCAGTGAAATGGGGCCACTGATACTTCCTTTTCCCACCCTTTGCCTCTCTTGGCTATTTAGATTCTTTGGGGACAGGGATTCTCTCTCACAATTTGTCTGTTGAGCACAGAACCATGCTCCTATCTTAGAAATACCTTAGGTATGTATATGACCCCCATCACCGCAGTATCTGAGATAGCTCTGTAGACACTATGACTCAGGCTGGGCCTCAGGTTCTGAAGCCGAGGGAGGGGCGCTGGCTCAGAGATTTGCTGCGTAGAAGTACTCTAAATCACTTGCCTACAGTCACACAGGCAGTCTGTGCTGGGGAAAAGACTTGAACTCAGGTCTCCCAAATCCTAGGCTAGTGCCCCTAAGCATTAGACCATCCTTCCTCTTGTATGGGTGGAGCCCAGAGGATTTTCAGGGTCCGGTGCAGGTCCCGGGACTCAATCTCAAGCAGGGGCTTGGGATTCTAGTCCCTTGGTGGAACAATTAGGGTGAAATAGCACCGAATATTGTCCTCTCTGATGGATTTTATTTATCTGGCACAACACAGGGTTTCTTATATGTCATATAATAAAATGAAATTTGTTTCTACGAATAATATTAATGGTATAATAATACAATAAAATGCTAGTTTATGTTTAACAATTGTAATGCCAAGAACACCTTTAATGCTTGAAAGTGAGAACTAGGGAAAATGACATGAAGGAATAGCAAATTCTTTAATGTGATGACATTTTGGGGAATTCCACTATTCCAGATTTTGAATTCTGCGCTTTGTAGTATTTTTTTCCCCTTTTAGCTCAATCTTAGTTTAATTTGTAACAAATACTTATGGAGATGCTGTGTTTTTAAGCAGAAAACCCTTGATAAACTCAAGGCACAACATGTCCTGTATCTGGAACTGATGCTAAGTGGCACAGTCCAAGAGCAGTAATTCATATCTTTATACTAATCTCCTACACTTTTTATTGATTTTCATCATCAATTGACATGAATCTAAAATTTGCTGCTCTGTTTGCTGCTTGATATGCTTCTATGAAATCCTTTCCCTGCATTTTGTAGATTTTTTTTTCATATTTTTATCCAGTGAAGAAATGAAAATAAATTACAATAAAAGACTCAGTGCTAACTAGGCCCAAATCTCTCCATTTGCCACAAACACTACTTTTGATAGGTTTCAGAGTAGCAGCCGTGTTAGTCTGTATTCGCAAAAAGGAAAGGAGTACTTGTGGCACCTTAGAGACTAACAAATGTATTTGAGCATAAGCTTTCGTGAGCTACAGCTCACTTCATCGGATGCTCACGAAAGCTTATGCTCAAATAAATGTGTTAGTGTCTAAGGTGCCACAAGTACTCCTTTTCTTTTTACTACTTTTGATGTTTTCTGATTTGCAGTAGCCACTTCATTTAATCCACATGCAACTGTGAAATCTATCAGGAAGATAATGATAATCCTTTATTCTTATGGATGTCTCTTATCTGAGGATTTCAAAGAGCTTTACAACTATTAATTAAATAAGGGCCAGATTTTTAAAAGATCTCAGCACCCAACAGCTCCCAAACAGATGTTTGAAAGAGGCTATTTCCATTTTATGGGTGCTAAAATATTGAATCAGAGAGAGATCAAATGCCAAATGCTAAGGGCCTCCCTCAGGCCTGGTCTACACAAAGTTTTTAGACTGATTTAACTATTTCGATTAGGGAAGTAATTTATTTTTTTGGCCAAAAAAGTAAAATCAATACAATTCCTAATATGGATATCAAAATACAGGTATAAAGGTTTTTATCCAAGTCCTACTCAGCCAATGAAGTTACTGTGTATTTCCTTGAGTAAAACCTGAGTAAGAACCTCAGGATTCGGTCCTAAGTGACCCACTCAAGATCACACAGCAAGTAGGTGGCAGAGGAGAGAATAAAGTCAGTACAAATTCTGCTCGGACACCAATTTTATGCTAGGTTTCAGAGTAGCAGCCGTGTTAGTCTGTATTCTCAAAAAGAAAAGGAGGACTTGTGGCACCTTCGAGACTAACAAATTTATTTGAGCATAAGTTTTCGTGAGCTACAATTCACTTCATCGGATGCATTTCGTGAGCTATAGCTCACGAAAGCTTATGCTCAAATACATTTGTTAGTCTCTAAGGAGCCACAAGTACTTCTTTTCTTTTTGCAATTTTATGCTAATGATTATAGTGACGTTGCTGCTGATGTACAGAGGTGCAAGGGAGAGGAGTCAGGCCTCAGGAATCTTGTTCTAACTTCTGCACTGTATTTTTACTCAAACACCTCCTGTTAAACAGCTGTAGATTGACCCCGATTATCCACAAAACTGAATGCTTAACTCACTTTGTAGAGTACTGAGTCGCAAACACAGAAGATGTCAATGATAACAGGATTTTCGAGCAGGGGAAGAAGGTGGTCAGGCATTCCTTGCCAAAAATGTAATAAGAAATGCTGGATCTGGGGAGGGGAAACAAAACACAGAGACAAATAATGTCTTTTCTGCTACCTATGCATATATAACCAAAGAATGTGTATTCAAACAGCCTCACCTCTTCAAAGTTCCCATTAATTGCATTGTCAAGGACACACTGACAGTGTGTTTTGTACATCATGATAAGGGTATCTACCTGTTTTGGAAGAGAGAAAGATTAAATAGGATCTCTTACCACTCTCTGTTAGTGCTGTGATGAAGTAGGTTTCTGCTGTCTTTTGCTAGCATTGAAGTACAGTATATCAACCTTCTAGCATAAAAGGAGTCAAAGTACATGACCTTCAAAAAACAGTGGGTACAGCTTTAGAATGGGTAATAATGAAAGAGGCACCCATCTCTAGTTCTGCGTCAACACTTTTAAGGTCCAATCCTGTTTCAGACCTGCAGAATATATTTTGAAAGTTTACATAGGCAGTGACCAATTTATCCAAGTTAGGTGGTGAAGTATACCCACATATTTGAAAGTAGGATTAATTCCCAAGAGTAGTACAAGTTAATCATTAGGCTACTATAGGCGTCTATGAGTGTTTTGAAACATCACTGGGTGGACAAATGGGGAAAAAAGCTGTCAGTCACTGGGTCAAAGTTTAATCATCACCTTTCAAGAGCAAAGCTTTAAAGAGAGAATTTTTCTTTCATCTCATGCAGCTGATTCATCTCTAGTGTATTGCTCCTTGATTTTAATGGGATTGCAGAGGTGTGACTGACAAAGGAATTTGTCCCAGTGTCTGAAAAATGGGTAATATTCGTAACTAGAGTTGTGCAAAACATTTCCAAAGAAGACTGACATTAGACAAAACTTACCTGATCATCCAGATTCAGAGAAAGTTTGCAACGGTTTGTGAAACTTTCCAACATACCAAGGCTCAGATTAAACTCAGGTTTGCATGGTTTCTGCTAGGGCTCTCAATGAATTGCAGTTAACTCGTGATTAACTCAAAAAAATTAATTGCAATTTAAAAAATTAATTGTGATTAATCACACTGTTAAACAATAGAATACCAATTGAAATGTATTAAATATTTTGGATGTTTTTCTATATTTTCAACTATATCGATTTCAATTACAACACAGAATACAAAGGTTTCAGAGTGTTGCCGTGTTAGTCTGTATCAGCACTGTACACTTTGTATTCTGTAGAAAGAGCGAGGAGTACTTGTGGCACCTTAGAGACTAACAAATTTATTTGAGCATAAGCTTTCGTGGGCTAAAACCCACTTCATTGGATGCATGCAGTGGAAAATACAGTAGGAAGATATATATATATACACAGAGAACATGAAAAAATGGGTACACACTGTAACGAGAGAGATCAATTAAGGTGAGCTATTATAAGGAGAAAAAAACCTTTTGTAGTGATAATCAGGATGGCCCATTTCCAACAGTTGACAAGAAGGTGTGAGTAACAGTGGGGGGGGGGAGAGAAATAAACACGGGGAAATAGTTTTACTTTGTGTAATGACCCATCCACTCCCAGTCTTCATTCAAGCCTAATTTAATGGTGTCCAGTTTGCAAATTAATTCCAATTCAGCAGTCTCTCATTGGAGTCTATTTTTGAAGTTTTTTTGTTGTACCATTGCGACTTTTAGGTTTGTAATCGAGTGACCAGGGAGATTGAAGTGTTCTCTGACTCGTTTTTGAATGTTATAATTCTTGATGTCTGATTTGTGCCCATTTATTCTTTTACAAAGAGACTGTCCAGTTTCTAAGTTGCACATGATGTGCCAGCAATGCCCCTCTGCCATGTACATTGAACTGGGTTTTAGCTCATGAAAGCTTATGCTCAAATAAATTTGTTAGTCTCTAAGGTGCCACAAGTACTCCTCATTCTTTTTACAGAATACAAAGTGTACTGTGCTCGCTTTATATTATTTTGATTATAAATATTTCCACAGTAAAAATGATAAACAAAAGAAACAGTATTTTTCAATTCACCTCAGACAAGTATTGTAGTGCAATCTCTTTATCGTGAAAGTGCAACTTACAAATGTAGGGTTTTTTTGTTACGTAACTGCGCTCAAAAACAAAACAATGTAAAACTTTAGAGTCTACAAGTCCACTCAGTCCTACTTCTTGTTCAGCCAATCGCTAAATGAAACAAGTTTGTTTACATTTACGGGAGATAATGCTGCCCACTTCTTATTTACAATGTCATCTGAAAGTGAGGACCTGCTTCCATGCTGATGACGCTGTTTAAAAAAATAATGTGCTAATTAAATTTGTGACTGAACTCTTTGGGGGAGAATTGTATGTCTCCTGCTCCATTTTATCCTCATTCTGCCATATATTTCATATTATAGCAGTCTCAGACGATGACCCAGCATATGTTGTTTGATTTATAAAAACTTTCACAGCAGATTTGACAAAATGCAATGAAGGTACCAATGTGAGATTTCTAAAGATAGCTACAGCACTTGACCCAAGCTTTAAGAATCTAAAGTGTCATCCAAAATCTGAGAGGGATGGGGTGTGGAGCATGCTTTCAGAAATCATAAAAGGGCAACATTTTGATGCGGAAACTACAGAACCCAAATCACCTAAAAAGAATTTCAACCTTCTGCTGATGATGAAAATGAACATGCATTGATCTGCCTTGCTTTGGATTGTTATCAAGCAGCACCCATCATCAGCATGGACGCATGTCCTCTGGAATGGTGGCTGAAGCATGAAGGGACATATGAATCTTTAGTGCATCTGGCACGTAAATACCTTGCAATGACACTTACAAGAGTGCCATGCAAAAGCCTGTTTTCACTTTCAGGTGATATAGTGAACAAGAAGCAGGCATTATCTCCTACAGATGTAACCAAACTTATTTGTCTTAGCGATTGGCTGAAGTAGGACTGAGTGGACTTGTGGGCTCTAAAGATTTACATTGTTTTATTTTTGAATGCGGTTTTTTTTGTACATAATTCTACATTTGTAAGTTCAACTTTCATGATAAAGAGATTGTACTACAGTACTTATATTAGGTGAATTGAAATATACTATTTCTTTTGTGTTTTACAGTGCAAATATTTGTAATAAAAAATAAATATAAAGTGAGCACTTTACACTTTGTATTCTGTGTTGTAATTGAAATAAATATATTTGAAAATGTAGAAAACATCCAAAATATTTAATTAAATGGTATTCTATTATTGTTTAACAGTGCAATTAATCATGATTAATTTTTTAATCACTTGACAGCCCTAGTTTCTGCACATTTTTGGTTTAGGGAAAAGAGGGGAATGTGCCAAGAGAAACAAAAATAAAAGATGTGTACAGATCACGGTGTGAAATGAACCTGCTGATTTTCACAAAGCTACAATTATAACTACAACTGTGTGGAAAATGGAGGATGAAAGGCAGAGTCAACAATGTATTCATGGAACTTTTTGTAGAAATTTATAATTTTGATAATTTTTCATCAAAAAAATCAAAACTTTGGAAAATTTCAACCCACTTTAGTTGTAACACCTAATTCCAGCTTCTACACTTTTAGAACCTCCACTCACTTAAGTTTCTTAGCATTTTAACGATCTATCTGTGTGGGTTTTTATAGCAGCTCCCATCACCATGGTATCTGAGGCGCTTCTGGGCATTTCCTTCACTTTAAAAACCTAGAAAGGACGATCCTAGTCTATCCTTTTCAGATACTATTCGAGCTCTGTTCTGGACCTTTTTCATAGATCTCCAGCTGTCTTGGATGCAATATTTGTTCCCTCCCTGTCTCCAAGAGTCAGACTACGGTGCAGCTACACAGGTTTTGATGTGGTTATTACCTGGCTAGCTCCATCTGCAGAGGCTGAACTATCCTGTATTACAGCTCATTTTAACCACATCTGAGAGCCTGTCTACATAAGAAGTTTTCATTGGCTTAACTTAAATTGATTTAAATTCTCAATACCATGGGTGGCAAGTATCATAGGCTGGGGGAGGCTGTGCCTCCCCAAACAGCCAGGCATAGCCCCCCCATGCTCCGCCCCCAGTCCCCCTCCTGTTTCTTGCTCTGCGAGGCGGCTCTTCCCATGTGCTGTGCAGCTGGGGCCACGCCACTTCAGGCACTCCGGGGGCTGGGTGCACTAGCCTGGGGTGGGGGCCAGCGGCTGCGGCTGCAGGGGGAGGCTCTTGGCTCCCGCGGGGGGAGGGGTGTGGAAGGGGTGGAGCTGGGGGCTAGCCTCCCCAGGCCAGCAGTTCACATGCTACCCATGCTCAATACAACTTCCCAACTGTAGCAAATATATTTTTCTTTAGCCACAAAAGCAGCATGGAGCTTCTGCTTTGTTGTTGCCCTAAAGGGAGTCAAATTGGGGCAGCAACAGCAGGTCAGAGAGAGCAGGCCAGTTGAGTATGCCAGTCACCCCCTGCTGCCCTCAGACACTGCTGTTACAAGAGTGGTCTATAAATGAGAGATGTCTATCCATATGTAGATAGTTAGCTAATGGATTAAATGCTAGTAGGTTGTGCTCAACAATATATAGCATAGGTCTTGGATTTTGTAGAGGACCAATGAAACTTGTTGTACACTGCAAATGGCTTCTTACATGTAGCTCTTCATAACAGAGGCACAAGGGCTTCCAAGGCCTTCACTCCTTTCACTCTTCCAGAACAAGTAGGCATGAGCCCACCAGCTCCTCCCCTGAGGAGATGGCTCAGAAGGGGGACGGGCAGCACTGGAACACCTGGTCAGTGGCCATTAGGGACTCAGAAAGCCTTCAGAGACCTCTAATCTTAGTACAGCAGCCACAAACTTGGCCAACACTGGGGGACTGAAGCAGCAACTTTCAGAGTTTACAGCTTGTGCTAAAGATCTAAGCTATGCAGTTTAGGGCCCTTTTAACGGATTCATATCCTACATGGATCAGACACATAACACATGTACTAACCCCTGGGTTATGTAAGCAGAACTGTTTATTGGGTGGTTAAAGTGCAAGCGGGAATGGGGTAATATTGTGTATTTACTTATAATATTCACAATTTATAATGTACACTGTGTTGTTCAGTTACATACATCATCCATTCAGGATACAGCAACAATATCATCAGATTTATGTAACTGAGCAACGCAGCACAGACTTCCCATGCTACAGTCAAATATGCAATTCAAACAATATTGTGACCAAGAATTATTTGCTACAAAATTCATGAATAATTTCAAATAATCAGCACACCTGGCATTTTGTAATTTGTTCATAGACAGTTGATGAAGAGGGGAGGTGGGGAAAGGTAAATTTCACCTAATTATTTGTTGTGAATTATTTGCTCCAATCTAATCAGTAAAAATTGACTTTAAAATCCAAAGGCATTTGGAATGAATACAGCTCCCAACTATTTGTTTGTTTTGCCCTCCCTTTGTTACATACCATCAGTTCGTAAAATACTAAGGCAGTTAATAGGTAAATAATTCAACCACCTTGCCAATGGTGAACCAGTTAATCGACATTAGTAAAGGTTTGCCCCTTCTATAAATCAGTCAACTCTGTTTGATTGTGGACATTTCTGGCTCTTTCATGTCAATACTGTGATCCTCAAAGGCTGAGTGAGATATGGAGAAAAGTTCTCTGACAGTTTTTGATCTGCAAGTCAAGAAAGAAGCATCTCCCATTTTACCTTTTCTTTAGAAATGCACCCTTGAAGAACAAGGTGTTGAGCACTGGGGAACTCTGGAAGGAGCGTTCCAGTTTTGGAACTAAGAGAATATTTCCTAGTGAAGCCACCCTGAAATGTGTAAAAATACAGTAAAATTAGAAATACGTAATACTACCAAAACCACCACCAATTAGTATTTAACTGACGTTATATCTTATGAGACTCCCAAAGGTTCCAAAACTTTGGTTAAATTCAGATAATACTTCCAAAATCTGACAGTTTCAAAACTTGGGTCACTATTCTGTAAGATACTTAAGCATGTGCCTAAATTTAAGCACCATCGACATTTGCTTTCTCAGTTGTACAAAACTGGAATCACTCCACTGACTTCATGGAATTCTACTGGCTTCAAATAATTGACTCCAATTTATAAGTGAAAGCAGACTATAATCTCTTGTGTTTAAATGGACATACATAAAACGTACACAAAGCTTTGTAAAACCAGGTGATTACATTGGGCCAAATTCATCTTTGGTGCAACTCCATTGACTTTGAGTTATATCAGAGATTAATTGGACACATTTTTTTCTGGAAGGGACCTTTTAAAGAGTATGGGCCCAATCCAGTGCTTAATTTGTGCCATGGCTTGCCAGGGGGGAGCCCCAGGACCTCTAGGTTTGGCAGTTCGTAGCCCCAGCACTTTTGAGCTTGCTGCATCAGTTTGAATGCAAAAAAATTGCTTGATCCCCGGCACCTCTTCCATTACAAATTAAGCACTGGCACAATTTTATTCCATTGAAACAAGTGGGAGTTTTCACAGTGAGACTCAAATTGCCTTCTGAAACACTAATAAGACTGTAAACACCAAGGCCTTTTCTTCTGTTCACACTGGCTGGATAAGTGAAAGAGCACCTCTGCTGGTTGCTCATTTCGGAGGTAAGCTCCCATTCATTTATAAAGGTTCCCAGAACAGTCTAACCTTCATACACGTGATTCCCATTCATTCACTCTCAGGAGCTGACCTAAGCTCTGTGCTTTGCTGCTTTCTCACACCTAAAGGAGTTCTCCCTTATTCAAATGGCAGTGGCCTGTGGTTCTGGTTCAATCCCTGCTGAAGACAGTGATGTCTGGAGGGGTGTGTAACCACAGTTCATTACAAATGTACAGCAATACTATGCAACAATTCAAGAGCCCAGCACTGAAGTCCCTAGTTTTGCCTGACTGAGTGTCCCGGACTTCATGTAAGGACAGGAAGTGAAGAATAAAATCATGCCGGGGATAGTACAGAGAGGCAAAACACACTTAACCAAGCTGCAATTTGGCCAGGACACTAAGATCAACTCTCTCTTACCAAAAAAAAAAAAAAGAAATGCTGTGGGATTGTTGACAAGCGCAAGGGGTCATGACGTCAGGCTTACATCTCCTTGGAAGATAGTATTCTGAAAAGCACCAGGCCACCAATTACCCTGGGGGCGCACTGGTCCAGCACTAACTCAAAGGGAAAAATGCCTCCCTTCTGGGTCATCAGTACCACTTTCTGCAGTTCCTAGATGTTCCCTACAGAGCTCCCATGCAAGCAGTGACCTAACTTAATCTTGTAAGCCCCTGGCAGGATCACAGCCAAAGATAACACAGGTGCTGGCTATACCTCGAGAGGAAAACTTTCAGGGCTAGAACTGTGGCCCCAAACGCTGATGCAAGCCTTTCCCTTTCAGAGCGATGGCAGGTGCAGATGATGAAACAATGACAAGCCTGCATGTTCAGATACTAACTGAATGATAAAACATGATCAATCAACGCTTCACTAGTTTGCTGACTTTATAATTCCCACAAAAACCTGGCTGCCTCAGCCCACTTCTCAGCAAAGACTGATCAGTAGCACCCTGTATAATGAGAGGTATGACGTTACTAAGACTTCCTAAGCTTTATAGCATATACCACAGTACACTTAGTGCTGTACTATGAAATACCGTGAGGAAAATGAAATGTTAGTGGTCAAGATAAATGGGCAGAGTACATTCTGTGATGCTCTCCTGACTTGTTGAATTGTGTTTGCTCACACAGGATTACATTTAACCCGGGCAGGCTGCCTGCACAAGTCCCTGTGTTCCATCTCTGCCTCACTTAGTCCTCAGTGCACAGAGCCTTACACTGGCCTTCTGCAATGATAGGAATTTCACCTTTATTAATCCACTCATTCTGAATGGGTTTCCTCAGTCACTACTGGGTGCGATTCAGCCCGGGTACTGGGCAGGCCACATTTAAACCCTGATTTGAGAATGTAAGTGGTACTTAAATTGGCCTTGTTCTAGCCCTCTGCGTATGGGTGAGTTTCACCCTAGCGTGAATTAGCAAGTTTAATGGGTGTACATCAACATAGTGCAAAGAAATACAGCAAAGTGTGTAATTCTGTGGCCACTGAAGTAGATGTAAGGATTTCAACAATCTGAGTCAGCCTCAAATTAAATGAATTCAGAATAAAAAGAACTGAAGCTAGGTGTTGTCCACCACTTATTTGCCCTGTTTTTTAATCTTTTGACTTACATTCTTACACTGATCTGTTTCGTTTGAGGCTATGCATTTGCATTTGTACCTTAAATTCAGATTTGAATGAACACTTCAGACTTCCAAACAGTCTTTACTTTATCGTTAAAAAAAACAAAACAGAAAGCAAGGAATGACAGACATGTGCTATTTGAACAGCACCTTGCCTGTCCCATCGACCTATTCAAACACAGAAAAAGAGCTAAATGAAAGAAATGATAGAAGTTTAAAGTCTGTATTGTCTTAAACATTAGACAGTTAAAACACTGTTTTGAGTCAATATTTCTGTAGTTCTTCAATTGCCTATCAGCATCCAGAGTTGTTTTTTTAAATTGATAACAGGAGCAATCTGGGTGCCTTTATTACGCAATTACCCATTAAATGTATTAAAAGCTTTGATTAAAAGAAATTAATGCATAAAAGTTTTCTTTTAAAAAAAACATTTGCACCATTTCATTGTGCTAATGGATTTATATGACTGTATCCCACTTCTAGGTTTGATATTTTAACCCATTGCCACCTGCCCTTTCATTCTAATGCCATCTGTTTCTAATGGCTATTTAACATTAAGATAATGACAGCAATATTATCAGCCTAATTAACCATGCAGACTCTAATGGCACACTAACTGGTTTAGATAAAAGAGTTTCTGATATCTGCTCGTACAGAAAAAATACTAAAAAATGTGATAAAACATACCAGAGGTAAACAATATGCCTGGCACTCAATGTTCATTGAAGTTTCATTTAGTCTGTACCTATAAGATTTTAAAATCTTTTCAATGTTTCTGTGTTGCTGGTGAGAGTGACATCTCATGCAATCATTGTAAATCCTTTCTGCAAAAACTAATTGGACAAATAGCCTAGGGAGGTTGTAGAATCTCCATCACTGGAGATTTTTAAGAACAGGTTAGACAAATACCTACCAGGGATGGTCTAGTACTTAGTCCTGCCTCAGTACAGGGGACTGGACTAGATGACCTCTCGAGGTCCCTTCCAGTCCTACATTTCTATGATTCTATGGTATATTCAAGGCAGTTAGTAGGTATATAGTTTAATGTAAGGAAAGTTGAAAAATTTTCACTAAATCCTGTCTGATCACATTCATTTTAGTTTTGTTTTGAAACTTGACTGCATTGTCTCAGACACAAAGGGCTAGACTATACAACCCTAACATTACTCACAAATGTAATCTCATTAACTTCATTGGGATTACTCTTGGGAGCACATTCTTAGCAGCCTGACTAAAGGTTGCACAATCTACCCTTTAATGTACTGTTTCAATTTTCAGGCAAACTGGGAGTTGGGGGAACTACTCCCTATTCAATAGTACTACTATAAATAATGGGACTACAAGTAAGAGAAAAAGGGGCACCGTGCTTACCTCATTCTTCAGCTTGCTTCCAGAAAACCTTTGAAAACAAATAGATTGTATTAGTATATCAAAATTGAGCATTGTGGTTATTTTAATTAAACATCCACAACAACAGCTTCTCCCCCACACACTACTCTGGATGGGAAAATTATCATGGTGAACCTGAAAAATAAACATATCTGGGCAATTAGCTCTATTCCTCAACTTCTACTGGCCTCCAAGCTCCTGAGAACATCATTACAGCCATGGGGGACCGTCTTTTAAAAGTGAAGACTTTAGGGCAGTGACCAAACAGAAAAGTCTAAGATCTAGGTTCCATTCAGACTTCAAACCTGTGTCAGAAGTCTGTAAATCAGGGAAGCATTGGACCCCAAATCTAGAATATTTTAGAACTGCCCTCGCAGAGAATAAGACTAATAAAAAATAAATGAAAGAAAAAAGAGTTTAGACTTTCCCCTTTGAGAAGAACAATAACCGCATAAAATAGTGTTTGCCAGAAACTTTCCTAGAACTCAGAATTGTTTCAATCCAAGAGGGATGTATCTCTGATGGAAAAAAATCATTAATAACTGTCAGGAATATAAAACAGTATAGACAGCATTCTGTGTACTATGGGCCTGGTCCAATGGCCACAGAAGTCAATGGAAAGACTCCCATTGGCTTCATTGGATGTCAAAGCAAGCCCTAGGTGCAGTCACTAGAAAACTCAAGTTGAATCAGATCTACTATGTTAGGGAATCCCGGGTGGCAAGGTTCTACAAGGATCTGCACAATGATGAAAACAAGTCAGTTGTGGTTTGTTTAATTAAGAGAATTCTCCCTTATTTTAGCTGCAAGGTGATAAGATTACAATGACAACATGAAGTTTTATAGTGACATGGGGTGATATTGTGGTTTAAAGCCATTGAGATGTGTCGGGGACAGGGAGTGGAGCTGACATGGCCAGAGGTGACCCAAGGTATGCTGCCTGCACAGGCCAGACACAGGGAAAATGGCTCAGGGGAATGTCAGTGAGTATCTTGGAAAGGGGAAATGTGTGTTCCTTCCAAACCTCAGGTCTAATGTCGATACCAGAAGGCAAGCAGAGAGGGAGGGTGGGTAGAAGAACTCCATTGCCTACAGAGATGGAGATAGGGGCCTCACAGCTAGATGTGTATTGTGGACAGAGCTGCAAGGGGAGACCACCAACTCAGCATATAACTTGGGCAGCTTTTGCTGGGTGTGTTCCTCCAAAACCCCAGTCACAAGCTAAAGCTGTTCTACCCACAGTACTATTGGTAGGAGTGTGCTACACTTCCTCCTTTGAAGGACGGGGGTGGGGAGGCAGATTTTTAAAGGTATTCAAGCACCTAAAGATGCAGAAAGGTGCTTAGTGGGGTTTTCAAAAGTGCCAAGGCACTTCAGTCTCATGAAATTAATAGTTGTTAAATACTGGGAGTGCTGGTAAATCTCACTAGACACCTCTCTGCACCGTTAGGCACCTAACTCCTTTGAAAATCTGGCCCTGGGTACTTTTGCATTAACTCCACTTTCTTTCACTCAGCAGCACTGGAGCTTGTAAGGCCACAGGTTTGAACCTAATGGTGCATGGCTCTGGCTGAGACACTGCCCAGGACCATTAGTGATATGGTCCCCTTTGTGCCTCTCACTCAATTAAATGAGCAATTTGTTCAAGATAATTCTGCATTACAAAATAACCTCATCTACAAATGTGCCAAAAACACCCCCGCAACCCTTGATAAATACTGGATAAGGAAATGGCAGGTTCAGATTATTATACCCAGCAATTGCAGGATCCCCCTTTCTTTAGATGACCAATGGCAACATTAGCCATTTCTTATGCCAGGGACCCTGGTCGATAACCTGAAGCTGTCAGCGGCTGAATTTTCTATATATGCTTATGAACTCATTTATCCATTTCCTTTAACACAATCCCACTCATGGCTGTATTTTCATTGACAATGAAAGCCTTCATTCAAGCCATATGTGAACAGAGACATTTGTTTTATGAACTATTAATCTTTGTTTGGTAAACCAACATGCAGCTATCATAATTTATTGATCTTGGTAGCTGTCCCTTAAATAAATATAATTAGAGCTTCTGGTTTAGGTTTCAGCTTGATATTTGCCAGTAAAAGAATCAGTAAATATTAATCTACACTGAAACCAGCCCTCCTGCCCACAGGTGCCAACTTCACACCATTCCCTGGCAGTTTCACAATGGTGAACTGCATTGAGTGGCAAATGGAGTCTTTGCCACACAAATACGTATAAGCAAAATGCTCTGAAAATTGAGCGTCACTACTCTAAATTTAGTGGGCTAGAGTAAATGGTGTAAATGGCATAGCTCCCTTGACTTCAGTGGCGGTATGCTGAATTACACCAGCTGGAATCTGGCCCATTGTGTCCAAAAATTTAACTCTGGATTTTGGAAGTAAATTACTGCCCCAAACCAGGAGCATTAAAAACATGAGAGAACAATATTACTGGTGCCTCTATATTACAGTGATAGGTATCCTGTGACTACCTTACATAGATAGATGAGATTAAAATTAGATCATCGCTGAACATCATTCCAAAATACAGTGGCAGAGACTTAGTCTCAGAAGTCATGTTACTGTACCTTGTCAACCCTTTTCCAGAATACACAGAGTGGTAATACGCGCTGCTTTCTTTAATGCCAATTCCATAGTAATGATACCTATGAAAAAGAAAAGGGACACACATAAAGGTCTACAGGGAACTAAACTGGTGCTTAATTCAACTTTTCCTTAGACTCTATTTTAATTAAAGTAATGTTTCATGTCACTGGGACAGATCCTGGTCCCACTGAAGGCAATGGGAATATTACCATTGTATTCAAGATTTGGCTCAAAGACCGCAGCTAAACTACTTCCTTCACTTACCAGGGTCCACTTGAAACCCACTTAGACTTTCAACTGGTGCAGAATGCAACTGCCCACTTATTAAATGTTATGTCCTGCCAGTTTATCTCTTCATCTCTGCTCCGGAGTCAGCAGTGGCTTTCAGTTTGATTCCTGGTGAAGGTTAAAATGCCAGGTTTGATCCATCTATCTAGATTTTTATATCATGCTTATCATTGTAGTATCCAAGTCCCTGGAAGGTTCTAAGTGGTTTATAATCAGCTTACCTTTCAGACTATTCTTTCCTGACATGATGCTGCAGCATCTTCAATCAGATGAGGTGCATGGAACAATATTGTGCTTCTTGGCTACCCTGTGAGTCAGTTTTCAGCCTCTTTCCCATATCTAGAAATACTATCCCTGAATCCTCCCATTGGCTGGATACTCCTCTTAGGCCTTGTCCACCAACAGTGCGTGCATTGATTCACTAGTTAAATCAGTGCAACTCCCTTCATGTGGACACTCTTGACATAACACCCAGTTGCACTGGTTTAAGTAAATTGGTTAGAATCACAACTTTTAGTTAAACTGGTCAACTTTGTGTGTAGGCCTAAATTGCATTGGCATAACCCCTCCAAACTCAGTGGAGCTGCGTCAGCTTAATTGAGAGGGAAATTTAAATTAAGTCGCCTTTTTATATTTCAAATATAAACAATAAAAGTAGTAATGTCTTTAAAAATGACTCATTAGTGTCACATTAGTATCACTTACATCAACATCATTTCCTCATCTATAAAAGCTAATAGCTTACTTTTATATAGCACTGTTCATCCAGAAGGATGCCAAAGTTATAACCTGGTTTATAAACTCTCTATATTAATCCCTTCATCCCTTACGTTTTAAAAAGTGTTCAGTAAGGAAGGAGATACCTAGAGGGAGGGAGAATTAGGTGGAAAAATTCTTAAGGGCTAGAGTTGGTGGGAAATTGCAAGATCCCTGATGGACAGAAGAAGTGAGGTGGAGAGAAGAAGAATAACCACCTCAGGGTGATTAGTCCCATCACATGGCACATTGATAACTAGACTGGACAAAGCTCCAGTAAATGTACGAGATGAAACAATCCTGCACTGGCAGGAAGGCTAGATGGTCTCACAGATGTCTAGATTCAATAGCCCTGATTCTGGGTGGGGGTATAAAATGGGGTTGTGTCTTCTGATTCTCCAGTGTCCCTATGCTCTGGTAGAATCTGGAGAGTCACTGGGTAAGTGGTAGTGAGAAAGGGTTGGGGCAGGAAGCCAAATCCCACTTTTCCCTATATATTGTCTTGCCGGTCTTCCAGTAGTTTAGCTCAGTCTGAAGGGCTTAGCTCAGTCTGAGACCACATAGGCTCCTGGAAACTTCTACTTTACATGTGCTCAGAAGCTTAAGAGAGGTAATAGCACAATGTTTCCATACCAGCATTACAGAATTTCATTTACCAGATACTCCCGCCTTAGTACAGGATCCCTATACATACACTTTTCAAAGTACTAAAGTCACTTTTAAAGTAAGAAATAAAAACACCATAAAGTATCATATGGAGGAGAAGAGGAAGAGGACCATGTGCTTTGGAAGTAATCCAGCATTGCATTATTAGTCTTGGAATGTGACAGAGACCTTAATTTTATGGCATCAAAGAGGTTTTAAATGAAACCTTTTCAAGAAAAGTGTTGACTTTTCAGTCTGTGCATCAGAGCTAGACCATCATTTCCCAGTGTAACAAAAGAACTCAGTGTAAACAATATCATGGTGAAAATCATTGTTGAACCATTGTTGCTACCAATATAAGCCTCAATGTGTTGGAATCGATACAATTACTAATGAAATACTTGCTCCCTATGATGCTACGGATGATCCTAATCTACCAATGGACCATATATCTATATCAAATTGCTGTGCTCTGCAACCAGATTTGGGCCCTGATCTAGTATGATACTTAAGGGCATGCTTATTTTAAGCACATGAGTAGTCCTGCTGACTTAAGTGAGACTAAGCACATGCTTAAGTGTTTTGTAGAAGAGCTATCTCCACAAAGTGGTATTTCTTTGATGATGTCTCTGAACAAGCTGATAAGCATTCCCAACTCAGCACTGTTATTCCTTTTAGCTTAAAATTGTATCCTCACTGTTTTCTCTGCTGAGGGAGAAGGAAGGCTAGGAACAGTAAAAGATGAAGGTTATTATATTTTCAAAGCTGACATGGGGATTTAGATACAACTCCCATGAAAAGCAATTTTGATGAGAGTTATGTGTCTAAATTATCGGTTGGCTTTGCAAATCCCAACTGAAATACTACTTCTGCTGATGGCCAGCTTTGCTGTCAGTAGTCAAGGTTTTATAGCTAAGGAAATGTGATGCTAAGTGGTCATTGCTAAACACATTTTTGCTTTCATTGTTTACCTGAAATTTATGAGTAAAGGTAACTCCACCAAAACACCGTGATACCCATTGACCCTTGAGAAGGGCAAGATTTTGTCACCTACATTATCACCATTTCCCTTGGTTCTTTGCCATGAGTATATTAGTTTGAGGATCGGTGACGTGACTAAGTACACATGAGCAGGCCAATTTTAAAGATGCATTAACATAGCTCCGAACTATGTCCACCTGCTTGAATCATTCCATTATTTGTGACCAATAGTTGCTCTGTAAAATCATATCAACAGGTGGTTTAGGCCCTAAATAATACCAGTTAATGTCATAATGCTAAAGGATCTTACCTCCATAGCATAAACTTCTGTATCTGATCTCTCTTATGGATAGAAGTCATGAAATTTCTTTCAGCCATTGTATTCCATATATTCTATATTAAAGAGTTGGGCTTGAACCAAACTTCTGGATCTGAACATTCCGGACATTCGGCAAAGTTCAGATGCAAACTTTTCACTCTGAGCTCATGGACATTTTTCTCCCATTGCATTGAAACTATTTTAGATGAGATTTAAGAGTTGGGAGTGTTTGATATGAAATGTGTGAGAATATGTTCTAAAAAAATCAAACTTTTATCATTTAGCAATTAAATAACAAGAGTTGTACATTAGATTAGAGAAAATATTATACAGAGATATCACCCGTAATTAAAAAATGTTAAGTGCATTATAATATATGCACCATTGACTTGCTCATTTGCACTCTGTCACTAAAGCAACTTCTCAGATCTTATTCTAATATCTGAAATCTCTCAGCAGCTTCAAACACTTGCCATTTTTTATTTTCAAACTAACCTCCTACAAAAATAGTCCTTCTTTCCCAACAAATGTGGAATTCTCATTCATTATATAAAATATACAACTGCATAGCTATATATTTACTATATTGTATATGATGTATTAGGAATAAAATAAGATCCATGATGGTGAAGGATTTATTTCTTGATTTTCTCAACAGAACTATAAAAAGAAACAGATTAAACTGCTTTCCTTTTTTATTTCATAGGTCTGCTGTAACATATGTTCCTGTGCAACTAGTAGCCCTGATTTTAGCTTACACTGACACAAATGATGGCTGATAAGGAAATGATAGGATTAAGCTGTTCAGGGACTTGCAATAACTTGTTATCACGAGGCCAGCTGCCATATCAGTTTTATTAACCCACTAAATCACTCCTAATAAATAAGATAATAGTTTTCAGACATGATGGATAAAAGCTAAGATTTTACATCGATCAAAGTCTACAAAGAAATTAAAATGTAACTTGAGCTCAAACACAATCTCCTGTGTGTCTACTCTACCCAGTATGTACATTTTCCTGAGTAGCTGTCACAGGTAATTCACAGATCATGGTGATTATTGTTTATTATTTCTATTCTGGGAGCGGCCACATTATGCTTGGCATTGTCCAAACACACAAGAGGACACAGTCCCTGCCCCAAAGAGTTTACAGACTATTATATACTAATCTGAACCAGTGTTTACAGCCTTTTCTATAGTGGGTCTCCTCCCATCTAGCTGGGATCTAGCCAGGATCCCCATCCCTTCAGCAATATGGGAAATACGGGGTAGTCATGACGAGTGCTGATTGGGAGCCTGCTCTACAGTGAAACATGCTCTTTCATCTAAGCCAAAAAGTTTTGGTTTCAACAAAGATTTCATCAAAATGGGGTTTGGGATCCAGGAAGAGAAAGAAAGATTCTTACACTCTAAAGGGCGGTTAGGGCACTGTCCTGGGATGTGAGTGAGACAGGTTAAAGGCTCTATGCTGCCTAAATCAGAGGGATCTGGGGTGAAAAACTCTGCTTTCAATCAGTCAGAGCAGGGACTTGGACCTGGGTGCCCTACCTACCATGACACCCACACACATCTCTGCCTCTCTGCCAACACAATTCTATTGTCACAAAAACCTTCCAGTGCAAAATGAAAACAAATGTTGGGACCTTGAAAGCTGCTGAGAAATGGAATTGTCATTCTCTGGTCAGCTCTGGTTGTGGCTGTGCTCTATCACTATCCTGACATATACGAGGTGAGAAGTACATTGTGAGATAATTTATTCCTGGAAAGTGCTGGGGGGTTCCTTTGAAATATTAGATTGTAAGATCTCTGGGGCAGGGACTGTCTTTTGGTTCTATATTTGTACAGCACCAAGCACAATAGCATCTTGACTGGAGTTTCTAGATGCTACAGTAATACAATTAAAAATACTAAGCAAGAATCTAAACCTTAGAACTGAAATAACTCCATTGTGTTACATTCTTTAAAAGAAAGAGTCTGAGTGCGAGGAAATGACTGTGTCCAGTCAAAAGAACCCAGTTTTTCTCCCTACCGACATGTCTGTATTATAATGTGGTGCCCAGTAGTACCTAACCTCACTCAAGCCCAAGTTCTGACCTGCTTATTTTAATTAGTGAGCAGTTAGGCTATGTCTACACTACAAGCGCTACAGCATTAATAGAAAGGTTCCTACATTAATGGAAGGGTTTTTTCCATCAGTGTAGGTAATCCACCTCTCTGAAAGGTGATAGTTAAGTTGATGGAAGAATTCATCCACTGACCTATCTGTGTCTGCAGTGGGGGTTAGGTCAACCTAACTATGGCACTCAGATGGCACTCAGGGCATGACGTTTTTCACATCAATCTAGATAATCTACCTCTCCGAGAGGTGTAGCTATGTTAATGGAGAAATTCTTAATAACCTAGCCATGTCTAGAATGGGACTGAACTATGGTGCTCAGAGAATGAAATTTTTCACAGCCCTGAGCAACATAAGTAGGTCGATCTAATTTTTAAGTAAAAAGAAAAGGCGTACTTGTGGCACCTTAGAGACTAATGAATTTATTTGAGCATAAGTGAAGTAAGCTGTAGCGCATGAAAGCTTATGCTCAAATAAATTTGTTAGTGTCTAAATTGCCACAAGTACTCCTTTTCTTTTTGCGGATACAGACTAACATGGCTGCTACTCTGAAACCTAATTTTTAAGTATAGACCAGGTCATCTCAGTGTAAATGAAAATCAGGCCCATGATGTTTTCAGAAAAAAAATAAATAAATAAAAAAGAAGATCCCAATGCCAGATGTTTGAGCGAAACCTCTTGGTGCCTTACCCATTCAAAGAAATTGTTCAAGAGCAGATAATCCATATGAAAACATCACTCATTAATACTGTCAAGATCAGTGAGCCTGTGCAATCTGCTGAGTAAATGCCGGATGAGCTGTATTTCTGCTCTAATATTGTACCATGTCTTCGAAAAGAGGTGTGAGCAGTGACACTCATCTCTACATAATTAATGCTGGAGCTAGATCCCCATTTATAAATACATATTTATAAATTGTGCTATTACCTCTCTTTTAAACACCCCCCTCAACTTCACAGAAATCAAACCACCTGACATTTCACAGATGTGTGATATTTACTGAAGGTGGAATTGCCTTTTTGAAGGTTTGGGGCAAAATCTGGTAACCTGTTTATTAGATATGACAGGTCCAAAAAACTGAGGTGCCTTTCGGGGGACTTTTTTCTGGTATTTTCTGGTTTATAATAGCAATAGAATGGCTGAACCTAAGGTCCAGATTCACTGAGCTATGTGGGCCTTTAGAAGAACTTGACTAGTCTGGAGAATTTGTGAGCTAGTTAGTTATTTTGCATACAATGCCAACACCATAACATTTAGAAGTCTGTATGAGATCAGTTACAAACCAAAGTTTTGGGACAATACATCAGTCCACACTTACATTAGGATGCCTGTAGCCATGACTGAGCTACTACAATAAGAGATTTCACTAAAGCAGACAATGCATGATCACCCTTCCACACCCCCACGTCCATCGGACATTTAACCAACACAAGCTTCTTTCCAATAACAACTTTATTCCAAAAAACCTCCTTTCAGCATTTAAAGGTGACCTGCAAAGGGGAAAAAACAAATTTGCATTCCATTTGTTATTTTTCTTTGTGATATGTATAGGGTGATCAGATAGCAACTGTGAAAAAACAGGACAGGGAGTGGGGGGTAAAAAGAGCCTATATAAGAAAAAGTCCCCAAAAAGGGGACTGTCCCTATAAAAATGGGCCATCTCGTCACCCTAGATATGTAAATAAAGCCTGAAAGATTGTTGGGCTTCCTTCCTCAACTATGCTCCCCCCCCCATCTTGTCACTTTACAATAGAAATGTAGGTCTTGTCTCTCCTATTTTTCCTGGAAAACTCTATGGACCATTGGGAAACTGGTAGGATTTATGACATGAGAGAAATGAGGCAAGTGGAGTAAAGTTGGTAGAGATGGGAAGGGATTTTTATTCCAACTATTTAAAACACTTTGGTTCATTTTGTTTTTGTTAATACAATGCCTGAGAAACACTTGAGAGAGAAAAAATATGTTGCTATTAACAATTTGAAATTGTTAGTTGTTAATCAAAGGAGGATTTGATTAATTCCTAAAGCTAAATTCCATATATGACATCTCCAGTGAGCTCGCCACAAAGCCAGGAAACCGACTTGCCATTCCTGATATTTCTAAGATAAAGACCAAAGTAAAAAAATAAGCCTCAGGGGGGAAAAGAAAACTTAAAAAAAAACAGTCAACCAACCATCCTGCAGGCCATATAGTATAAATAATTCGAGAAGAACACGACCTTATGTTTTCCTTTTGCAGATCACCTTTATTTTCTGTACTTTGTTTCACAGGTTACTAAATAAAAGGTAAGAATTTTTCACCCAGAGTCTTTTCCCAAGAGTTTTCTTATTACTATTATTGTTATGGTTTTCCATCTTTGTTCGTTTATTCTTTTCCTTGTTACTTGTCTCTGTTTTTCAGTCTTGCCTCAATAAACCATCACTCTATTGTGATCTCTTCTTTGAATCAAGTCTATTTTCCTGTACCCTGATCAGGAAGGCACTTAAACACATGCCTAACTTTAAGCATGAGAGCAATCCTGGGACTATGCCTGTATTTGAAGGCACATGCATACTTAAGCACTTGCTTGAATAAGGGCCTGAATAACTATGGACTAGTGCAGATAGATATATTCACAGAAACATGGATACCATTTATATCCTATAACGTTCCTCATAGCAACATGGGCATTCTTAGGAGAAACTTCTTCTGAAGCCGATAGAAATTCACAGATAAGAACTTGACTAAATTGGACTCCAGGTTGAGGACTGCTAACTTTTTGGAAAAATGCCTTCTAAGAACAATAAAGTTTAACTAAACTCCCTCTCCCCAGAAAAGTGTCCCGCTCACTTTGAAATCCCCAGAATTCTAATTTAAGTATAAACTTTACAAATCCCAACGAAGTATGGAAATTAGCTTTTAAGGTCACTCTAACAATCTTAAGTCTTCCCTGGTAGTACAGCCTCATAGACAGTCAGCTTCAAACAACACAGAATATTGCATCATTAACTTCCCACTGTTGTACAGCCTATACTCTATGAGGATGCATGGATAACGGTGCCTTACTTTGAATGGAAGAGAGTTTACTGAAATACCTGATTCCTAGTTATTCACTGATTGTGCATCAAGGAATCATTTAGAACACCCTGCCTCTGTACAATTGTATTTTTCATCATTTATGGTGTATTGGTGCATCAGTTCACTACATTGCTCCTTACGTCCTTAAGAACATACACAATCCATGGCAAGACACTCTTTTTACATTCTTGAACCAAAATCAAAATCACATTGGGGAAACTCAGTCACACTTCCTCAGAGCTCTTGGGGTATTCAGAAAGAAAAGGTGTTGTCATACTATGAGATTCACCATAACATTACACCTGCTCTGCCTAGGGCTAAAAATGTAAGTCCAGGATGAACACTGACATCATTTACATACTAGGCATCATACTTACTTATCATAAACACACATGTAAAAAATCATCATGCTGTACTCCTAAAGCACAACACTCCACAAACCAACTATACAAATCAGCTGGTGCATCTGATGAAGTGGGCTATAGCCCACGAAAGCTTATGCTCAGATAAATTTGTTAGTCTCTAAGGTGCCACAAGGACTCGTGTTTTTGCTGATACAAACTAACAAGGTGACACCTCTGAAACAAATCAACTGGTCGATTAGACTGAAGAAGTCTGCAGCTACAATTATGAACTCTCAAAGTCCTTCTAAAACTGTCCTTAACAAAGGTCATTTGTATATTTTCTTCTAGGTTTAGCACTAAATGTCTGTCTTTAGTAGTTTCAGCTGAAGCTTTACTGTAATTTGGAAATGGGAGTGAAAAGCTGCCAGGTTTGCAAACCAGAATAATAACAATCATAATTCAATGATGCAATTTTCCCAGCAAAAATGAGCAAGTATAACAAATATCTGACAAAAGTTTGGAAACACCACAAAAGATCCATGACATTATAAAGATAATGGAGAATCTGGGAAAAAGCCATTACATTTAAAATCATGCATGCAATAATTTTTCTAAAATTCAGACTGTTTTCAGTTCCATCTCTCTCTCTCTCACACACACACACACAATGTCATCTGTAGCTCTAGTTATTTGAATGCAGATTTTGTGGCTTAATGCATAAAATACAGACACAGAAGTATTGCATGTTGTACTGTCTATACTCTGTTGGATGCATGGATAATTGTGCCTTACTTTGAATGGCCTCTTGTTCCAAGCCGCCGTGTGGTAAGCAGAGGGAATTTCTGACGAATGGTCTAATGAGAAAGTCAGGCATGTTAGTTTCTAGTAAGGGCATGTTTCCTTTGTCAGCAGCTCTGAAAAGTTTCTCTTGAAAAAGCAAATGTTGAATAGTGGATAAATATTTATTCCTGAACATATTAAAAATAAAGGGTGGACTTGTAGTATAAGAGTAGACTGCAGAGACCGAAAACTGTTACATTTGTGATTCATGAATAAGTGTTATTTCAATGCTATCAAGATCCACAAACAACTAAACAAACTGTTTATGCTTTCTAGAGCCCAGAGTAGAAAGATTAGGGCATTTAATACCCTCAGTCATCCCACTTTGTAACTCCAGATCTCCCCATAAGTGTGTACGTACACACACACACACACCCCACAGGATCTCCTTCCCAGTCTCACTCTTACTTGTCACCACAAAGACTAGTTGTCTTCAGTGTCATTCAATGAGTTGCACTTAAGCAGCACTGGATTCTTTGCCCCATCCTATAGGGAGGCCGTCAGGTGGAACAAAAGGACCGGTAGCAGGGATTCTACTCCGGCAGGCACTGTGTGGTGTGTCTGGGCTCTAGGGGAGAAGGGAAGGCGCCAGCCTGTGTGGGCTGGAAGGTGTTTAGGCCCTGGAGAAGAAAGGTAGGTACCAGGTGTCTACACTGGAAATGGAAAGAGGAGATGCAGGGCCAGGGAATGCGCCAGGGGACTGAAAGTACATGAGAATGCTTCTGGACTGGGGAGGAGAGAGGGAAGCAGCAGTACTGGGGAGTGAGTCAAGGCTGTGTAGAGGGGATGACAGAACTGGGGACCATGGGGGACAGGGAAGGGGCAAATGACTCCTTGTGATGGCTCTTCTCACTCCCTCCACCCCGCACCAAGCTGCAATACTGCAAAGGCTGGAGAAAGCCAGGTCAGGGAGAGCTCCCCCACTGCAGTGCAGCAGCAGGTCAGGATTCTAAAATCATGTCTGTCCCACTTGAGCAGTTCAGGGTGGGAGGAAACTGCTGGGGTGATCTAATAACACCCACGTGAGAAATGACATCACACTGTGCTAAAATGTTGCAGCAGGTGGGGGTAGCTTGTAACACCCACTCCTAGCCCTACTGCACGTTCTGGGGCCTTGGAGTCAGATCTAGAGACTGACTCATGCCAGCAGGACAGCTCTACTGGGTGAGAAGAGGATGCAGGGGCACTCCCTTCCCTGGCAGGCCAGCTTTGCTAGCTTGTATATATGGGGGAGACATGGGAGAGAAAAGATATGTCCTCACCCTCACCTACTCCCTTTCAGACAGATAGTGCCAAATGGGGGAGCAGGACCTATGCTTCCCAATGGGATTGTGGCCAGGCTATGGGAGTGGGGTGCTCCTTATTGGTCGTAATCTCTGCCTGAATAAAATACCGTGATAGAAGGATTTCCATTGACAGTAGGATACAATGACTGAATGCTTCCCATCCCTCTGACAGGACATCACAGATCCACAGCGTGTGCTATGCCAGCCCTCGACAGGTGAATATTTGAATTTTGATAGAACCTAGGATCTCAAATCACATTGTGAACACTGCTTGGTTTAGTTTTTCACTTCGTGGGAAGTAGTATTATTACAAATCTGAGGCACAGAAGGGCAAGTAATTTTTCTAAGCTTGCACAGAGAGTCAGAGACAAAGCTAGAAATAAGATTCAGGTGTCTTGGTTCCAATTCCCTTTCACTGATGACTCAGACACAATCACTCTGGATTCATCTTGATGCATATTAAACAATACTAATGGAAACCTGAAACAAAAAATGACCCAGACAAAACTGCCATTAATCCTAAGTAAGGATGGCAGGATTTGGCCCTTAGATATTTTGTTTTGTAATGGATTGATTTTTCATTTTAAATGTTCAATCTGGAGGCTAAGACATACAAATTCCTCTCTCTCTCTCTCATACTTATATGACCCCCCGCCATTGCCCTAGTATCAGAGTCCCTCACAATTTTAATGTATTTACGATTATCCCCATTTTATAGATCAGGAATTGAGGTGCAGACGGACTAAATGGCTTGCCCAAGGTCACACAGGAAGTCTGTGGCAGAGCAGGGACTTACACCCATGTCTCCCAAATCCTAGGCTAGTGCCCTAATCATCTTTCCACACCAATAATTGTTTCAATGGGGCTTAAGGCAGTAGATGTACAAAATGAAAAGTCCTTTATCCCATAAGCAGAGGAAATAAAATTCACAATAAAAATACTGTTTAAGTGGAAATTTGTTGTTTCCCCCAACAATACTGAAGTCGTTTAAGCAACGTGAGATGGGAACTCCCCAAATACATCCAATGAAGGTAACAAAATGTGAGGAGTGAACGTTTTATGATCTGGAGTTGATTTCCATTACCGTTATTTCATTAGACTAATGAATGCATTTCTGTAAGCAAACTGAATGGATCAGTGTTGTTTTACAAAAGCCTTCTTGGTTTTCCGTTTCACTAACTGTATGTGTGGGATTTAATTTTGAAAGTCCATATCTCTCACTCTGGTTAAATGATTTTAGGACTAATTGGGTGGGAGAGGTTGAAGAAAGGGGGGGTTCAACAGTTTCCCACTTAGAAACTCATTCTGCTCTGAACTCTTCTTCTTCTCCTACCGAACCTCACAACATTTCTCTCTTTAATTGCACTCAAGACTGCCAAGTATAAAGCTGTGTGTTCTGTACCAGATCCCTCAGGCTGCACCTTTTATATGAAGAATCACATCCCTCTCATTGCAAAGCAAAGGCTGTGAGAGAAAATATCTCTTCCGACTTTCACAGTGCAAATCAAGAGGAATCTTAATTTCATTCCCTTTGAGGTTGCTGTCTAAGACCCTGTTCAGAGGGAGCAATGCAGGTTTAGTTGGACCCAATTTAATTCAAAGACACAGGGGCTCTAGAAAGCATAAGGATTTGTTCATTTCTGAGAGGCATAATAACATGGGAGGAGTTAAACATGGTTTTGTTGAAGAATTAGTCTAACAAACAATGGACAGTCAGACATTTGCTCTTCACCTTCCCAAATGTTGCAGCACAGGCAGGTTCTAGCTTCTCTTTCCTGCAGAAGTCTAAATAATGTGCATAAAGGATGCACCTCGGTAAACAAACTCCTTCACACACGATGTAGTTTTCCTCCAGCCTGCAAAGTAAAAACAATAACCAAAATGAAAAGTCACCCCTTAGGTTTCCCCATTTTGTTTTTCCTCCATTCTTTTCCACGCCCTTTCTGCAAAATTTACTGAGCGCTCTCACTATAGCTTACTAGTCAGCAACTTACTGTACAGCACCTGCGGCAAGATGGAGGAGTGGAACGGCTTATTCTGATCTGCTGTGCTTTATGTATGACAACCAGCACTGCAGCTTTCTTCTCCAGCAGGAGAGAAAACAAAATCACCACTGGGGTCAAGAAATAGCTCCATGGTTTGAGCATTGGCCTGCTAAATCCAGGGTTGTGAGCTCAATCCTTGAGGAGGCCATTTAGGGATCTGGGGCAAAAATTGGGGATTGGTCCTGCTTTGAGCAGGGGGTTGGACTAGATGACCTCCTGAGGTCCCTTCCAACCCTGAGATTCTAGGATTCTATGAAATAAGGGGAAGAATTCCTCCTTGGTGTTACTCCTTGAAATGCAATAGATTTACCCACAAGGATCATTTTAACCTTATCGCTTTTGACTGATCCAGAGCCTAAATCTAGATCCTGATTCGGTGCCTGGACTAATTCAATATGCAACTTCTGTCTAAAAATCCAGAGAAACTGGAAATGCTTATTTAGAGAGGGGCTGAACTGGAACTGAGGCACAACCTCATCTAGAGGTTATTTTTGTTTCCCAGACTCCTGTCTGAACAGGTGTGAGCCTGCATCTCTTAATATCTTGCCACTTCATTTAAAAGTGACACAGAGGCTAGTAGTGTTGGACCCCAAGGTGGTACTTCGAGGAATGAAACGAAACCTGGTCCTTTCATCTCCTATTTAGTGAATATGGCATGTGGGGATATCTGTGAGCTCTCAGTCTTGGAGCTATTTCACCCCGGCCCATTTCTACCCTTCACTATTATCAATGCCATTCCCACATAACAGCTTCCTCTTTGCTCATATTGCATACATGCCTAAAAGGACTTGCTGTAGAAACCTCTATTGAATCGGTTTACAGCCCACTCTCCAGGTTAAACTAGCCTGAGAAATCTGCGGTAGCAATGCAGTCCTGTGTTTACTTTATATGGTTTTCACTGTTAGAGGAAGTAATCTAGGGCTAAATCTGAAGTTCGTAGCAAAGATCTCACTGACTTCAGTGGGAGATTTCCCTGATTTCAACCATGCTCCGAAGGGAATATTTCCCAAATAAGGGCTGTTCTTGGGTGTTTTCTTTGCCCAAATAAAATACAGTAACATTAGAGTTTCCAGTCTGGGAATAATGACCAGCTGCATTACAATTCAGTAAAGCTACCAAAGACATGAATTAACTGCTCCTTTCACAAATGTATGTCTTAATTAATCACTCATCTTCACGTTTTTCCAGGTTATGGCTATTTATTTTTAGAGGCAGGGGTAACAGTACCACATTGAAATAAACTGGTGCTCGGCAGCTATAAATCAGATGCTGGTTAATATTGAATGATTGGGTAACTAGAAGAGAATGTTTCTGTTGGGATCTTTATGCTTTCAATTGATTTCTATTTCGGAGGTTTGGCTCAGATTGTATATTGAGCTGCGCTAAATCAGTAGCAGTGAAAGTATTCGTGAACAGGTTTACACTTCCAGAGACAGGGTCCTAAAATGTGTCCCATTTGAGTTACTACAGTCTGCATTAAAGCTGCTAAAAGCCACTCATATACTTCCTAGCAAATCTACTTTCAGAGTAGCAGCCGTGTTAGTCTGTATTCGCAAAAAGAAAAGGAGGACTTGTGGCACCTTAGAGACTAACAAATTTATTTATTAGTCTCTAAGGTGCCACAAGTACTCCTTTTCTTTCAGATATCTTGTGAGCTATGTTTTTAAATCGGTTTTTTCCCTCCAAAACAGCACCAGATTAAATGGCAAATATTGTGAAAATGGGCTACAGAGACCAATTTCATTATTGGATAAACAAATACTTAAATTTCCTTTGTTGTCCGAAATCTTAATTGTTGATTCATTTGACCAATATACAGTAATAGAAGCATTTTCTACAAGTAGTAAAGTGACTTCCTTTGGGAAAGCTTTCCTTACACAGATTTTACCACCCTAATGCACTCAGACTTTGTAAATAATTATTAGCTTTCCTCCCACGGAAGAAAGAAAGAAAGAAAGAAAGAAAGAAAGAAAGAAAGAAAGAAAGAAAGAAAGAAAGAAAGAAAGAAAGAAAGACTCCTTGTAGTACAGGTGTGCTCTGTGTGTAGATGGGCAAGAGCCTTACCACTGTAGGGTGAGCTGGGTCTGTTTCTTTTTGTCCTTCATAATCTGCGTGATGGTTTTCTTCGGAGACAGGTTTTTGTCGAAGGATTTTATTTTACTGACAGGAATATCTGTATCCTCCTCTTCCGAGGAAAGGGCTTCACTGTTAAAATGTATTTCTGAGTGTCAGGGGGAAAAGAAAATAAATCCAAGTGCATCATTACATTTGTTGATCACATTTCCATTTGAAAGAGTATTTTCGATTTCCCTGATTCAATCCTAAATTCCCTTCCTTTGATTTTATATCTCTGTGTGTGCGTTGATCTAGATATCCGCAGGCGGGTGTATTACACAGATACATATTACATATCCCTACACTCTGCGATGAACTAGGTTAGATAGATAGATCTATCGAGTTCATCTAATGTATCTATACAATTGCCAAGTGCGACCCAGGTCTGTGTAATGTGACCGGTTGTGTGTGCCAGGGATGGTCTAGCACCGGCACTGCACTCCTGGCTTTGAGATGACATAGACAGTCTCAGATCCGGGACGACACCTACCAACCTACGACTCCTGGGGCGCAGGGAACCCGCCGTTCGCACCCCGCCAATGGACACACTGAAATAGACCCGCTGCCTGCAGGCGGGAGCGGAAAGGGGGAGACAGAGGCACGATCCGATGCTCTTCAGAGGGCAGTTACACAGCAGTTCCCCCGCGGGGGCAGCGCTCTTACCTGACTTGATCCCAATGGGCAGCCCAGGCTCCGGGGCGCCCTGCTCTCGGCTGTCCAGCGAACTGGCTTGCTGCAGCGCCGGGGCGCAGAGCCCCTGCTCCGGGCAGGAGAGCAAGGCCTTCCCCAGCAGGCCCTCATAGCAATCCTCCTGGAGCCCGGGGGACCCCTTGTGCGAGGGCTGCAGGAAGGGGTCGTCTTCTCCCTCCGGCGCCTTAGCCATGCTCTTCATTGGCACATTCCCCCAGCCGCGGCCATGCGAGCCGCAGCCCCCTCCCGGGGGCGTCTCACGCCTTCAGCGGGGCTGGGGGCGCAGGGGGCACCGACAAGGACATCAGCCCCTGGGCCAGCCCCGCTTCTCCCCCTCCAAGCAGCCTGGTGCCCCGGAGGAGTGGGACTCTGGGTGCCGCTCTCTCAGCTCAGCCACCCCGGCCACGGGCACGGGCAGGACGGCTGCAGCAGGAGAGGGACGTCGGGGGCCGCTCTGGCTTAACCTATAGTCCCGGGGGGCTGCATGGCTCCTGTGTCCCAGCGAGGTCGGGCCCCGTCCGCAGTGCCTCGCGCGCGCCACAAGCCCAGCTGCCTGCACGCCCTTTATGCTGGCCGGCAGCCCCCGGAGCGCCGCTCTTCCCCCATCCCGCCCTGCAGAGGGGCAGGTCCCAGCGAAGAGCCCCCTTCCGCGGGAGCCGCCGTGCGAACTACACGGGATCCGACGTCACCGAAAGCGGTTTAGTCCTGGCCCCGGGGGAGTGAGTGGGGGGGGGGGGGGCGCCCGGCGCAGAGCCGAGCTGGAGCAGGGTTAATGGTTAACCCCGCAGAACAAGTATTTCTGATTGTGTTTCTAGCCCGCCTTTCATATCTCCAGCGGGGGGGGGGGGTGGTCCCCGCAGCACCCAGGGGCCTGAGAAGAAGCCAGGGTCACTCAGGTGGAGGCAGAGAAACTTACAACCAGGCTGGCAAACAAGTGGCACTGGCGCGCAGCCAGGGCAGGGCAGCCTGCCTGGCTGTCCCGGGTCAGATCCTTCCTCCCAGAGGGAAGAAGACGGGCCAACTGGGGGGGGGGGGCTCTGCATCTCACTGAGCAGGGCCAGGGATCAGGGGAAGAACACAGCGACTTACATACATGCCATTCCCCAAAGGTCGGGCTCTGGCCCCCCATCTTACCGGCGCATTCACTGTGGGGCTTCAACATGACTTGCATTTGCATTGCTCTTTGAGGGAGAGCACAGAGCCGGGCGGGCATTTGGGGTCGGGCGGGGTTGCCCGCTGGCCGACAGGGAAACATTCGGATACAATCCCCACCTTCCCCTGGCCTGGTTTTGGAACTCAGCGGTTTCCAGTTTTCGTTTTCAGAAGGGCTTTTCGTGTTGAGGTTTCTTTTCCTTTAAATTCTAATTTAAAAAAAAAATCAAATGGTCAAAATGGGAATGAAATATTTTCATTTTATTGGAATGAAACATTTCCATCGATCCAAAATTATTTTAGTAATTTGCTGATGAGAATTTCGTTTGACAGGACATTTCTGATTTTTGTGTGTGTTCAGGTTCCATTTCAGAATGGGACAAATGTTGAAATCATGGAATTTCCTGTGCAATGGGAAATCCAGTTCCTGCCCACCTCTGGAGAGCAAGGCTCTTCCAGGAATGCAAACTTAACATGAGCTGAGCACTAGATAGTTTCCTAGCTCTGGGCTGATGTGCTGGAAAGGGAAGAGGGACAAAGAGTTTTGCTTTGCCTAGGCCTTGTTCCTGCACAAGTTAAAACTTCGCTCATCTTATGTGTACAAGGATTAAGGTGTACAAGGATTAAGGATCTCTAGCATTGACAGTGGTAAGGACAAGGAAGGGGGAGCGTGAGGGCAGAG